>NC_090436.1:744896663-745205064 GCF_031143425.1 Pleurodeles waltl | reverse complement strand
TAAACACTAGTTGGACTTTATGCTTCTTGACTTTTTTTCTGAGAAATAGTCTGTTATTTTGGAGCAGCTGTAATTTTGATTAAGCAACCTTTCAAATTCCTAGCTTTTTTCAAAAACATTTGTTTTTTGCTAGGAGAGTTGCTGCGCTAAGAGCTAAGTGGAAGAAAATACTTTAGCTGAAACAAGATAGTCCAAAAGATAAGACATGGCAGCTCACCCAACACCGGTGTACCTTCAACTGTCACCTAAGTGTGTTCCAGCCTAGCCTCATCACTCCAGAACACTGACCTCACAGAAGGGCACGAGGACAGGTAAGCAAGGACATAGCACATCTCCCCTTTTACACTGTAAAACACACTTCAATAAACAAAGAATCACCAATAAAAATTGACAAATAAATGAACAGTGAGAAAATAACGTAATAACTGTGTACAAGGCAGTCAAAATTAAGGCAAATACATAAAAAATCATAGGACCCAATTACTAGTTTTGCGGTCCGACGACCACCAAACTCGCCGTGGCAGTCATACTGCCGCACTCCTGGTGGTCCAACTGCCAGATTATGATCCTGGCAGTCAGACCGACAGGAGACCGCCACCTCCCGCAGGATCAGGGATCCTGACGTGTTGGTGGTGGTCGAAGTTGAGGTCAGCCATGGCGGTGCAGAGTTCGGCACCGCCTTGCTGATCGTGACTTCCCTTTCCACCAGCCTTTCCTTGGCAGTTGCACTGCCATGGAAAGGCTAGCAGAAAGGCAGTGCTGGGGGATACAGGAGGGGCCCTGCACTAACCATGTCATGGCAGTGTAGGGGCCCCCCTGCCAGCACCCTCTGAATGCACACTTTCTGCTAAGCAAACAGTGTGCATTTCCAGGGAGCTTGTGTGTGACAGCATTTGGAGCCGAGGCCAATGCAGCCGCACAGTTTCCACCGGACTGACCAGCAGAAACATTGTAATAAGACGTTTTCGCTGTTCAGCCCGGTGGAAACATCATAATACAATAGGAGTGAGGCCACCATCTTGACGGCTGCCTCACCCCTGCCATATTGGCGGTCTCGGCGGCAGTGCTTCAGATATCATAATCAGCCCCATAATCTTTAACTTTTTAAGGCAACATAGAATTACTTTTTGTCACCACTCTTCCCCACATTTTTCAAAACTGAGGAAAACTTCATGTTAGGTATCTTCCTGGGCAGGGTACCAGAACCTGAAAACCCAGGAGTCTCATCATCAGCAGTCAAAAACATGGCACTTGGAACTACTCCTTCCGAACCAAATAAAGCCCCTCTATTACCACTGACACCAAACTTCAGAACACATTCATAATTTTACCACTGGCCTTTTGACAACTTGACTACACTAATGTTTTCACTCACCTTTTTGATAAATACCACAGAACCATATTTCACAACCTTTGAACGCCACAACTTCACCCCACTAGGTCATTTTTAGGCAAGCTACGCTCTTTTGATCTCCGCACACAGTGACATTTTAACCCTACTTTGGCTTGTGCATATTTAAGTTTGTCCTTGGCACTTACGACATACTCAAAGGGCCCACCATGTAAATCTGCTCTGGAAGACCCCTATCAGCCTACTAAACCATGCAAGGCAGAGCAAATTCAGTAACTGCTGACCCCTGACTGCACAAAAAAGTGTTATGAAGAGGCACTATGTGGGTTGTGCGTTAGCCCATAACATGGATCGAAAAGCATCCTTCCTCTCCACACCTTGGACTGTTGCTCCTCTGACACACTCTCCCACCATTCAATTAATCTTTTCAGCCACAACATTACTCTGTGGATGATATAAACTGCCCTTCTTGAGTTTGCTACCTACACCATGCAAACGTTCTCCTATCTCTTGTGAATTAAGCTACATACAGTTATCTGACACCAATTGTGAACGGTAACCCTCACTGACAAGTACGTTGGTGAGAAACATAATAACACTCCTGGTCCTGGGTTCACACACAAACTTACTTCCACCCATTTGGGCAAATAATCTGCTAAGACTACAACAAACCTGTGCCCGGCAGGAAATATACTGGGCAGACCCAAGAAATCAATACAGACTTTATTCCCCACCTTTTACAGGGGCTGAGCTACAGTCATCAGAGGAGTCCTGTATTTAAGACACTTAGGCCCTCATTCTGACCTTGGCGGTCTTTTCGCAAGACCGCTGAGTTACCGCCGCGGTGAAGACCGCCGACCGCGGCGGTGTGCCGCTGTGCGCATTCTGACCGCTGGGAGCGTTCCGCCGGAAAACCGCCAGCAGCCACACTGGCGGTCGGCGGGAAAGTGGAGACTGGTCAACCTCCACCGCCACGCCAGCAGAACACCGCCCACAGAATTACGACCCACATTTCTGTGTGGCGGTCTTCTGTTGGCGGTCTTCTGTTGGCGGTCACGTCCCTATGGCTCCCGTCGCCTCCCGGAGGACCAACGCACAAGGTAAGTTGATCGTCCGTGAGGGGAGGGGGTGGGGGGGTGTTGTGTGATGTGGGCGTGCATGGGGGTGTGCGTGTGAGTGTGTAGAGGGGGTGTGTGAGTGCGTGTATGCGGGCGGGGGGTGCTGCTGTGTCTATGGGTAATGTGTGCTGTTCGGCAGGTGCGCATGTCGGCATGTATGTGTGCGGGTATGTGTCCCCGTTGTGTATGTGTGTGTAGGGGGTGTGTATATGTGCATGTTGGGGGTGTGTGCATGTCGGGGTACATGTATGTGCATGTCGGGGTGGGGGTGGGGAGGGGGTTCGTACCACCTCTGGGGGGTGGCAGGGGGGTGGAGGGTGTGGGGGGAGGACTCGGGTGGGTAGTGGGGGGTGGGGGAGACCCCTATCAGTGCCAGGGAAGGAATTCCCTGGCCCCGATAGTGCTTACCGCCATGGTTCGCACGGCGGTTCCCGCCCGCAAGAAACCGCGGCGGTAGGCAGGGTCATAATACCCTTGGCGGTCTTGGGACGACCGCCGGGCCGGAGTGCGCAAACTCCAGCCCCGCGGTCATGACCGCCGTGGCGGTCGGAGTGGAGAAGTAGCGGTCGGTCGCGGCGGGGACCGCCGCGGTCAGAATGCCATTTTTAATACCGCCGGTCTGTTCGCGGTCCGACCGCCGTCTCTCCGCCGACCGCCAGGGTCAGAATGAGGGCCTTAGCATTCAACAAGCAAGCAATGCATCTTCTACTCCATAATTTAACATCTTTTTTCACTGGTGGCTATCAGCACAGTTCTTTCAAGGTTTTCCTGTTGACAGTCATACCTAAGTGTCCCTCATGACTGATTTTGACTAATCCAATTCTAACTTTACATGAAGGAACGTATTTGTTGTTTCCGAGCAAAATCCACCAATCCATATTATCCTTACTGTGTGGCTGATGGGACTTTCTTCTCTAGGCCACCCATTCGTCAAATATTGCATATCTCTCAACAAAATGCAATCTTCAACAAAATCCTATGTTCATTCACCCTTACTGACAAACTTATTTCCAGACCAGCAAACACTTGCCAAAAGACAATCAACACCCCTTTCACTCTCCATAGTTTCATCCAAGGCATCATTGGACCCAAGTAGGAGAGACAGATAATTTGGTTTCTTATTCCTACCACCAAGAATTTATTCAATTTCGAAGTGATGATCATGTGGCTTGGCACTTTGACCCACTCAAAATCAGGACAAGTGACTTATGATCAGTGGGCAATAGTAACTTTGTACCCCACACGTATGACCTAAATGTTTCAACTTCCCGTGTTCGAGCAAGAATTTCAAGTTCTATCAATGAAAATAAACTTTCCTGCAGCCCCAAAAGTGAGAAGCGAATACTACAGTACTTTCAAAACTTCTGCACTCCTAGGATAAGACCGCCACAATACCAACACTACTGGCATGAGCAGTAATGCAGAGCATCTTCCCTTGAACAGAGGGACTGATTAAAAGTGTGTGTAGCAGACATTCTTGGATTCTATTAAATGCTTTTTCTTGCTTGTAACACCAGACAAATTTGGTGTTTTTCTTCAGCATCTTCACCATCCTGGCAATGTTAATAACATTCTCAACACATTTCGTGTAGAATTTCACACATGCCTAAAAATGCAAGGAATTGTTAATGCTTCACTGGCACAGACCCTTTTCCCATTGCCTTTAAAAGACCAGGCAAATGTGCAATTCCCTTGTTGGAAACCATGCTAAGGGCATTCCACTTCCACTCTGAACACACACTTGTCTTTACACAACTTCAAACCTCTACTACTTAGTACTTGAAGAATATTTGGGGGTGTTCCTCATGATCCTTCCCAAATGCCATGATGTCATCTTGGAACTCCAGCACAACGCACAACCCCTTCAGTACCTCACTCAAGAGAGGTTGAAAAATAGCTGCAGCTGACACCAGGCAAAATGAAATCACAAGTTTAGTGTGACAAAAGCAGAGAAGTGTCTGGGTTATTCAGCTATTACTATTTGGTGGTATGCGGAGTGCATATCTGTAAGAGGCTGGCCCTCTATGTAGTGTGCAAAGCAAGGCACACTGTGCAGGGGGCCCAGAAAACCACACATTGGATTACAGGGGTAATAACTAGATCACAAAATGCTCTAATTTTTAAGGTAACTTGGTCGAGCAGTTAGGCCAATCTTGGAGAAGTGCAAAGCATTTGTTGTACTCACAGTATCAGTCTTACCACTCACACAATCGAAGGGATACTTCAAGACCAAATTATAAAAATACTTCAGATTTTTACGTACTTTTTAAGACCAAGATTATAAAAATTGGTCATGTACTTTTTGAGATATAAATTTTTGAAGTTGAATAAAAAATAGTATTTTTGTGCGTAATTACGCACCTTAGGAATCAATAGAAAGTTTCCTTTAAAATCACATATAAAATCACACAGTTGCTTTACCAAGTTCATATTCTACAGGTTGGTCGAGGGTGTCGGTGGGCACACTGTGCCAGCTGGAGAAGTTTGGGCAGATCCAGGTTCTGGTGGGAGTGGCAGAGAAAGGTCTCTGGAGTGGTGCAGGGCCACTGGGGGGGGGGGCTCTTGGAAAAGGTCTGTGCAGGTAAGTTTACAGGTGGTTTCTTGGGGTCCCCTTGGAGTGTTGAGGTCGCAATGGGAGAGGGACCCTTAAAGAACAGCAGGTTCTTCGTTGCAGGGTACAAGATGGCCAGGTGCAGAGAGAATTGGTCAGCCAGGAGCTGTGTGCAAAGATGCTTTTTAGAACTGGAGGTAAATTGGTTCAAGGGTTGTTTGCAGGACAACGGATACACTCTGGGGGGAGATCCAGGGTGTTCCTTAAGTCCCTTAACCAAGGCTTCCTCCTTGTCCTTTTTAAACCTGGGTGGGCTGGTTTTCCTGGTGTTTGATGTCAGCTGACCAATACCCAGGATATTGATACGGTTGACTACTGGAAGGCACAGTGCCACCAAACTTGGCACACTTGCAGGGTTAGTCCTTGTGGTCGCCGGTGTGTTGTTGCATCCAGCTGCATCTTCCGGGTCGGGAGTTAGTGGCTGGTCATTGAAGTGATCTTCACTGGATCACTGGTTTTGTCTTTGTTGCAGAGTGGTACCTCCACCCTGGAGGGAGTTCTTGGGCAATTGGTGAAGCCTGGAGGTCCTCTGTTTTTTTTTAGGTCAGTCTAGTTGCCCAGCAGTTCTGCAGCGGTGATTGTCGGGTCCTGGGTGCAGCAGGCAGGTTTTGGCACCTTTTCTTTGAGCAGCAGGTCCTCAGTTCTCGTGCCTTGGATCTTCTTGGTGCTGGTCTTCTTTGTGTCCTTTGAATCTGATTTCTTGGTCTAGGGATGCCCACTAAATACTGAATTTAGTGGGCATTTTTGGGGAAACCTGATAGTATCCAATGAAACACCTACTATTGGGCGGCTACACCCACTACAGGGTCACTTCCCTATCCCTGATTGGCTATTTTCCTTCCATCAAAGATGGAGGAAAATGAAATGGAGTGTCCACCTCGCAGGCATCACCCTGGGGTGGTATGTTCCAGGTGGAACTACTCCTCCTACTCTTTGTGTAGTCTCCTGCCTTTGCTCCTGCCATAAGTGGGGGTTTTCAACAAGGGCAACCATCTGCTGCTAGCAGGAGGCCTGAGGGACGAGTTTCAAGGGCAGTAAGCCCTTTGAAGCTCACTAGCAGGGCAGTGCACAATTTTGAGGGAGGGGGAGCACCTCCACCCAGGAAGGGCATTGTTCTACAAAACACAGAGACAGACCTCTCCCCCAAGGGTTGAAGATTGGGTGTCTTGGGGTGGCAGGCTAGATAGAACCAGTCAGCAACCATGCCAGGGGAGGGAGCACCTCTAAGGTGACCCCTGAGTATATTTAGGAATAAATCCAATACTGGTACCAGTTTGGATTTATCATTCTGAGTTGTTTGATACCAAACAATCCAGGGTTTAGAGTGGCCATCATGTAGCTGGGAACTCAAGTTGACCAGTGTCCAGCACGTGTATTAAAATGGCTGCTCTGTTCACCCACTATGTCCCAGGTTTAGCAAGGACACAGTGGGAGCATATTGCTCATGCAGCTATGCCCTCATATATAAAGGGTGCATCCTGCCTTAGGGGTGTACGGCCAGGCAGAGGGGTGTCTTACCCATAGTATATGTAGTGTATGGTGGACAGGGCGCACAGGCAGTGTGCCATGACAAGTTTGTGTTTTAGGTTTGCACCAGTACACCCAGCCTGCAATGGCAGTGCTGGGGCCATCTAAAAGCATGGCCATAGATGCTGGCACAATCAGTGCTGCTGCCCTCAGGGACCTACCCCTAGTACTCCATGCCCTGGCTACCTAGGTACCTTTTGCTAGGGACTTAAAGTGGTAGCTAAAGGTGTATCTACTTGTGCCAATGCATCACAACAGTTTTAGGTAAAGAGCTCTGGCCCAGGGAACCTGGTTAGCATGGGCCCTGGGCATTACAATTTCTAGGCTACATCATACATCAGGCAAAAAGTGGGGGATACCCATGTAAAAAGGATGCCTTTTCTTACAACATCCAATTTGGGGAGGAGCCTTCTATTTCAATTTTATTTCAACTCCTAACGTCAATGCAAACCCTTAGTTCATCATTCACAATAGGCGATAACTACAGAAATTATTCAACTGCATTAATTACACCTTCATCTCTCAATTGTTTAAGCAATATACTTAATTTGTCTCTGACACTCATTGGCACACATGTCAGTTGGTGCTTTACTGGCACACAATCTCCTTTGAGATTAATCACGTTCTCTTGCCCAGTGCCAGGTACTGTTTGAAAGATGTCAAATGAAAGTTTGACCCACATCTGTACCACACACTTTCTGGTCCTGCTTTATTCCTCCTATAAAAACCCTTGAAGAATCCACCAGAGGCTCCTCTTTTGTTTTTCCTGACTACACATTCACTGTCTTCTTTTCTCTTATTCAGTTCTTTAGCATATTTACTTGTAGTCCTGTTTGCTGTTTGCAATTTCTACTGCTTTGTCTAATGCAGGGTTCTTGCGTGGGAAATGTTTTAGCAATATTTTCCTATCTAATTTGAATTTAAACCTGGCAGTAGCCCCCAAATAGCATTAAAATCCCTGAACTATTCTTTACAGACTATGGGTGGTGTCCTAGAACTTGTAACTTACCTGTGGTAATTGGAAAAACACTGAGAAAGTATAAACAGAAGGAAAATACAAAAAAAACACTAGATAGGCAACAGCACTGGTTGCCTTTTGAAAATGAATAATCAATTAGAAAGAGAAGTTTAAACAGTATCACTTAAAGTTATACGGTATCAACTTTGCTTTCTCATCGTGATGCAGGTACTAAAATGAGGAAATGAACGGCTTTTTTCTTCAAGGTAGTGGCAAAAATAATTAACAATACATCAATGTAGCTATCATTACGACATGGTCGCCTGAGTAGTCAGGTATCCAGAAGAAATTCAAACTAATCACCGATGTGCACTAGCTGTGACATCATAACCGTGAAATAGCTATTTCCTGATTGAAACCATATTTACAGATTAACATCTCTTGCAATTGAAACAATAATGTTGTGATGTACATAACAATGTTTTTCTGACCTATGCCAAACTAGGGCTTGACTCTATCTTGTGCTTCTATTGCTGCTTCACAGTATTCATTATGTATATGTTTCTCATTGACACCGCAAATAGCCAAATGAGTACTGTCTGTGTTGCATTGACATGTCGTTCTCAGAAGCCTTTACTTTTCAAGGTTCTTTCTGCTCGCTCAGTGTAGGCTACTCATTATGAGCCATGTCATTGTTTATGTAAACAGATTTGTTCTGCCACCTCCAATGACATTAGGTCAGAAGGGGAAAATGATTGTACATTTAAGGGGATAGTGCTAGAATGGTGGAATTATATTACATTTATAGTGCTGTATTTTGATTTGAAGTCGTATTGTTACATTTGCTCATCTCATGCTCACTGTGCAATTTCCATTGTTTGTCTTTGGAATATTTAATATAAGAAGCTCCCACTGTTGGGGTGAGCCAGACTTTTTCTGAGCTTCTAGGAATGCTGCCTGATTTGCTATTGATTTTCTGCACATTTTGGACTTGGCCTACTTTCTAGAGTTTGCTGATTGCTGCATCTACCTTAACTGCTAAGGGCCTTTATGTTAATTGATGTCTGAGCCTTATGACTGATTTATTGAAGCTATTATATTCTTGACTTTTGCATTGCATTTAAATATTTTAATAAACCTTCATGTTTTTGAAAATTACTGATCTCAAAGTCGTTTTTAAATCTGCCTATTATTGACAGCATTTTGAAATGCTGTTTTGAATATTATCTTTGAGGACAAATTGCCTTATTTCTTCTTGAGGAGAACAACGTCCCAATGGGCAGTTTGGGTCTGATTCAGAGTTTGGTGAACCGGTTACTCCATCACAAACGTGACGGATATCCTGTCCGCCATATTACGATGTCCATAGGATATAATGGTATAATACGGTGGATGGATTATCCATCACGTTTGCGACGGAGTAACGCCATCCGCCAAGTTCTGAATCAGACCCTTTGTCTTGATCATGCACATTATCAGAGAGATGGCTCCTACAGTTTTTGGTGCCTTTACAGGAATGATTTAAGATAAAAGATCCATCCCAAGATATTTTTCCATGTACTGCAATCTGTCTGCATTCCCTAGTTTCCAGGATCTGGTCAAATTGAATTATTTGTGATGTTCCTGTTTTCCTGAGCAAACAGGTGTGACTATTAGTACAGTGGAATGCAATGTGAGTGTCTGTGGCACTTTGGTAGTGCTTTGTGGGTTTTGTAGTTTGATTGTGTGAGTTTGTGCTGCAGCAGAAATTACACTGTCCTTGAGATTGATTCATTAGGTGGTTTGATTACTGTGATTTTAATGAATTGTCACATTTGTGAGTTAAAGATTCGATGGTTGTTATTGTATCTATTTAGGCGTTATCTTGAAGAGCAGTTTGGGTGTTGGACCAAACATTCCGAATTTTATATTTATTGTTGGTTAAGTTAATCAATTTGTCAAAATCCAAGACCTCGAGATACATTATTGAATTTTCCTGGAAAGTGTTGATGTGTTTTGTGAGGTGCCATCACAGTGTGACTGGATTTTCTGAATTAATAAGAGTCTTTGTTGAATGCTTTCTAACTTAGATTGGTGTTTATTTATTCTTTATTGCACAGGAGTAAACATGCTAATTGGGGGGGATTTATTGCTGGTCGTAAATCTGCCTTAGTGTGACTGACAGTGTCATAAGAGTACTGAGTTCTTTTTTGTGAGACTGACTTCTTGTCTTCCTTCCAGTAAAAAACAGATAGCAAATTCGGGTTTTGATTGTGGTTTTGCTGATTGTGCAAATTCAGGGGCAAATTAGAATTTTGGAATAAAAGGATGCATGCAAATTACACATTATCTGCACAGGTTGAGAATGTGGTTCCATTGTGCAGAGGTCGTTTGTAAATAATCCTGTAAGGAATGTAAATATTAACATACCTAAGAGGAGCAAAGATTGTCATTTCTGTTAGAAAATTGGTCACTGGAATTGTGAAAGCATACAGAATCCAGATCTGATTCAAAATGGTTTTGTTCCCCAGATAAAGCAGAATGCAAATCAGATGGCGTCAAATTGTGTCCCAGTTCAACAGACTCAAAATCAAGAGCAATTCCATCCAAACATCCTTGCAGCTCCAGAGCGGAAGCAAACAGGTGAAATAAAATGCCTTATTATCAGAGTTCAGGGTTTCACAAAATCTTTTGGTTGTAGATAGTGACTCTTCCCAGTTTGCACCAGATGCAACTAATTTGTAATGATGGTGCCTGAGAGGGGTAGGATATTGCATCCTTGGTGCAGTCCTAGAGGTAAACCAGAGTGGCTCTTATGTAGATGGCGAGGTGAATGGCCACCACACATCATTCCTGATTGATACCGGTGCTACCAACTCCATGATTCGTTACATAGAGATTCCAAATCTTCCTCTCTTGGGAAAATAAATTCAGGTAGTAGATGTTTCTAAAAAAACAGATTATGAATCAGGTTTCAGCAAATGTCCCTGCAAAAATAGGTTTGCTAGAAAATGATCACCAATCCAATACTTAACCAAAGCACACTAAAAAGTAGTCCAAATAGTACAACAAGAGTTCAATAATATGCAATCTTGATCCAAAGTCCATATAATAGTGAAGGGAATAGTGAATATAAGAGGTGGCAAATGGGTACATAGTTTGGATCCAGTAAGACCGAACAGGGTATGGTTGGAATGTGCAGGAATAGACCCCTTGGTATCTCCAAGAAAACAGTAAAGGAGGGGTTACCTGAAATTAATGTCTGCCTGGCCCCCTCCAAAAATCCATTTATGGTAAAACATGAAAATCTGTGCACATAATCTGCTCACAACTGACAAAACCCACCCGATCTTCGAAGGCCACCTGTTTGGGTTGGTTTGACAATGCATGCACTGCTGCCCATAGAAAGCTTAAACGGGCACTGAATACTACACCGCCGGGACAACATAACGGTAAAAAGCCTAAGATCATCTTACAAAGAAAATATTGGCTACCAGAAAAAATGTCTTGCGACAACAAGCCTTGCAAAATATCCTACAGGTGGCAGAAACCAGAGATTCTCTTTTATTTTGTCAAATAGTTAACAGTCCTTTTCCCAAAATAAATAATGCCCCAAAGATTGAACCCCTGGTCTCTCAAGAAGTTTGGAATAACCAGTTCACGAAATTTTTTCCCCCAGATCGTCTCAGGAAAGATACTGCTGAAAATATCAGAGTACCACCCTCTTTTAATATCTCATTTGAACTAGATGAAGCCTCAAGGGCCCTGAAAGCCAGTTCTAGCAGGAAGGTGGCTGGCCCAGATTGGGAGCCCATAGACAGCTATAAGCATTTGGGTGACCTCTGGCCCCCATTCTTACAATAGTCCTTAATGCTGCTGGCATGGGATTTCTGCCATCCTCATGGACAGACTCCATCATCGGCCCAAAATTTAAAAAACGAGATCATGGTAGTCCAATTTTTTTAATTTATTTTATTTCATGATTTGAAACTCCAAAGAGGTCCACATGTACAGAGAGTGCAGAATTATTAGGCAAATGAGTATTTTGACCACATCATCCTCTTTATGCATGTTGTCTTACTCCAAGCTGTATAGGCTCGAAAGCCTACTACCAATTAAGCATATTAGGTGATGTGCATCTCTGTAATGAGAAGGGGTGTGGTCTAATGACATCAACACCCTATATCAGGTGTGCATAATTATTAGGCAACTTCCTTTCCTTTGGCAAAATGGGTCAAAAGAAGGACTTGACAGGCTCCGAAAAGTCAAAAATAGTGAGATATCTTGCAGAGGGATGCAGCACTCTTAAAATTGCAAAGCTTCTGAAACGTGATCATCGAACAATCAAGCGTTTCATTCAAAATAGTCAACAGGGTCGCAAGAAGCGTGTGGAAAAACCAAGGCGCAAAATAACTGCCCATGAACTGAGAAAAGTCAAGCGTGCAGCTGCCACGATGCCACTTGCCACCAGTTTGGCCATATTTCAGAGCTGCAACATCACTGGAGTGCCCAAAAGCACAAGGTGTGCAATACTCAGAGACATGGCCAAGGTAAGAAAGGCTGAAAGACGACCACCACTGAACAAGACACACAAGCTGAAACGTCAAGACTGGGCCAATAAATATCTCAAGACTGATTTTTCTAAGGTTTTATGGACTGATGAAATGAGAGTGAGTCTTGATGGGCCAGATGGATGGGCCCGTGGCTGGATTGGTAAAGGGCAGAGAGCTCCAGTCCGACTCAGACGCCAGCAAGGTGGAGGTGGAGTACTGGTTTGGGCTGGTATCATCAAAGATGAGCTTGTGGGGCCTTTTCGGGTTGAGGATGGAGTCAAGCTCAACTCCCAGTCCTACTGCCAGTTCCTGGAAGACACCTTCTTCAAGCAGTGGTACAGGAAGAAGTCTGCATCCTTCAAGAAAAACATGATTTTCATGCAGGACAATGCTCCATCACACGCGTCCAAGTACTCCACAGCGTGGCTGGCAAGAAAGGGTATAAAAGAAGGAAATCTAATGACATGGCCTCCTTGTTCACCTGATCTGAACCCCATTGAGAACCTGTGGTCCATCATCAAATGTGAGATTTACAAGGAGGGAAAACAGTACACCTCTCTGAACAGTGTCTGGGAGGCTGTGGTTGCTGCTGCACGCAATGTTGATGGTGAACAGATCAAAACACTGACAGAATCCATGGATGGCAGGCTTTTGAGTGTCCTTGCAAAGAAAGGTGGCTATATTGGCCACTGATTTGTTTTTGTTTTGTTTTTGAATGTCAGAAATGTATATTTGTGAATGTTGAGATGTTATATTGGTTTCACTGGTAATAATAAATAATTGAAATGGGTATATATTTTTTTTTTTGTTAAGTTGCCTAATAATTATGCACAGTAATAGTCACCTGCACACACAGATATCCCCCTAACATAGCTAAAACTAAAAACAAACTAAAAACTACTTCCAAAAATATTCAGCTTTGATATTAATGAGTTTTTGGGGTTCATTGAGAACATGGTTGTTGTTCAATAATAAAATTAATCCTCAAAAATACAACTTGCCTAATAATTCTGCACTCCCTGTACATGAATCATCAAAAACAATACATAGAATAAAAATAAAATCAATAAAGGATATAAAACAAGGTTATCTTTAAAATACAATAGAGTCAGATCTCTACCCATCACTTTTGTCTTAGAATACCGTTCAATATTTACAAATATAGAATGGCAGTCGAAAAGGAAAACTTCTGTATGATCACTTTACTTCTCCAGCGCTCTAGCCAATTGTACAAATATTATCCTGTTGGACTTTTTTTTGCTTATGCAGGGTCATCCCCAATCTTTTTGCCTCCTGCCTCCTATTTGTTCTGACCTGTTGCTGTTAGCTTTTGAACTCTGAGCATTTTACCACTGCTAACCAGTGCTAAAGTGCAAATGCTCTCTGTGTAAATTGTATGTAATTGGTTTATCCATGATTGGCACATTTGATTTACTAGTAAGTCCCTAATAAAGTGCACTAGAGGTGCCAGGGCCTGTAAATCAAATGCTACTAGTGAGCCTGCAGCACTGGTTGTGCCACCCACATAAGTAGCTCTGTAATCATGTCTCAGACCTGCCACTGCAGTGCCTGTGTGTGCAGTTTTAACTGTAAATTCGACTTCGCAAGTGTACCCACTTGCCAGGCCTAAACCTCCCCTTTTCTTACATGTTAGCCACCCCTAAGGTAGGCCCTAGGTAGCCCCAAGGACAGGGTGCAGTGTATGGTTAAGGTAGGACATATAGTAATGTTTTTTTATGTCCTGACAGTGAAATATTGCTAAATTCGTTTTTCACTATTGCAGGGCCTGTCCCTCTCATAGGTTAACATGGGGGCTAACTTTAAATCTGATTAAAGTGTAGATTCCCTTTGGGAGCGGATGGACATGTGGAGTTTGGGGTCTCTGAACTCACAATTTAAAAATGCATCTTTTAGTAAAGTTGATTTTAAGATTGTGTGTTTGAAAATGCCACTTTTAGAAAGTGAGCATTTTCTTGCTTATACCATTTCTGTGACTCTGCCTGTTTGTGGATTCCCTGTCTGGGTCAGTTTGACAGTTGAGCTGGTTGCACCTCACACTAGACAGTGGCACAAAGGGAGCTGGGGTGTAGTCTGCATATCCTGATGAGCCATCTGTGCTAAGAGGGAAGGGATAATTGGTCACTCACACCTGAAAGGGCTATGCCTACCCTTACACAATGCAGTCTCCAACCCCCTGGTGAGTGTCTGGGGCCTGGCCTGGGCAAGGCAGGATTTCACATTCAAAAGAGGCTGTACTTTGAAGTAGGCCTACTTCAAATGAGAAATTGGGTATAAGAAGGGCACCCAAAACCACAGACTTTAGAACACTTCTGGAAAACCAAGAGGAACCTCTGCTTGGAGAAGAGCTGAAGAGCTGAGGAAGAAGAGCTGCTCTGTCTGTGACTGTGCTTTGTGGAGCTATCCTACAGTTGCTACTTCTGCCAGAGTAAGAGGGCAAAGACTGGACTTTGTGTGCCTTCCATCTTGTGAAGATCTGTTGTTTGAAGTCTCAGGACCAGCAAAGACTTCTCTCTGCCAGCACCTGGAGTCTCTGGAGAGACTCCTAGTCTGCCCTCTGGTGCCCATCCACTTCCTAGGACCCTGAAAGGAGAAGCTGGCAGCCTAAGAGGAAGAAATCCACGCACAGAACAACGTATGGGGAAAAGATCGACGCAACTCCGATCTGCAGCTGAAGAAACGACGCGCCGCCGGCTCCGCAGCTGAAAATCAATGCTCGCCAGAAACGCGACCGGAGAATTGACGCACGGAGCAGGAGAAATGACGTTCCGCATCGCTGACGTAGCCTGGGAGATCGCAACCCGCGCTGCGTTGTTTTCAGATCATCGTGCGGCTGAATTTCCGACGCAAGTACCCCTGGGCCTGTAAAAACAACGCAAGACCTGCCCGGACCTGAGAGTGCTGATCGGATTGACGCATCGCTCTCCGGCGGAGAGAAGAAACAATGCGCCCGACCCAACGAAAGGAGAAACGACGCAAGGTCTTGCTCGTGAGTGAAATCGATGCATCGCAAACCCTTTTTGATGCACACTCGCCCGTGCGGGGTTATTTTTGATGCACCCAAAGTACATTTTCACGCTAACAGTGTTAGTGTGTGTTTAAACTATCTAAAGCCTCTTTTTGCTTTTTATTTGATAACTTGACTTGTGTTTTGTGGATTTTTGTGTTTTTGGTCTTGTTTTGGTTAGATAAATATTTTCTATTTTTCTAAACCTGTGTTGTGTCATTTTGTAGTGTTTTCACTAAGTTACTGTGTGTGTTGGTACAAATACTTTACACCTAGCATTCTGAAGTTAAGCCTACTGCTCGTGCCAAGCTACCAAGGGGGTAAGCAGGGGTTAGCTGAGGGTGATCCTCTTTTACCCTGACTAGAGTGAGGGTCCTTGCTTGGACAGGGGGTAACCTGACTGCCAACCAAAGACCCCATTTCTAACAGATCCTATGCAAAGACCCCATTTCTAACAGATCCTATGCAGTTATGATATATAAACGGTTGGTGCCCAGCAGCTTTATACCAAATAACAATTCCGTACTATTCTACTGTGTATATAGTGCATTAATAATTAAAATAATAGCTTCTGGGAGGTGCCTACACATCACGTCCCTGCTGGCTTATTTTGCATTTTATATTCCTATGAAGTGAAATAAGCTTAAAGATAGTTCATTAGGAAAGTACATTCCACCAATGGATAATAAAATCAATAAAGGTTTAGAAAGGGCTAAAAAAAACTTAAAAGTACTAAAACAGAATATTTCATTCGGTGGCTTGTATATAAATTTCAAAACCTCTCCTGCTGAACACATATTAAAATTCAAGAAAAGCAGTTTCAGCCAATTTTTCCTTACTTTAACTAAGAAGGGACAAACAAATAGCACATGCTTAAAATTCTGAACTTCCAACTGACAGATATCACAAATGATCGAGGATCTATCCCACTTGGAAGTTAATTCTTTAAGAGGTAATCTATCTAATCTCAACAAGATGAAAAAGCGCTGTACTCCATGTGGTAAATTCCAAGATAAATATGGTTGGGGATAATTAAAAATCACCTAATTGGTTAACGGCCTAAGCCTCCTCTTTTGGCGACAAGACTCAATATCCAACAGGAAACGTTAACCCCTTATAGCCTCTTTTAGGCTCTTTTTAAACAACAAGAGCGGTTGAGATAAAATAAGATCAACATCTAACTCAAGTAATTGCACAGCAAGATTATAATTTCAAAAAAAAACTGCGATTTTTCTCTTAGCGTACCAAAAAATTATTTGTATGCTAAATGTCTTAGGGTAGATTCTGCACTATGTGCTAAACAAAAGGCCCTCCGGATTACCGGTGTAAGGCCCTGTGTATAAGCACTCTTAATACCGAATTCAAGCCTGAAGGCTGCCACGGATGCCCAATTATTACAAGAAACCAAGGCCCAGATGTATCATCAAGGCCTTTTGCGATTAGGAAATAGCGATTTTTAAGAAATCGCTATTTAAATCGCTATTTCCGACTAGCAAAGTGCCATGTATCACATTTGCGAATCGGTAATAGCGATTTCTTAAAAATCGCAAATGCTATTACCGAATCGCAAATTGCAATACCGGCCCTATTCGCACCTATGGTCCATATCTGCAATTTTTTTTGCATTTCCAAAATTGCGATTTCTGAACCAGAAATCGCAATTGTGGAAATGTAAAACCCCGGGGTGCTGGGGGCCTAAGGCCCCCTCTGCTGCACCCCAAAACATTTTTGGGGACATGTAAGGTGCACACATGCCAAAAGGGCATGTGTGCTTTACATGTACAATTTAAAAATGCATTTTAAATGCATTTTTAAATTGTGCACATGGTTACCACCAAGTTCAACTTGGTGGTAATTAGCGATTCCTAAATACCAAAATCGCATTTAGGAATTGCTTCATACATGTGCTAAGGAATCGCAAATAAGGAATCCTTATTTGCGATTTCTAATTTAGAGAGTCGCAATTTGCGACTCTCTAAACAGGTTCTCAATTTTAAGGAATCTCTATTTTAGCGATTCCTTAAAATTGCATTCAAAATGTATTTCATACATTCTGAAATGGCATTTTGCATTCGCAAACAGGCATTCGCACCGTTTGCGAATGCAAAATGCTTTCATACATCTGGCCCCAAGTGCCTTAAGATCCCGTCCTTCTATCTTATTTAAAAACTCCAGTTTAGAAATTTCAATTCCTTCTATGGCATACAGAAAGGTGGACGGAATCCTTGCATGATAAGCAGTTAATAGATGAGAGAAATGCCGCCGGCCAATCTCGTGCCTGAGAAAGAGCCTTGCTAACATTATTACGTATATGGTCTTAATCACTAAGTGAGAAGATAACGTTTTTCCCAGGAAGCAATATAATTTCACCCGCTCCATCCTCTGCTGACCCACGGACCAGAAGAATTTTTTTTTTTTACAAGATTTATTCCCTAAAAAGCATACCACTTGAGACTTTAGCACATTAATTTTTAAATGATGCTGCTTGGTATAATCATTTAGGGCAGCTAGACGCCTATTTAGTCCTTTTGGGGTAAGATCAAGCACCACTATGGCATCAGCATAAAGGAGGCAAGGAATCGGACAACTTACAATTTTAGGTGCAAAGTCTTGAGTATTTCCTAATGTGAAAGGGAGGTCATAGATATATAAGGAGAAAAGAAGGGGCACCAACAGACATCCCTGTTTTAAACCATTTTTGGTAACAAATTCGGCAGATAGACCCTGCTCTCTACCTAAGAGCACCTTGCACCATGTAGAAGAGTGCAGGGCTATAACTAAGCGTAACAAATTTACAGGAACACCCAATTTGAATAATTTCTTCTATATAGTCTTACGATCCACTCTATCAAAAGCTGTTGAAAAGTCTATAAAAGCGGCATATACCACCCCGCCCCCAACCAGAACATACTTTTCATTTATGATTTGTATTACTAAGATGTTATCTAAAGTGTTATGCTCCTTCCTAAAGGTTGCCTGTTCCAAAGGGGAGGATCGAATTTTCCTCAACCCAAGATGTTAAATGCTCAAGTATGCTTTTAGCATAGATCTTACATACAGCATCCAACAATGCTATTTACCGATAATTTATGGGTAAAGATCTATCACACTTTTTATACAAGGGGAATATAATACACCCAGTCCAAGACGCCAGAATTATGCCTTTTGAGTCACAGGGGTAGAATACTGGGTTAAGAATCCTTGTCCAGAGCGAGGGCTTTTGTTTAATTACTGCCGTGGGAACCTCAATCAACCAATCAATCAATCAAGGATTTATAGAGCGCACTAATCACCCGTTAGGGTCTCAAGGCGCTGGGGGGGGGAGCTACTGGTCGTAGAGCCATGTCTTGAGGCGTTTCCTGAATGTCAAGAGGTCTTGGGTCTGGCGAAGGTGGAGCGGTAGGGAGTTCCAGGTCTTGGCAGCTAGGCGAGAGAAGGATCTTCCTCCGGCGGTGGTGCGGCGGATGGAGGCGAGGGCGAGGCTGGCGGACTGAAGATTGTGGGTGGGGGTGTGGAAGGTGAGCCTGTCGTTGAGGTATGCTGGGCCTTTGTCGTGGAGGGCCTTGTGTGCGTGGATGAGGAGTTTGAAGGTGATCCTCTTTGATACTGGTAGCCAGTGAAGGTGTCTGAGGTGGGGGGAAATGTGGTCGCGGCGTGGGATGTCCAGAATGAGGCGGTCGGATGCGTTCTGGATTCTTTGCAGCTTTGTTAGGAGTTTGGTTGTTATTCCTGCATATAGGGCGTTTCCGTAGTCCAATCGGCTGCTGACCAGGGCGTGGGTGACAGTTTTCCTGGTTTCAACGGGAATCCACTTGAAGATTTTGCAGAGCATGCGGAGAGTGTTGTAGCAGGAAGAGGAGATGGCATTGACCTGCTGAGTCATGCTGAGTGTGGAGTCCAAGATGAAGCCTAGGTTGCGTGCGTGGGTGGTGGGTTCCTAGAGAGGTGGGCCCCCAGGAGTCATTCCAAGTTGAGGGGTTGGTGCCAAAGATGAGGATTTCTGTCTTGTCTGTGTTTAACTTGAGGTGGCTTGATTCCATCCAGCTGGTGATGGCGTGAAGTCTGGGCCATTGCTCCAGAGGGCCGCATCTACCTTATAAACCCCTCAATCTCAGTCACTGAGGGAGCACCATTAACATCAGGCTTCATCCATCTACCATTCTTAAGGTCCATTTCACCTGACTCGATTTCCTAGTGTTCTGCATACAGGGAGAGAATATAATCCCTCCATTCTATCTCGGCTATCGGAGAGGCTGAGGGATATTTACGTGACCCACAGCCTTCAGAAATGAGTGACGAAAATTTACGAGTATTTTTTGTTATGGCCGCTTCCCTCAAGGTTAACCATCTCTGGTCGGCCTCCTGCTTCCTTATTCCAATCTTCATCCGCACTCTTCTCCTCATAAGTAGAGAACTTCTTCTACTCCTCCCCTCAGATTCTCAGCCATACTGTAATCTAACCAATCTATTAATTTTCCTATTCAACAGTAGAAGAGAAAGCCTTCATTTCTTTTGTGGAGGTTTAATACGTTTTAACTGACCTCTCTGAGTTATGTTTCCCATAAAGACAGAAAAGCAGTTTAGCGCATCTTCATTCCACTCATCAATATTTCTCATGGTCATTTCAAGCATTTCTTTCAAAAATAATGTTTTCAAAGGTGACCAATGGATTCTACCTGTTTTCCCATTGAAATTTATTTCCTGGCCCTTAAAATTCCATGTCTCTATTGGGGACAGTTGGAGTCTTAGCGTAAGGCTCAGAATCTTATGGTCACTAAACGGAGTATTGATGATTGTCATGTCCTCCATTAATTGGGTAAGGGAGTAAGAGGCCAGAAAATAGTCAATAATGGAACTATTCAAACGAGATTTATGGGTAAAGGCTGTTGGAGAGTCTGAGTAAAATCGACCATTTAAAATTATACAACTAAGTTCCCTCAAACCTTTTAATAGAATATAGAAATTTTGCAATTTAAGTCCCCCGATATCAATACTTCATATATATTTTCATGTGAATTTAAACAAAAGAAGGAAATACAATTAAACATATGAATTAACAGTGTATCATGCTCCTTATCAGGGGGAATATAAGCATTTACTATTAACAAAGGCATTCCCCTACTATCCTCTATTGTTGGATTAATTCTAATTATCTGATAGGATTTCTGTGGGTAGGGAATATTTTCATACTCCCATTTATACTTAACACTAAAATGCATTGCGGTACCCCCTTTTGCATGTGCCTTCCTGGATGGCAGTGCCTTTTGACAAAGGACCGTGCACCCCGGCAAGAGAGATCAGTTACACTCCAGGTCTCTTGGATACAGATTAGATCCGCCTGAAGGGAGCAGATGTAATCTAATTTTCCAATATGGTTCTGTATTCCTGCAGCATTCCAAGAGACCACATGAAAATTATGGTTAAAGGCCTGGTTGTAGTGATGTCCCCTTTGCCCGAGTACTGTTTAAGGCCCCAGCCAACCAACTCCAATTATCCTGCTTAGGACCCCAATGTGAAAAAGGGACATCTTCAACAAGCTTCACCACTCTTTCTCCATGGAAAAGAGAGACCTTAACGTTTTCCAGGGAGGACGCGCAAGGATCTCGCCCATGAAGGAGGTTACTTCTGTTTGCACATGGAACAGTGGGGGACTGCAGTCTAAACAAATGGAAGTCCTTTCCCCCAACTGGAACCACGTCTATGCCTCTACGCTGCAATTGTTCACAATTAACTCAAATCAAATTTACAATCGTTTTGGAATAAAAGAACAATTTACTTACCTTTGGTAACGCTTTTTTCTGGTGTATACAATAGCTACGTGTGGATTCTTCACCTTATGAATTCTCCCAATGCGCCAGCATCCAATGGGAAATCTTCTTCCCAGGTCTCCACGTTGACGATGACGTCACAATTGCACGGCTCCATGTGACTCCATCTGACGTCACCGTGCCAATAAGAGGTCCTCGCCGACGTCAGTTTCACCCATTTTTTACGTGCCTTTGAGGCGAACAGGTGAAAACCGACCTCACCATAGCTCCGATAAATACATATATACATAAATCCACCATGATGCAATATAATCAAAACCATCATTTATAAACACAGAAAAACATCAAAATGTATATACACCTATAAAACCACATATCTTAATGTAGCCACACAGGCAACGGGGAGGCGGGTGGGACTGTGAGGAATCCACAGGTAGCTATTGAAGCCACCAGAAAAAGCGTTACTGAAGGTAAGTAACTTGTTCTGATGGATACCTGTGGATTCCTCACCTTATGAATAGAGTCCCAAAGCAGTACTGCACACGGAGGTGGGTGCCTGACTAGTTTCACCAAGAAATCCTGCAATACAGATCGTACAAAATGGCCATCCCTCCTAACCTCCGAATCCAAGCAGTAATGCTTTGCGAAGGTGTGGCGGGACGCCCAAGTTGCTGCCTTGCAAATATCCACCACTGGAACCTCTCTTGCCAGGGCCGAAGAAGCGGACTTAGCCCTGGTGGAATGGGATCTGATACCCTCAGAGGGAACTTTCTTTGCCAACGAGTAGCAAATCGTGATACAAAGAATGACCCACCTGGAGATTGTTCTTTTATGGACTGCTCTGCCCTTCCTCTGTCAAATATAACCCACCAACAGCTGGTCCTCCAGGCGAAAGTCTTTCGTCCTTTCAATATAAAAACTAAGAGCCCTTTTAGGGTCCAAAGGGTGAAGCCTCTCTTCCTCCTTCAAGGGGTGAGGAGGAGGGTAGAAAGATGGAAGGGTAATGGTCTGCCCCATATGAAAAGGAGTGACAACTTGTGGTAGGAAAGCCGCCCTGGTTTTCAACACCACTTTATCCGGAAAGAACAAGGTAAAGGGGGTTTTAACAGAAAGAGCTTGAAGCTCAGTAAGCCACCTAGCTGAGGTTATAGCAATGAGAAAAACTGTTTTAAGAATCAGAAATCTTAGCGGGCAAGAGTGCATGGGTTCGAAATGTGACCCCCATTAAAATGGTTAAAACCAGATTCAGGTCCCACTTAAGCATATTAAAAGGAGTGGGAGGAAACCTATTTACTAAACCTTTCACGAACCTAATCACAATTGGCGATTTAAACAAGGAGGGCTGATCTGGGAGGCAAAGAAAGGCTGACATAGCAGCCAAATAAGCCTTAACAGTTGCCACTGCACAACCCTTCTTTGCTAAATCCACAGCAAATAATAAAATATCGGAGAGGTGGGCCCTCAGAGGATCAATTTACTTTTCTCCACACCAAGCCACGAATTTTGCCCACCTGCCGGCATAAACGGTCTTAGTGGAGTGTCGCCTGGCCAATAAAATAACATCCACTACATTCGGTGGGAGAGAAAAAGAACTCAGGTTGCCCCGTTCAATCTCCAGGCATGAAGGTGCAGGCTCTGGAGGTGGGGGTGTAGAACCTGCCCCTGCGACTGCGAGAGGAGGTCTGCCCTGAGAGGGTGACGGAGAGGAGGGCACAGCGAGAGTTGGAGAAGGTCCGTGTACCACACCCTTCTTGGCCAATCCGGGGCTATTAAAATGACCTGAGCCTGATCTTGGCGAATCTTCCTCAGAACCCGTGGAATCAAGGGTATGGTGGGAAATGCGTAAAGCAACTGGTTGCACCAAGAGGTCTGAAACGCATCCCCCAAAGCTCCTTGAACCGTATACTGGAGGCTGCAGAATGACAGGCAGTGCGTTTTCTCCAGAGTGGCAAACAGATCTATCCTTGGAAAATCCCACATCTGAAAGATGTGTAGGACCAGATCCGGAAGGAGATGCCACTTGTGATCGGCCGAAAAAATGACAAGTGAGAGTGTCCGCACATACGTTGACCACCCCAGCCAGATGATTCGCTACCAAGCAAATCCGATGGTCCCGAAGCCAGGAACAGAGTTGGCGAGCTTCTCTGCAGAGAAGATACAACCCCACTCCTCCCTGCCTGCTTGTTTATATACCACATCGCGGTAGTGTTGTCCGTCAGGACCTGAACCGACTGACCGCAAAGGGACGGGAGGAGGGCCTTTAGAGCCAGACGTATCGCCCGCAATTATAACAGATTGATATGAAAAGTCTGTTCCACTGGAGACCAACGACCCTTGATCTCCAGGTCCCCCAGATGATCTCCCCACCCTAGAGTGGAAGCATCCGTCATGACCATGGCTGCCGAAGTTGGCTGTGAAAACGGCCTTCCTTGGGAAAGGTTGCCGTACACAGCCCACCATCGTAGATCTGCTGCAGCATCTCTGGAGATCGTTATCGACTCCTCGAGATCCCCTTTGTGTTGAAACCACTGCCTGCGGAGGCACCATTTGAGAGCTCTCATGTGCCAACATGCATGAGTGACCAACAGAATACATCAAGTGAACAGACCGAGCAGACGTAAGACCCTGAGGACTGGAACAACCGCTCTGTTTTGAAACATTGGAATCAATGCCTGGATGTCCTGAATCCACTGAGGCGGAGGACAGGCCCGATTCAATGTAGTATCCAGTACTGCCCCTATGAACAGGAGGCGTTGAGAGGGCTCCAGGTGAGACTTGGGGACATTTATCGAAAAAAAACAGCCTGAACAACAACTGAGTTGTCATCTGCAAGTGACACAACACAAGCTCCGGAGACTTGGCTTTGATCAACCAATCATCCAGGTAAGGGAATACCGATATCCCTTTCCTTCTGAGACTTGCTGCCAGCACTACCATCACCTTCGTGAAGACTCGAGGTGCTAAAGTAAGACCAAACGGAAGGACCGCAAACTGGTAGTGTTGCGACCCCACCACAAACCAGAGATACTTCCTGTGCGACTTGAGTATAGGGATATGAAAGTAAGCATCCTGCAAGTCAACAGACACCATCCAGTCTTCTTTGTTCAACGCCAGAAGTACCTGTGCCAGAGTCAGCATATTGAATTTTTCCTGTTTGAGGAACCAATTCAAAATCCTCAGGTCTAAGATTGGTCTCAAACAACCGTCCTTCTTGGGGATCAGAAAGTATCTTGAATAACAACTCTGACCCCTTTCCTGCTCCGGAACCAACTCCACCTCACCTTTTAACAACAGGATCTGATCCTCTTGCTGCAACAACAGAAGATGGTCTTCTGAACAAAATGAGGGGCAGGGAGGGATATGAGGGGGGAACTCCTGAAAAGGGAGAGTATATCCTTTTCTCACAATATTTAGAATCCAGGAGTCTGATGTAATTAACTCCAACTCGTGGAGAAAAAGACGTAATCTTCCCCCTACAGGAGAAGTGTGGTCCAAAATGGGAAGAAAACTAGGGCTGCTTCCCTTGTTGTTGTCCTCCAGAGGAAGAGGATTATGCAGGGTGCTGCTGAGTGAACTCTCTTGTCCGAACCCTCCCACTCCCTCTAAAGGATGGATATGGGAGAGTGGTAGGCTGTTGGACTGTGGACTGGGGTCTCCCACGGTAAACGGTTCTACGCCCAAACCCCTTGAACCTCCAAAAGGACCTGAAAGGCGTAGCAGAGGAGGCTTGCAGACCCAAAGACTTTGCCGTGGCTCGACTATCTTTAAAGCGATCTAGGGCAGAGTCAGCTTTATCACCAAAACTTTTTTCTCCATCAAAGGGCAAATCCATTAAAGCAGTCTGCACATCAGAAGAAAAACCAGAGGACCTCAACCAAGCGTGCCTCCTGGTAGCAACAGAGGTACCCATTGCCCTGGCCACCGAGTCTGTGGAATCCAGGCTAGACTGGATAATCTGTTTTGCTGCAGCCTGAGCATCCGATAGGAGTTCGCCAAATTGACCCTGCACATCCTGCGGCAAGTCAGGAACCATAGCCCTAGCCGAGTCCATCAGGGCGTGAACATATCTTCCAAGAACACAGGTAGCATTCACAGCCTTGAGAGCCATACTGCAATAAGAGAAAGTCTTCTTTGCCGACTGCTCCATTCTTTTGGATTCCCTGTCGGATGGAATCACAGGGAAAGAGCCTGGTGCAGACCGTGTAGAACAAGAGGCCTGAACAACCAGACTCTCCGGGGTAGGATGTTTTGATAAGAACCCCGGATCTCCAGGCGCCACTCTGTACCTCCTTGCCACAGACCTATTGACAGCAGGTGATGACACAGGCTTCCTCCATAGCTCTAAGATGGGCTCCGTAAGAGCATCATTAAACGGAAGTAATGGATCCGCCGAAGTTGAAGAAGGGTGAAAGACCTCCGTCAAAATGTTTGTTTTGACCTTTGCAGCAGGCAACGGAAGATCCCCAAAATTTGCCACCTTCCTAATCACCGTATGGAAGGAGGGCGCTTCCTCTGTGAACTCCACTGGTGAAGAAAGGTCCCATTCCGGGGAAGTGTCAAGCCCACTGGCCGAATCCAGCCCTCGATAATCACCCAAGGGCTCCACAATCTCCCCATCTTCCAGCAACTGCCGTTGGTACTCTTCCTCTTCCAACAGTCTCAAGGCCTTTCTACGCGACCTCAGTCTGGCCTCCAACCTTGGCGTCGACATAGAATTGGCCGACGTCGATGACACTGGCTTCAAAACCGCAAGATGTGGAACTGGAGAGGAAGTTTGGCTTCGGTCCAATTCATTATTCGGATCCGGCGCCGGAGCGGATCCCAATGACGCCATGGACACTTGCGGCTCCATCATCGGCGTCGACTGACAGGGCAATGAGATCAGCGCCATAGGCCTGGAAGGCAACGTCATCTGAACCGCAGGACCTCGAGGCGACGTCATCGGCACCGAACTGGCACCTTCAGTCGGATAGAAGGGCATAAATGGCACCGCCTTGTAAGGAGCCAGGGAACCCAACGAAAAAGCTAATGGACCCGTGGGACCAGCCGGTGCACCAGCAGCGGCCATAGCCTTAAACATCGAGAACATGGGATTTAAAAATGCCACTGGATCCGCTCCCAGAGCTGGGAAGGCAGGATACCGCTCGTCTCCATGTTGCACCTGTGCTTGCTGGACATCCGATGCAGCAGATGAAAATCGAGGACTCTCCGGAGGTGTCAGTACCTCGAAGACTGACGGTGCCGGAGAAGCCTGAGGGCTCTGAGGTTGTGGAGTCACAGTCAGACTAACCTCCCACATCGTACGGTGCCGCCGAGATGGAGACCTTGACCTTGAAATGCTCTGAGCCGAACGACGCTGAGAGTCATGAAAACGTTGTTTCTTGTGTCTCTTGAAAGAAGTATGGCCCTTCTTCGCCTTGGCCCAAAAAGTTTCAGAGCCTTAGGATTCATGCTCTGGCAGGAAACACACTCCTCGACGTCATGCTCAGAGCTTAGACACCAAAGACAATTGTCTTGAGGGTCAGTAACCGACATGCGACCCCCGCACTCTCGACATGGCTTAAATTCTAACTTCCTAGGAGGAGACATTGTAACTAGAAACCGGATTGCAACTAGTAACAAGATGGAACACCTCCAACAGTAGCGAGAGCTAGGAGAAAACCGTTAGCGTCGAAGGCACGGAAAAAAGGGAACTGACGTCAGCACGCTGGCGAGGACCTCTTATTGGCACGGTGACGTCAGACGGAGTCGCGTGGAGCCGTGCCACTGTGACGTCCTCGTCGACGTGGAGAGCTGGGAAGAAGATTTTCCGTTGGATGCTGGCGCATGGGAGAATTCATAAGGTGAGGAATCCACAGGTAGTTGTATCCATCAGAACCAGGCTTTTGTCTTTACTGATCCAAGACCTTGCACTAGGAACACGCGGGAGATATCACTACTTTCAATTAATTCTAACTCAGGTATATCTCTAAAGCAAGAAATTAAAAGAGAACGGTTCAGAGTTAAATTTAAATAAAATAAAACAGAAAACTCAAGACATAACATTGTCTCAGAATGCCAGGAGAGGTTCTCCCTCTCACAATTGACATCCCCACCACTTAAGGTGTCAGAGCTTAAGTTTGAAGTCACTGGGTTTGATTTTGCGTTGCAAAACAGATCGGCACATGGATTTAGTGAAGACGAAGACGGAACCCTCTTTACGATAGGTGAGTTATCCAGATTTTCCAATGGGGGACCCCATAGGGGTGCTAGATAGAGTTCTTCCCAAGGCGGGGAAGATCCTACATCTTCCAAGACTTTACACCTATCCTTCCTTGGGACCTTTTCATGATCTTCCTTGGGATAGGATGTTCCTGCGGGTACCAGGTCATCGAACTTTACCTTTCCGTGTTTTTTGTGGGAAATTTGCTGTTTAACCTTTCTTCCAGACTTTTTCCCTTTCATTGACTTTCCCATATTCTTTTAGTTGTCTACTTGCTTAATAGTTACATTCCCATTGTGCTCAACAATCAAAGAATCAGAGGGTATCTTAGACTGCGGTCCCAAAATAGGGAAAAGGACCACTGGGGAAGTCGACTTTTCCTCCATTTTGCAGGAACCAAAATATTCAACTGAGAAAGTGGATTTGAAAATAGATTTTCCAAAGAATAGTCAACACTTTCTGGTTGAAGGGTTTCCTTGCAATTCATAGGTTTAAGGAACACTTGTGGTTTACCTGCCTGGGTTCCCTAATATGTATGATCTGGGTATTTGATTAAGTTCACATTCAAACATGTATCTAAGGCATACAACGGTGTACTAGGACCACGGCACCCAAATTTATTGAGAACGTCCTTTGTGGGCATCAAGACTTTCTCATCCAGGATTGACCCATCCTTCTTTTGGCCTGTCAGAGCTTTCAATATAACCAAGAGAATGTCTTGAGTATGATCAAAACTATTTATTGATTGCTGCAAAAGAGCTAAAATAGACAATAATATTCTCTCCAAGCATTTAATGGACTCCGAGATTACTATGTGTTGATCCAAAGGTTCACTTGGGGAGTTCTAAGGAAGCATAAAATCGGGGGTCAATGAAGAAAATAAAATACTGGAGACAATGTAGGATCCGAAGATGTACTGCTAGTGAGCCTTAGGCTGGGAGAATTATCTCTTCCATTGAAGGGCAGGGTCACACAATGGGAGGAAAGGCTCTTTACATCTTGTGCTCCATTCACCTCAATGTGCGCCAAGGTAAAATCCCCTACATCAGGAATGGATCCCACGCTGGTAGAGGGAAAGTTGATATTCTCCGAATCCCCCCCAACAGAGAGCGGCTCACTGATCAGAGGAATTCAGATCACAACCTTTCCAGAGTTATCAAGAACATTAGTATTTGAATTAACTTCCTCCTTGGAGGCTGGTTCATCAAGTAGCTCCTTCTGGAAAAAAGGAAGATTGGTGCATGAGTTTTTTGTATTCAAGTGAGAAATTCCCTTATTTCTTAAGGGATTCGACTTAGTCTTTTTACATGCCCGGTTAAGGAAAGCTCTACCCATTCGAAGATGTTTGCCCGTCATATCCAAGAGATGGACTCCCTTGAGGAATTAGCCAACAAATAAATATATAATGAAATAAAATGTTTTAATCTTTTCCGGAGGAACAAACACTCCAAGTACAAGGCCAATAAGTACTTAGGGGAGGTCTGAGAAGGGCGGGCCCTCCAGGCAGAACAGGACAGCTGCTTCCGCTCCACCTCAGGGGTCCACAACTCTGAGCTTTTACCTTCTCAACCCCTGT
Source organism: Pleurodeles waltl (assembly GCF_031143425.1). NCBI lineage: Eukaryota > Metazoa > Chordata > Amphibia > Caudata > Salamandridae > Pleurodeles > Pleurodeles waltl. The sequence continues at coordinate 745,176,396 of NC_090436.1, read as the reverse complement.
TTTCAGTTCACTCAAACTCTTTTTCAACTCTTGATCAGCACCTTAATTCCAAACTTGCGGAATTTGTGAAATTTTGTAAACCAGAATAAGGAACTAAAGGCTAAAAACAATATGAGCTAAAGGTCATATAAAACACATGGAGCAACAGACAGAAATTGTTAATGAGGTGGTAGCATGGGAGGCTAGGTTGCTGAAAGTTATTCGTTTAGTGAGTTTAGTGAGGATAATCCAAAACTCCCGCCTCTCCACTCTCCACTCTCCAAAAGTACAGTGCTCCGTCACCTTGCTCCACAGGCCACCAACTGGTCGCTCCCAATGTCTTTATTTTGCCTTTATTGCTTTTACCGCTGCTTTTACCAGCCCCTTCTAACCCCTCCTGGTGGGGTCACAGCATCCCACAAAGTACCGTACTCCGAACCAAAATCCTCACCAGAGTCTCCACCGGTATGGGCGGGGGGTGAGGCATGAGGCGACTGGGCAAAGGCAACAAGACGATCGCATCTATGCCAGCAGGACACCGGCAGTCTCACCAGGTTCCTAACCCGGTCCCCGGGCCACCTTCTGGACTTCTTCTCCTCCAGAGCGGTTGCGAGTGGGGGCCAACGCGGGAAAAAGTTCTAGGCTCCAGCAATCCTTGAGCCTTGAATCTTGGCAGTCCTTTGGGCATCCGTGCGTCCACGCTCTGAGCTCCACCCCTTCAGCCCCTTTCGCTTCTGTAGCGTACCATTCAGATCAGTCAATCTTCCACTGTTTCTGTCTCTGCATTCAACACAGATCTGGCTCATAGGTGATGACCTCGGACGATTATTGGGTATTAATCATGGTAGTCCAACTTGTTATCGGTCAATATCCCTCCTAGACTCATCTGCTAAGCTACTGGTCAGAGTTCTGCTTGAGAGACTGGAATTATGGATAGAAGGGAGCTGTGTCTTGAGCGAATGTCAGTATGGTTTCAGGAGGGGTATTGGGACAGTAGACCAATGTTTAAACTTGGAGTTGATCATTGAGAAATATGTATGGGATAAAAAGGAGTCTTTATATCTCTGCTTCCTAGATCTAAGAAGCTTATTTGATCAAATGAATCATCAGAAGTTATGGTCAATCCTCAATCAAATTAGGTGCGCCTGTAGAAATGACTTGCTTATTGTCTAGCATGTATGAGCGGGCAACTGCCAGAGTGCGCTTTGGTATAGGAAATGAAATCATTAGACCCGTTTGGATAAGAAGAGGGGCTCAGAAAGGATGTGTCCTTGCCCCCCTTCTTTTCTCCCTCTACATCAATGAAATTGAGGCCAACTTACAATCTTGCTGGTTGACACCCCACAAATTGGTTGCCAAACCATTTTGCTGTTATTATAAGCAGATGATGCAGTGTTAATTTCATGTACAGTAAGGGGGTTACCAAAATTGATTGACTCTTTTTTAATATTTCTGAATGAAAGAGATCTTAAAGCTTAATTTGGCTACATGATCTGTGGGGAAGGCATGGTTTAAACATTTAAGACATCACATAAAAGGGAATTTTTTGACAATAGTGAACTCATTCAGATATTTGGGGATATGATTTGCTGCATGTAACTCATGGGCTACCCATAAACAATCAGTGGAATGATCAGATCTATGGAAGCCAGTTTTAGATTGGCGGGAAAACGTGGTAAAAAATCTGTAACGGACATAGGTGGTCATTACAACCCTGGCGGTCGGTGTTAAAGTGGCGGTAAAACCGGCAACAGGCCGGCAGTAAAAAAAATGGAATCACGACCGTGGCGGAAACGCCAACATAGACAGCCACTTTAACACTCCGACCGCCACAGCGGTACAAACAAACACCCCTGCGGTAACCGCCAACAGAGAGGCAGAAGACAATGTACCGCCCACTGTATTACAACAGACCAATCCACCACCTTTTCCGGGGCGGATTCACCGCGAACAAAAACACGGCGGAAACAGGACTTGGAAGGGAAAACGCTCACCTCTACACACCCCACAAGGAACCAGGACGCCATGGAACCGAAACTCCAGATACTGCCAGCCTTTATCTTCCTGCTTCTCTACCAGGAACAACAAAGATGGCGGCGAAGACCACGGTGAGTACTGCACCTACGACACAAGGGGGGGGGAAGAGTGACACACACACACGCAACACCCAACACTCCCACCCCCACCCTCACCCACCACAACACACACACATGTACATGTAGATACATCACATTAACACCCCCAACTCCCCCTGGAAGAATGCAATGACAAAAGGAAATAAGTCGAACGTTTGAAATATATTCAAAAACAGTAATCAAATATATATACATTCATATACATATATTTACAATAGAAACAAATATATACACCAAGAATACAAGTCCAAGGTATTCCACCTTCATAGTCCGTGGACCACTGGGCCCAAAATGCATGGGCTAGGCCCACACTCAATACCCGATCAAAACGGAGAGAACACTGCTGGGGCATCAGATAGAAATACAACAGGCACCTCAGGGGGAAGTGAGAGGGGGCACCTCAGCCGGAGGAGTGCATGATGCCAGATCCATGAGGGGGCTCCATTCCCATTGATGTATCCTGGGAAGTGCAAAGCCACAGTCTCTCAAGTCTCTCCATTAGGTGGTTTGCCCACTGCTTTATCCTGAGGAGCGCAAAGCCACAGTCTCTCAAGTCTCTCCAGTGGGTGGTTTGCCCACTGCTTCATCCTGGGGAGTGCAAAGCCACAGTCTCTCAAGTCTCTCCAGTGGGCGGGTTGCCCACTGCTTTATCCTGGGGAGTGCAAAGCCACAGTCTCTCAAGTCTCTCCAGTGGGTGGGTTGCCCACTGCTGCATTCTGGGGAGTGCAATGCCACAGTCTCTCAAGTCTCTCCAGTGGCTGGGCTGCCCACTGCTTTATCCTGGGGAGTGCAAAGCCACAGTCTCTCAAGTGGATGCCTTTCTCCATTGGTTCTGGAGGGGGCTTTGTGCCCAGAGTGCTTCATCCTGCCAAGGACTGAGGTAACTGGTTCTGGAGGGGGCTTTGTGCCCAGAGTGCTTCATCCTGCCAATGACTAAGGTAGTGGATGTCAATCTCCACTGGTTCTGGAGGGGGCTTTGTGCCCAGAGTGCTTCATCCTGCAAAGGACTGAGGTAGTGGATGTGAATCTCCACTGGTTCTGGAGGGGGCTTTGTGCCCAGAGTGCTTCATCCTACTCGTGGCGGCTTAAGTAGCGTCGGAAGCTTTGGCGCTCACTGACCTGCGGTGCTTGTTGCGGCAGTGTCCTGTTCTGAGGTGCTGGTGGCGGCAGTATCCTGTTCAGTGGTGCTGGTGACGGCGGTGTCCTTGGCAGCAGTGCTTGTGGTGGCGCGGTGTCCTTGGCAGCGGTGCTTGTGGCAGCGGTGTCCTTGGCAGCGGTGCGCAATCTTGTCCGAGGTGCAGGTTTTCCCAGACTTGCATGTTTTACTGTGCCCCTTCCCCACCTTGGATGGTGGCACAGCTGTCTCCACACTCCCAACTCTGGCTCCTTGCCACACTGGCTGCCCTGCTGCCTGGCGCGCTCCAGAAGCTGGTTACTACTGGCACCACTGTTCCCGCTGATGTTGTGGCTGAGGCGCTGGGTTGGGACCTGGAGAGGTGGGCCCTAGGAGACTGAAGGGTTGGGGGAGGTGAGGGGAAGAAGTCAAGGTTGGACAGGAAAAGGTTTCTGGACACAATGAGACGGGTAGATGGAAGGGGTTTGGGAGTGGAGGAAGAGGTAGTGGTTGTAGGAGGTGTACGTTTGCTGACTTTGGGTGAAGGTGCATGGGCTGGAGGCTTTCGTGAGGTGGATGGCTGTTGGGTGGGTGTGTGGCTGCGTTTGTGTACCTTGGGAGGTGGGCTCACAGACACACTGGGAGAGGACACAGGGGATATGTGAATGGTAGTGGGGGTGGTGACTGCACGTGAGCGGGGTGTGGTGGTGGGTGTGCTGGTGATGGAGGTAGTGGCTGATGATGTAGTGCATGCAGGTGTGAGTGGAGACCAGACTGGGAGGGAGGAGGGAGACGAGGAGGAGTGGGACACAGTGGAGACAGTGGCTGTTGGTATGTCTCCATGTGTATGATGCTTGCGTGAGTGCCTGTGGGATGTGTGGTGCTTATGTTTGCCTGAGCTTCCCTTGTGTGTTGACATGTGTGCATGCTGGTCTGATGGTGTGCTTGGGATAGGCTGAGATACAGGGGTTTGGGTCTGGGTGGAGGAAGTTGGAGGGGGGAGGCTAGAGACAGGGACAATGGCTGCCATCAGTGCTGAAGCCAGAGTCTGAAAAGCTCGCTGATTGGCTGCCTGACCAGAATGAATGCCCTCCAGGTATGCATTTGTCTGTTGCAACTGCCTCTCTACACCCTGGATGGCATTCAAAATGGTAGACTGCCCAACAGTGAGGGACCTGAGGAGGTCAATGGCCTCCTCACTGAGGGCAGCAGGGGCGACAGGGGCAGGGGCTGAGGTGCCTGGGGCGAAGGAGATGCACACCCTCCTGGGTGAGCGGCCACGGGGCAAACGCTGAGGGGCTGCTGGGAGGGCGGTCCTGGTAGGGGGGGTGGCGGCTGTACCTGTAGATGCGGGGGGCAGAGAGGGGCCCGCCACCGCAAGGGAGCTCCCATCAGAGGAGGAGTCGTGTCGCTGGTCTCAGCTCCTGCCCGCCGTGGAGCTCCCCCTCCGTCCCACTGGTGAATAATGACTCCGTTGTGTCGCCCTCCAGGGCCATGTGGGATGCAGCTCCCTCCTGCTCCGGTGCCACTGCTCCTCCGCCTGATGATGCTAATGCACACAAGCACAGGGAGACCACAAAAAGGTGGGGGAAGACAGAAGAAAGACATGTTGAGTGCATGCAATACCGCTACCGTTGGCGGACACTACAGACACAGCAGCCCCCTGCACTACGCCTTGCACTTGGAGTTCCCCAATCAATCACAGGGACATGGGTTACAAGGTGATGCCCGATTGCTGCACACATGGAAGTCACAGGAGCCTGACTAGGTGTAGTTGGCTCTGTACACAGGTGGGGTGCCACAGGGCCTACCTTAAGAAGGGAATTACACCTACAATGCGCTGAATCAGCTGAATGAGAGTGTACTCAACCCCTTGTGGCTGCTGTGATGCCCTAAAGCGCCCTTCCAACTCCGGGTACGCCACCGCCAGGATCCGGAACATCAGGGGGTAATGGTGCGACGGGCACCACTCCCACGTTGGGAGGCTATCCCAAGCTGGGCCTCCGCCGTCTTCTTGCTCCAGCGGCGAATGTCCTCCCATCTTTTACGGCAGTGGGTGCTCCATCTGTGGTAGACCCCCAGGGTCCGGACTTCCTTGGCGATGGCACGCTGTAGGAAGTTGGCTCTGTATGTACTATTTCAAAGTAAGAAATAGCATGCACAGAGTCCAAGGGTTCCCCTTAGAGGTAAGATAGTGGCAAAAAGAGATAATTCTAATGCTCTATTTTGTGGTAGTGTGGTCGAGCAGTAGGCTTATCAGAGGGTAGTGTTAAGCATTTGTTGTACACACACAGGCAATAAATGAGGAACACACACTCAAAGACAATTCCAGGCCAATAGGTTTTTATATGGAAAAATATATTTTCTTAGTTTATTTTAAGAACCACAGGTTCAAGATTTACAAACAATACTTTAAGTGAAAGGTATTTCACTCAGGTATTCAAGGAACTTTGAATAATCACAATAGCATGTACAGTTGTTACAAAAATGGCAATAAGCTATTTTAAAAGTGGGCACACTGCAAAAATCAACAGTTCCTGGGGGAGGTAAGTAAATGTTAAGTTCACAGGTAAGTAAAACACTTACAGGGTTCAAAGTTGGGTCCAAGGTAGCTCACTGTTGGGGGTTCAAGGCAACCCCAAAGTTACCACACCAGCAGCTCAGGGCCGGTCAGGTGCAGAGGTCAAAGTGGTGCCCAAAACACATAGGCTTCAATGGAAATAGGGGTGCCCCGGTTCCAGTCTGCCAGCAGGTAAGTACCGGCGACTTCGTAGGGCAGACTAGGGGGGTGTTGTAGGGCACCGGGGGGGACACAAGCAGGCACAGAAGGTACACCCTCAGTGGCACAGGGGTCGCCGGGTGCAGTGTGCAAACAGGCGTTGGGTTTTCAATAAGAATCAATGGGGAGACCCGGGGGTCTCTTCAACGATGCAGGCAGGCACGGGGGGCTCCTCGGGGTAGCCACCACCTGGGCTAGGCCGAGGGTCGTCTGGGGGTTGCTCCTGTTCTGGAGTTCGGTTCCTTCAGATCCTGGGGGCTGCGGGTGCAGTGTGGTTTCCAGGCGTCGGGTTCCTTGAAGCAGGCAGTAGCGGTCAGGGGGAGCCTCTGGATTTCCTCTGCAGGCGTCGCTGTGGGGGCTCAGAGGGTCAACTGTGGCTACTCACGGGCTCGCAGTCACCCTGGGAGTCCTCCCTGTAGAGTTAGTTTTCCGCAGGTCGAACCGGGGGCGTCAGGTGCAGAGTGGAAAGTCTCACGCTTCTGGCGGGAAACGTGTGGTCTTTAAAAGTTGCTTCTTTGTTGCAAAGAGTTGCAGTTTCTTGAACAGGGCCGCTGTTCTCGGGAGCTTCTTGGTCCTTTAGATTCAGGGTAGTCCTCTGAGGCTTCAGAGGTCGCTGGACCCTGTTGGATGCGTCGCTGTTGCAGTTTTCTTCGAATTAGGCAGACAGGTCGGTGGGGCTGGGGCCAAATCAGTTGTTGTCTCCGTCTTCACTGCAGGGCTTCAGGTCAGCAGTCCTTCTTCTTCTTTAGGTTGCAGGAATCTCTCTTCCTCAGTTCTGGGAACCCCTAAATACTCAATTTAGGGGTGTGTTTAGGTCTGGGAGGGCAGTAGCCAATGGCTACTGGCCCTGAGGGTGGCTACTCCCTGTGGGGAGGGGGGCACATCTCTAATCCTATTGGGGAATCCTCCATCTGCAAGATGGACAATTTCTAAAAGTAAGAGTAACCTCAGCTCAGGGCACCTTAGGGGCTGTCCTGACTGGGGAGTGACTCCTCCTTGTTTTTCTCATTATCTCCTTCAGCCCTGCCGCCAAAAGTGGGGGCAGTGGCCGGAGGGGCGGGCATCGCCACTAGCTGGGATGCCCTGTGGCACTGTAACAAAGGGGGTGAGCTCAGGCTAACCGCCAGGTGATACAGTTCCTGCAGGGGGAGGTGAGAAGCACCTCCACCCAGTACAGGCTTTGTTCCTGGTCACAGAGTAACAAAGGCACTCTCCCCATGTGGCCAGCAACATGTCTGGTGTGTGGCAGGCTGGCAAAAACTAGTCAGCCCACACTGGAGTCGGCTATGTTTTCAGGGGGCATCTCTAAGATGCCCTCTGGGTGTATTTTTTCAACAAAGTGCACACTGGCATCAGTGTGCATTTATTGTGCTGAGAAGTTTGATACCAAACTTCACAGTTTTCAGTGTAGCCATTATGGTGCTGTGGAGTTTGTGTTTGACAGACTCCCAGACCATATACTCTTATGGCTACCCTGCACTTACAATGTTTAAGGTTCTGCCCAGACACTGCAGTGGCATAGCGCTCATGCGCCTATGCCCTCACCTGTGGCATAGTGCACCCTGCCTTAGGGCTGTAAGGCCTGCTAGAGGGGTGACTTATCTATGCCATAGGCAGTGTGAGGTTGGCATGGCACTCTGAGGGGAGTGCCATGTCGACTTAGTCATTTTCTCCCCACCAGCACACACAAGCTGACAAGCAGTGTGCATGTGCTGAGTGAGGGGTCCCCAGGGTGGCATAAGACATGCTGCAGCCCTTAGAGACATTCCCTGGCATCAGGGCCCTTGGTACTAGGGGTACCAGTTACAAGGGACTTACCTGGGTGCCAGGGTTGTGCCAATTGTGGAGACAAAGGTACATTTCAGGGAAAGAACACTGGTGCTGGGGCCTGGTTAGCAGGGTCCCATCACACTTTCAAATCATAACCCAGCATCAGCAAAGGCAAAAAGTCAGGGGGTAACCATGCCAAGGAGGCATTTCCTTACACACACCAAATATCCTTCTTCTGGTGGGTGCTGAGCTACAGGAATAGTACAGGGGAAAAGGAGAAGATAAAACCGTCTGCACCGTCACAGTCATTGGCCTGCATACCTACCCTTGCCATGACGTACATGCACTCACTGTCGTTTCATGCACGACTCATTCTCCCCCCCCTATCTTTCATCCACCCCACTCCAAACAGGCATTGCCCATACAGCATGCTCACAGTGTACTCACCTGTTTGTCTGGAGGGCCGTAGAGTAGCGTGTACTGGGGGAGGACCCCATCCACTAGTTTCTCCAACTCCTCCGTGCTGAAGGCAGGGGCCCTTTCCCCAGACACACAAGCCATTGTCTCTTCCAGACTGAGGTCACAGCAGCACTTGCAGTGTAGGTCCTCTCCTGTCGAAGATCAGGTATCAAGTGATTGAACAAACAGAAAATGGCGGTCACGTCTGTGGCGGTGCATACCGTCACCACCGGCAGTCGTCGTCATTGGCTCCTGGGACCCATAGGGTCCAATGTTAACCAATGCAGGATTGCGCCGCTGTCTTCGACCGCCTACCACGACGGTGTACAACGCCAGCGCAGTACCTCATATCCCCTTGTCCCACATTACAGGTCAGGCAGCCGCCATTTCAGGGGGCCACATGGCATTATTTTTTACTGCATCACCCATATCTAGGCCTTGCTTAAACACTAATCCAGCCATATGTCGATTTTAAAACATTTTCAGATTAAGTTGTGTTTACGTACTTCAGTGTTGGTTGACTCTGCTCGCTGTTCTCCTCCATAGAGCAAGTCCGCTGCAGCAGGTGAGGAGATGGCGGCATCCTCCGGTGTACAGAACGCTGGTGGACCTGTCGACAATGGAGGAGCGACATGTAATTATCACCTACAGACTTGATCGTACCACAATCCTGGAACTGTGTGCCCAGTTGGAGCCAGACCTGATGTCACCTATCCGCCATCCCACAGGAATCCCCCCTCTAGTGCAGGTGCTGTCAGTACTCCATTTCCTGGCAAGTGGGTCTTTTCAGACGACAGTGGCCATTGCATCAGGGATGTCCCAGCCTATGTTCTCCAACGTGTTGTCCAGAGTGTTGTCTACCCTGCTGAAACACATGCGCAGCTACATCGTTTTCCCTCAGGTGGAGGATTTGCTTAAAGTGAAAGATGACTTCTATGCCCTGGGAGATATACCCAACATCATAGGTGCCATTGATGGGACACATGTGGCCTTGGTACCACCCCCGCAGGAGTGAACAGGTGTACCGAAACCGGAAGAGTTCCCATTCTATGAATGTGCAGATGGTGTGTTTGGCAGACCAGTACATCTCCCATGTGAATGCCAATTTTCCTGGCTCGATGCATGACGCTTACAATCTACGGAAAAGCAGCATCCCTTATGTGATGGGGCAACTCCAGAGGCACCGTGTGTGGCTATTAGGTGAGGACATGGACCGAATACAGTGTGACTAGGTGTCTGGGAATGTCCCTAAGAGTTAGTGTGTGTCTAACAGTTGTCCCTCGACATTTGCAGGTGACTCTGGTAACCCCAATCCAACCTGAGCCCAGTGAGGAATCCCAGGACAAGGGCAGAGGAACGCTACAATGAGGCCCATGGGCAGACTAGGAGGATTATAGAGAGCACCTTCGGCCTCCTGAAGGCCAGGTTCCGGTGCCTCCATATGACAGGTGGTTCCCTATTCTAAAACAACAATAACAACAAAAAATGAGGGGCAAGAATGGGAGATTCAGAGAAAACAACTCCTGGTCCAGTGTGCAAGTCTCCCAATAATGGATCAAAAAGGTATACACACAGTTCCAACATTGACAGGAAAAAAGAGAGAGAAGGGGTTCTCTAGACCCAAGGTTTCCAAAAAGACGGGCAAGCAAAGGACCCTTTGATAGAGTGGCACAGGGATTCTGTGTTCTCTCTCTTTGTACCTTTCTCACTATGAGATCTATCTGTACATTTTTCAAGGGAGGGTAGACATTATTTTACCATATCCCTTTATTGTTTTTAATCATGTCAGGGGTTTTTGATATCTAAAATAAATAGTTGTTTTTTAACCCCTAGTCATTTTTACTTTTACTTTTTCTATACCAATCCTTCCTCATATTTTGACCGGTTTCGTAACAATTTTCAAAAGACCTCTGGCAAAGAGCCCCCTTGAGGGGCCCGTCAGGCATTGCAGTACCGGCCTGACGAGGAGCATGGCCCTATGATGAAGCATGTCACCGTTAGGTGAGTGAGGGCTTTTGCTTGAAGCATATTGCTTGCCCGTCTTTTTGGAAGCCTTGGGTCTAGAGAACCCCTTCTCTCTCTTTTTTCCTGTCGGTGTTGGAACTGTGTGTATACCTTTTTGGTTCCCTATTCTACTCACCAAAGAAGGTGTGCCAGATCATCGTGGCCTGCTGTATGCTTCACAACTTGGCTTTGCGGCGACAGGTGCCTTTTCTGCAGGAGGATGGTCCAGATGGAGGTGTTGTGGCAGCTGTGGAGCCTGTGGACAGTGAAGACGAGGAAGCAGCAGAAGAGGACATAGACAACAGGAACACAGTGATCCAGCATTACTTCCAGTGAGACACAGGTAAGAAGACAACACTGCCTGCTACATCTGATTTAATTCTTCTACCTCTCATCTGTCTGTCATTTTCACCCAGTGTATGGACACTGAGTTGTCACTTTCCCTTTCGATTTCACAGATGTGGGTCCCACTGTGTGACCTCTGCTTTGTTTCCGCATGGAGTAGAGCTGTGTGACATAGGTATGTTGACATAACATTGGATATAGCATTTTGCCACAGTTATTGCTAATACACATTTTTGAAAGCACAGACTGACTCCAGATTGTTTTGTGATTTAAGGGTGTTTATTTAAGTGCAAAATAGTGGAGGGGGTTGTAAAATGGTTAGGGGTGATGGTGGAGGAATGTCCATGGCAGAGTCCAGTCTATTAGTCTCACAGGTGCATTGTCCAAAGGGGCATAGGAAGTGGAGCTGGGGCAGTTGATGGATGGACAGGGTGACAAAGTGGGACAGAAGGATGACAATCAGGGTAGTCTCATTTCTTGGCGGGGGTCTTGGCATTGTTCTCTGTCTTTGTCCTGGATCTCACGGACCGCTTGCGGGGTGGTTCTCCATCTGCAGGGGGTGGAGTGCTGGTGTCATGGTCCTGTGGCGGTGCCTCCTGTCCACTAGCGCCGGCGGAGGTGTTGGGCAGTTCATCCGCCAGGCTATTGTCAGGGGCCCCTTGTTGTGCCACAGTGTCCCTCCTGGTGTTGACGAGTTCCTTCAGCACCCCTACAATGGTGCCCAGGGTGGAATTGATGGATTTGAGTTCCTCCCTGAACCCCAAATACTGTTCCTCCTGCAGCCGCAGGGTCTCCTGAAACTTGGCCAGTACCGCTGCCATCGTCTCTTGGGAATGGTGGTATGCTCCCATGATGTTGGAGAGGGCCTTGTGGAGAGTGGGTTCCCTGTGCCTGTCCTCCCCCTGTCGCACAGCAGCCCTCCCAGTTCCCCTGTCTCCCTGGGCCTCTGTCCCCTGAACCGTGTGCCCACTACCACTGCCCCCAGGTCCCTGGTGTTGTTGGGGTGGTGGGTTAGCCTGGGTTCCTTGTAGTGGTGGACACACTGCTGCTTGACGTGTCCTGGGGACAGAGGTATGGGCCCGCTGGGTGGGTGCTGTGCTGGTGTTTCCAGAGGGGGGAGTCTCTGTTGTGGCTTGTGCCAGTGTGAGAGGAACCGACTGTCCCGAGGTCCCAGATGGGCCGGGCTGGTCATCTAGATCCAGTTGGACAGAGCTGCTATCATCACTGTGGGCCTCTTCTGTGGGTGGAGTGGACATGTCTGGACCCTCCTGTCCAGTGACGTTGGGTAGGGGTCCTGCATGGGTGTAAAGGCATGATTATTGCATCTGTGTGTGCCATGGTGTGCAATGGGTGGGTGACCCTGTACCCCGGTGCTTGCATTCATGTGTGGGACCTTGTGTGATAATGGTTGAGGGGGGTGTATGGGTATGTGCAGTGGACATGCTCTGGTGAAGGGTGTCCATGCTTTGGTGTTACATGCAGGACTTGGGTTTGGATTGTGTGGTTTGTGATATGGGGACATATGTGAGGAGTTGGAGTGATGGGGGCGAGGGCGAGGATGGGGGTATGTGATAGCATGCAGGTGGGTGGGGGATGAAGTAGTTAAAGGTTTGACTTACCAGAGTCCATTCCTCCAGCTACTCCTGAGAGGCCCTCAGGATGCAGTATAGCCAAGACCTGCTCCTCCCATGTAGTGAGTTCTGGGGGAGGAGGTGGGGGTCCACTGCCAGTCCTCTGAACCGCAATCTGGTGTCTTGAGACCACAGAACGTACCTTCCCCCGTAGGTCGTTCCACCTCTTCCTTATGTCATCCCTAGTTCTTGGGTGCTGTCCCACTGCGTTGACCCTGTCCACGATTCTTCACCATAGCTCCAGCTTCCTAGCTATGGTGGTGTGCTGCACCTGTGATCCGAATAGCTGTGGCTCTACCCGGATGATTTCCTCCACCATGACCCTGAGCTCCTCCTCATAAAACCTGGGGTGTCTTTGCGGTGCCATGGGGTGGTGTGGGTGATGTGTGGGGTGGTGTGTGTTGTGATGTGTGGGGTGATATTTAGAGGTGTGTTGTGTGAGGTGCATGGATGTTGTGTGAGTGATGGTGTTGAGTGCCTGTGGATGGTATTGTTCTTTCTGGTGGTGTCTCTCTATGGCCTTCTGTCGCAATTGTTGTCGTAAGGGTTTGTGGGTGATGTGGGTGTGTGTTTTATATTGTATTGAGTGTGTGGGAGTGGTGTGTGTATGTGTATCAGGTGTGTGTATTTCGAATTGTCCAATGTGGTTGTGTTTTGTAAGTGAATGTGTATTTTGAGCGTGGCGGTGTGTACCGCCAATGGAATACCGCGGTTGAAAGGCCCCCCCGTGTGGATTTGTGGGTCGTGATAGTGTGGGCGTATGCCTGTTGGCGTGATGGTGTTGGTTATGTTATCACCAGTTTATCACTGACCTTTGGTGTGGCGGACTTGTGTGGGGGTCTAGATTTTGGCGGATTCCGAGCTGTGGGTCATAATGGCAGTGGCGGTATTCCGAGGCCGCGGCGGTGTGTTGGCGGTCTTCTGCGCGGCGGTATGCGGCTTTTACCGCCAATGTTGTAATGACCCCCATAATGTCATCACATAAGGTAAAATACCTGTCGGCTGCTGAGTTTGGGGCAAGTGTGAAGGGTGGAAGTTCTAATAATGGGATTCAACTTCATGAAAATAGATATCTCCAGAAGCTTCTTGGCATACCAAAGTAAGCATCTATCTTTATATGTCATAAAGAACTGAGTATATCTTTCCTTGAAGATTCCTTAATCTTCAGACCAATGCAATTATGGCACTCAGTATGGTCCCATCCTGAACTAGGATTTACAGAGAAATATTTGCAGACCGTATGGCTTGGAGAGAGCAAAAGAAATACCTTGGCTGCAACATCGAATTGAAGTACTTGAAAACTAATTCCGGTTTATGCTTTTTACTGCATCCAGGTTCTGCAGCAAAAATATTTAAGACTAGTCTAAAATCTTTATTGAGGGAAGTAAGTGGCAAAAAAAGAGCAGCTGCTGAATCAGCCAAAGTCATGGTAAAAAATTGCATAGCTGTGAAAGAGACTATGGGGATGCTTTTTTACCTTTACTGTATACATAACCAATACCATAGGTTCCTCCTGACCCATTTTAGACTTAGCATTTTACATCATATGACTACGTTCCCAGAGAAAAGTTCTTGGCTGCCTCATTATCCGAAATGTCCAGGTGACAGCTGCTCTGCACAAACAACAAAGCATTTGATACATATTTGTAAATTTTACACAGCACCAAGGAAAGGCTACCTAAGGCCAATATTCTTAAATTTCAACATATGTTACCACCAAACAGCTTTTAGATATTTAAGGAAATTGGAGGACATGACAATGTACAATAGCTTGATAGCTTATATCCTTGTTGTATTATGCTTAAGGAAAGTGTCGGGCCACTTAGAAAAATTAAATTTATGAAAACAGCCCCTCATGAGGTTTTTACTGTAGGATAAGTGGGTTCACAAAGGCCCACAAACTTTGAGGGTTTTTGTATTTTCTGAACGTAGGCTATTTTAACCCAAAGCTGGGAGGGAGGCAATTTAAGAGGTTTTTGCCCCATACTCTCAACAAAACGTTTGTTGGCACTGTTTCTACATGAGCCGCCCAGGTTAATAATTAAAACCAAACTATTATCAAATCTGGTCAGGGAAATTAATTGCAAAATCTTTAGTTCTCCGATCGCTAATTTTGCCTATTGAATGACTCATTTTAGAAAGTCTTGCATTTTCACTAATTGTAAGTCTCTCATTTCGGCTTCTTTTGTGATGTCTAACTTTTGATAATTTTGTTGAGATCAACTGGTAGAATTACCAACTTTTTAATGACTATTTTATAAAATACTGTGATGTATATGTTTGATGAGTTTTTATTGTACTTTTATGATTTTCTAATATAAAATTGAATAAAGGTTTATGAATTAGGTAATAAAATCATAGTTCCATGTTCTCTGGTGGTACCAAATCCTGCTGTGATTTTGTTTCAGATTCTGACAGATGCAGAACTTTATATAGTCATCGACTTGTGCCAAGCATTCTTCTCCATTCCTCTTCATAAGGGTAGCCAATATCTTTTTGTATTCAGATTCCCCAACAAATTCCTGGTTTGTTGTTGTATCCAAAAAGGGAATACAGAAAGCTCCTCAATCTTTGGTCTGATTCTAAAGACATTTTTGGAAAATCTGCAGCTGCCCTGTAACTAACTCAGTGCTGGTGCAGTATACTGACAACCTGATGGTCGCTTCAAGGACAAAAGAAGATTGCATTTGCAATACAATTGCGCTCTTGAATCTTCTTGCGTATGAGAATGCATCTGGCTCATTTTTTAATTTCTTCAGTTCTGATGGATCTTTTTAGGAGTTTTCAGGGGTAAGGAGAAATCAAATCAATACTTTCAGTTCAGTTAACAGTGTAACCCATTTGGTCACACATTAAATCTCGGAGGATAAATTCCATTTCAAAAGTTTATAACAAATTCATGGCCAGGCTTATGTAAATGAGTCTCAGATACATACTATGAAAGTACAGAATCATTAAAGTCTAATCATCTAAACGTTTAGTCAGGTAAAATTATATAAGCATAAGGCATACATGCAATACAAAAGATAAACAAATGACACTTGGTGATTAAAATTGAAATGGTGATCTTCCTGTTTAATCATCTGAAGACTAATTAAATCTAAATATTCTAATTAATCTATGGGAAACGAAAACATTTCTCCAGAAATGCAGGAAATGGATAATAGTCAAAAGTGGCAGCATAACAAAAGCCTCAATAAAAGTTCTGCAAGAGAGATGTAATAGTAAGAATAGAGAGATCTTTACCCCTCGAAGTCTTAAGGGAATCCAATCTAGTCAAAGGGTAGGAAGGGTCTGCCTCACATAACTAACTGAACACCACTTTAGACTTTGCAGAACCTTTATGAATCCACATCATCATCACCAGTAGTTTTCCAACTTCCGTGCACAGTTTGGAATTTGTAACTCCCATTAGACTTTCATCCCACTAACCAAACATCAAGATGACCTTTGGTAACTCCCTGGTCCAGGAGCTCACAAACTACTTCTTTCTCACCCATCTGTTAGCGCTCCTTGTCCTTGACAATAAATCCTCCCATACCCCTTTATCTCAAATACACAATATGCCTTTGATTAACTGTAGACTTGTGCAGATGCACCTGCAAATAAAGAATAATATAATGTGAGCCAAACTCCATGTTGAAGGGTAAGCATGGAAAAACATTTCAGGCCTTAAGTCGACTTAAAAACAGTTCAAAGCACCTTCAAAATACATGGCTTTAAGTACATTTCTCCTCGTAAGTATAATGAACACCAAATAATTGTGATTAAATAACTCTTAACTGCAAGACTGTAATCCCAATTTATTGAATATAAATGCATACATGTATTATATTTCAGTCAATTAACTTAATTATAAAAAAATGCATATAACCGTCTACATTTCTACTTGTGAGTGCACCTTGAATAGTAAGATTTTGATGCACCGCTTAGCATTAATACCTTAGATAACATGTTACATCTGTGGTTGATTACTTTTTTATGTCAATTTCATAATGTAAAATTGCGCAGCAAAGTTATGCTTTCTGAATCCCCCTCTGATGATGTATTAAGTCATCACAATCTTACTAATTTCCTCAAATGAGGCAGACTAAAACCTAGTAATTTTCATCAACTTTTGTCTAGATTCTTCCAGACGCTTCATATCATCATAATATTTACACTATCTTCAAATTCAAAATCCACTCTTTTTCTCTTTTTGCCTTTTCAACCTTCATTCTCAGTTAAATTTTTAAACTCACCTTCAGAAATATTGCACGTAGAGCAATAATCAAAACCAGTTTTGAAACAAAACCTACAACTCCACTTCCCAAGTATCCAAACCATCTGCCTACAGCAGCAAATCCATCTTTAATTGCCTCCCATGCACCTGTCACTTCCAATTCTTTCAAATCCTTCGTCAACCCAGAAATGTTTTGAATATATTCCTCCAAGTCTATACTTCTGTCCGGGATGTAAGTAAAGCCTTGCTGAAATAGAAGCATCAGACAGACTCGGCCCTCTTTTGCAAGCAAAAGGTCTCACACAAGTCTGTCTGCAAAACCATATATCTTATTGCTACCATCTTTGTGTTTACAACCAATAAGGAATTCACTATACTAGTGGCTACTTTATCCACCACTGTAGCCAATGTTCTAATCTTCAGGTCATTCAATATTACACTTACAGATGGGATTAACACACCAACGATGTCTACTACTACCTCTCCAGTACTAATGCCGCTTCTGGTTATAGGTTTTGTATCCCACACATGATCCTCAACATGCTCCACATGATACATTTTTAATAAAACTATGCTGAAATAACAGGTGCCATGCCATCCCTTGGAAAATTTGAAATGAGCATACTGTTCGCAAATAAATACACTGTAGGAATCACAGGATATTATCCATCTAGAAAGAATTCACTCTTTCCCCTGACATAAAAAACATGCTCACAATCACTCTTCTCTGTGAACAATGGGTCTATATAACTCTGGTCAATGTGTATACACAGCCTCCCTTTGTGTTGTCAATCTAAGGTCAATGTTGCTAGATTTCCCTTCACTTGATGCTCAATCTTCTCTCTATTCCACCCGTGTTGTGTCTTAAGAACTTTGTCTGTTTTAGATTTAAACTCTAAATCTCTTCTCCTACCTTTCATTAAAATTAGGAATTTATTTTCATGTTGTTAAATAGGGCAAATTATGTCTGTGTGCATATTCAGTGTCTAACGGCTTTAGTAACATGCAATGTTTCCCTGCTATTTCTGCACCCTTAAAGTAGGGATTATTGTTCAAATGTTTAAACAAAGGGACTCCTGGAAGTACTAAATCATAGATCAAAAAATAATATTGAAAACGTCCCTCTCTGTAAAATATGCTCAACAAAAGACTACTGGAAACTCCATATGTCAAAGGAACATGATGGTAAGTGATGCCCTTTGAAACGGAGTAAGGCAATTTCGTGCACAAATAGCAATCCCCTGCATCCATAGTGTCAATGTACTTATGAAGCAATCTAAAATATACATCTGCAGAAAAATCTCTTCTAAAATCATCTGTGTGTAAGACCTTTTCATCTAGCCTATAAAGGTTACTATCTCTAGAACTCAATGTCTGCAGGGAAACAGCAGGTGTTAACTCTTTCCATACATGGAGTGTAAGGTAAAATGCTCCTATTAAAAGCACTACTATCACTACAAGGAAAATAAGCAATTGTGCATCTAATATGTACCTACATCTACTTTTCTGATTAGCTTCCACGATTTCTCTAAAATTAGATCTTTTAGGGTAGAATGCAGCAGCAACATAGTGAACGTCATCAGTTCCACCATGTGCAAAGTGGCAAAACAAAGTCCAAATGATGAGCAAAATCTTCGTGAGACTTCCTTAGCCCTACTCCATGTTCTTCTAAAGGACAACCTTACACTCCTTTACTTATGGTTTGGGCCTTGGTACTCTTCCTAATTCCCTAACAAAATTGATGCAAAGTCTCTACAATATGCACTGTATAGAGTCACTGATAATTACATCCAGAATTAAATGTCTCAATCTATCCAACAGTACTGCAATCTCAAGCACCATATTCAGTTTAAGGAAGTTCAGTTGGATCTGCAGTGTCATCCCAAAACTACCAAACCTTTCCCTCTTAGACATCTGCAGCAAAGTATGTTCATTCAGGTAAAGAGTAACTCTGACAGGGCACTCTTTGATCTCCTTAGTGCCAATCCTTCAATCTCACTTTCACTTTGAGCAGAGTTCTCAGTGTCCTCTGGGATTGTTTGCTACACACGTTCTTTAGGCAAACTCAATTTCTCTCTTTCTTGCCGTCTGGGCCATTGGTCTCCAGCTTCCACTTGCAATCTCACAGCACTAGGTCCTTCGTCAGGGTCCGAATCGGAACTCAACTCATTCATTACCACAGGACAGGATCCATTTGTTTCAGCTTCAACCACAGCTCGCTCTAGACCCCCATCAGACCACTCATAGGCTGTTTCAGACGCCATCTCACCTCCAACAGCTTGACTAACCTGCTCCTGTCATCTCTCTGTCACCTCCAACACCTCTGGAACAGGTGCTGTCAAATCAAGGGGACACTCAACTCTATGAGTATGGGAAGCATGAATATACTTCATCGTGGCAACGAAGATGACTTGATATGGCCCGCGCCAAATGAGGTTCCAAACACATCTTTCTTATGTGCTTCTTCACCATGACCCAGTTGCCAGGACTGAGGTCATTTCACCACTCTTGGTGTGGAGGGGCTGAACTTGCTCCAACCTGCGAGTCAGAACGCACCACAGCAGCTAGCGCTTTACGGTAGTGAAGGACCTTATCATCTGTAAGGTTCACAGGTGCATTCACAGTAATTGCTGGCAACCTTATTTCCCTACCCATGAGGATCACATGGGGAGGCAGTCCTATCCTCCAATCAGGTACCTTGCGAAGACTCATCAGCACAAGAGGCAAAGCATCAAGCCTTTTCAGAGATGTCAAACAACTCACTTTTGCCCGTCTGGATTTCAACATCTCATTCACCTGTTCAACAAGACCCAAAAGTCTCAGGTCTATAGTTGTAGTGTAATCTCTGTTCCACTTGCAATGCTGCGCACAACAATCTCTCATTAAAATAAGTCCTGCAAATGGATTCTAGAGAAGCCAGGAAGCCGAACCTTGGTATAAGCTTCATGAACAGTAGTTTTGCTACAGTGAGTCTGTCATTTTTTTCTGGTTGGGTAAGCTTTGACCCAATGTAAGAAGATGGATACATTCACCAGGACATATTTCAGCCAGTTACACACATGCATCTCGATGAAGTCCAAACTGGATCCTGTTAAAGAGTCCTCCTGATCCCCCTATGTGACTCAGTGTCACTGAAGGTCTCTTTCCAACATTGTTCTGTTGACACACAACACACTATGGCACAACGCTTCAGCCATCAACCTGAACTTGGGATTAAGCCATGTTTGCCTAAACAACCTCACCATGGCATCTCTACCAACATGAGCCGCACTGTGAAAATGCCTAATCATTGGGGGCAACAAACTGTTTGGCAACACTGGTGTTTCATCCATCGAAATCCAAATGTTATCATCTCTCTTGACACATACTGCTCTGACCCAACTCTGCTCTTCTTTCTCAGACACTTCTTCCTGAAGTCTTTTTTACCTCTTCTCACGTGTCTGCAGTTGTTAACAAAACATTAGAATAGGTCTTATCCATTCCCTCATTTGTATATTCTCCATTAACATTACTGAGCACAGTACTTTGCAACCTCACCTGACTAGTTAATACCCAATGTCACATGATCAGTCCCACTAGTTGTGCAGGTCACTCGACCACTACAACCTGTTCAAGTAACTGTAGCACTTCAAGGAGGTTCCTCATGTGCTCACCATTCTGGATTGGGGATCCGGAAGATGTCATGAACCTCCTCTGGGACCACTATTGTCCAAAGTCATGAAACACACCAAAGCCATACTGACAATCAGTAAAAATTGTCACTTTCAGCTGGTCAGAAGCACAGCATGTCCTAGTATGAGAAATCAATTCAGCCATTTGTGCAGAAAATATTCCCTGAAACCAGGAAGCTTCAACAACTCCTGAAATTGTACAGCCTGCATAAGCAGCTCTCAAACTTCCTCCACTATGTCGTAAACATGAGCCACCAATATCTAGCACAGAATCAGATTCCGGTAGTGGCTAATCTCGTATATCTGGTCTTGGTTTGGTGCATAGTTCAGTAACAGTGAGACAATGATGGTCCACTTCACATTCATCATTTTCATGATCAAGTACAGGTAACAAGGTGGAAGGACTTAGAACACCACAGCGCTTGACAGTCACACTTTCCACCACAAGAGTTATCTGTTCATACTTGGTAAGGTGCCTACTAGGTGCTGGATTCTTGACCTTGTCAAAAATAACTCCACGGAATGGGGAACATACACCTTTAACAGGTAACTGATAGCTATATTCTCACACCTCTCTATGCTGATACTTGCAGCTGCCACCCCCTTATGGCAACCAGGCAGCACAGAAGCTACAGGATTAAGATTAGCAGAAAAGTAGGCCACAGGCCTTATGGCATTTCCATGGGTTTGTGTGAGCACTGAGAGAGAGCAGCTCTCCCTCTCAATGCAGAAAATTGTGAATGAGTTATTGTAATAAGACATTGCCAGTGCTGGGGCACTATAGAGACTTTCTCTCATCCCTGCGAAAGGCACTTAAACAATCGTTATCCCAGAATATTGGACCAGACACATCCTTGTGTCTCAGCCTCTCTAAAGGCTTGGTCACTAGGGAAAAGGTGGGAATCCACTGGCAACAGTAGCCCACCATTCCAAAAAACATCCTGATTCCTCTCTGTGTAGTTGGTGGATTCATTTTCAGAAAGACTGAAATTCTCTTTTGTGATACTTTTCTCCTCGCTCCTTCCTCAATGTGATACGCAAGATATTGAACCTCTTTCTGACAATACTGCAACATTCCTGGGTATGCTTTATGTCTATTCTCAGTCAGGTGGTTCAACAGTGCAATAGCATCTTGTTGCAAACTTCATGAATGTTCAACACCTCCAATAGGTTTCTGTTTGAAAATGGAGGGGCTCTCAGTATACCCCTGTGGGACTCAGCACCATGCCAAAACACAATTTCCAAACCGAAATGCGAAGAGGAACTGGCTGTCCTCATGCAATGGCATTAAGGAAAAGGCTTGGCACAAATCAGTGAACCACTCAGCCTCACAAGGAATCTGACACAATATCACAGCTGGATTCAGTACCACAGGGCAACAAGGAACAACAATGTTGTTCATCCTTCGCAGATCCTTCACAATTCAATATTTCCCACTCTGCTTCTGTAAGGCCATAATGAGAGAAAAAGAGTGTGATTATTACATAATATAGATCACCTTTGACGAATGAAGCTATAACCATCAAGCCTCACCTATATTGCTCTTCAGACTATGCCATTTATATCCTGGTATGCCCTTGTGATTTATGGTATATTAGGAGCACCATACGTCCTGCCAATAAAAGAGTTCTAGAACACATGAAAGCAATCTCACGTGTTGTACAGCAATATTTTGTTGTGCGCCATTTATGGCCTAAACATGACAATGGTGCCTCAAAACTGAGTTTTTATTGTCATAGAAGGGATACCAAGAAATAAAAGAGGTGGCGATATGGTGAAGGCTCTGAGACTATTGGAATCCCAGTAAATAATCGGCCTTAACACCCAGGACCCTAATGGATTAAACATCAATGAATAATTATCTGTGCATTTATGCTGATAGTTTACAGTTTGATCTCAGACTGAGCTCAGATTTTAATATTTAATTTTCAATAGCTGTGAGAATAGAATCTATTGTAATTTTGTTATCTTTTTTAACTGTTCCTCTCTTTCTGGATTTCATTCTCTGCTTTGTTTATAACTAATGTATGTAGTAGTTGTGATTTATCACGTTTATTCTCACTGTGAGTTTTTTCTTCTTTTTCTATTTTTCTATACTTGGTTCTGGATTGGGTGGCACTAATCACCATACTTGTCTCCTTTTGTGTCTCCCACGGGTGTGTATGAATTCGGTTCTCAGGATAATTGAATGTGTGGTCTTTATTTTGATCCCCTATATTGTATAGTAGTCAGTGTCCACACTACAGTATGCTTTGGTAATTTATTACATCCTATATATGTGTATAATTATGTTGCAGTTTAGATTTAAATTTCAGGTTCCGGTTCTATTGGGCTTAGAGGACTATTTGGTCTTCAGCATGATTACTTCAAGTATTATTGCTATTATTGCTATTACTGTGATTATACACACAAGATTCAGAGAAATTTTAGTTTGGATAACCATGTATGCTAGATGAAATTATGAAAAAAATGAAAATGTAGTGAACTCGACATTTTAAGATGGCCAGCACTGTTCTATCATAACCTGGGTGAATTGGAAGGAACTGTGGTGATTGACATGACTGCTTACATTTTTGGAAAAAAATCTCTTTGTTTGAGGTCTTTTGTAATTTATTCGATAGCCTTGTGTTTATGCATAATATCTATATATATTTATATATATCTGTATATCTATGTAATATCTGTATTTGTGTTGATGGGAGCCAGAATGTCTACATTACATCAGTGAATTGGATTTCTCACTGTTATCATCATTATTGGTTTTAGTAGTATTATTTATAAGATATGTAACCAGTACACTGTAACCTGAAACTTCTATCGGATTACAATTCATGGGGAAAATGCAGGACTTTTGTTGTTTCTATATGTCTGCTGCAATTCAGCCCTGTGTGTGGAGATAGTGTTGTTCGCCATTGTTACTGACACTTGGCATTTCTTTAAAAACTTTCAGTCTTCATATTTTTTTATCCGTGACCAAAGCGCTAGCTGCGCCGAAACACGTTGGGTGTTTTTTCAGTTGCTGTTGCTATACAATTATAAAAAAGAGGTGTTTTGTAAGTAAATTGATCCAGAGTGCTCGTCATTTACTGGGGAGGGCAACAAGGCCCTGGTGTTTGGAGGATATATATATATATATATATATATATATATATATATCGAGAGCGAGAGAGAGAGCGATCTCTCGATAAATATATATATTTACTATATTTTACCTGCTGGCGGCCACCAGTAGGTAGTTATGGTTATGTCCTAGGGCCTCATTATGATGTTGGCGGTCCGAACATCAGACAGCCAATATGATGTTGGGGAGGCGGCTGCCAAGCCGGTGGCCTCCCCAGGCATATTATGATGTTACTGCCAGGCTGGCCGGAGGAAGTAGTGCGACAACATTGGCTTCAGCTCTCAGAGAGAGGCGAAGCCAATGCCCCCGCACACAGCACAGTTGAAATGTGCACTGTCTGCCATAGCAGACTTTGTGCATTGTGAGTGTGCAGACCGGAGGGCTCATGCACTGCCCATGGAATGGTCTTGGGAAGTGCAGGGGCCCTCTTGTGGCCTCACTTCTGCCTTTCCACTACCTTTTTCATGGCCGTGACACCTCTATGAAAAGGATGGCAGATAAGAAAGTTACGATCAGTACTGTGCCACGGAATCAATGATACTGGCAGTGTCAGTGGAGTTGTGGTGGTCCGACCGCCAGCATCCTAAACTGATAGTCAAAGCACCAAGGATGTGGCGGTCAGACCGCCACAGTGGGTAGGGCGGTCCTATGGACCACAGTACTTGTAATCAGGCCCCTAGTTTCCATAGATAAAGGCGTTTTTTGACTTGCCTATACCTTTGGCACCGTTTAATAAATCTTCACAAAACTTTCCATAAGAGTATCCTCTTGGGTTCTGTAAGGTTTTGGTAGGATCTGTCAACTGGGGGCAGAGAAAAATGGTGGGTAAAAAAAGTGTGTTTCTCATGTCAATTCCCATAGACTCTTTAGACACGCCTGCAGCCTGAACCACTGGACAGAATAACAACAAACTGGCAAAAAGATAGATTTTGGTCCATAGAGCATGTTTGTTGTTTATGTGGTGTAAATCTGTTCAGTAGTTTTTAAGATATTAAAGGAAAAGAAAATAAAGATGTCTAGAGCTGCAGATCCCAGACAACTCTTGTTGAGATCTCATTGGCTGGCAACACTTCAACCAGGAAGTGTTGGTAGCCATTTTGGGACTCAACCTTAGTAGAGTCCCCATAAAACCTGAAAAATAGGAACAGGGTTAGGGTAGGTATACCCTAACCCCCTTGCCTTGGTCCTGGGATTCCCCTGTGAGCCCGCCAGGGCTAAAAAGTTTTTTTTTTATTCTTGGCAAAAAATGCAACTGGATCAGTGGATTTTGCCAAGGTTTATAGGAAAATGTGGTCTCCCGTATTTCAAAGTGATTTTGCTCCCGGGTGGATCAGGTCCCGGGGGCATTTCTAATGTGTAAAGGACCCTCCACCTCCCCAAGGCCAATAACTAAATATACAGTCTTCCCGGTCAGCACATTTTCATTCAAAGAGCTAACATTCCACTGTGTAAAATAACTCGTTCACAATGGACACATTTCAATTTGACCCATGATTTCTTTTCTTCCCTTTCAACGCTATCCTGTAATGCTTTCAGCTCTTCCAATGTATCTATAGCATGTAATGCATAATTTGGACATGTCTCATCTTCCTCATCTTCCCATTTATCTTTGAACGATATACAGTTCAATGCACAAAACCCTGTGATTTGATCCACATATCCATTTCCCATTGACACAAAATCTTGTGTTTTCATGTGTGCACTGCCTTTCACCACGGCAATCTTCTCAGACATTTGCATAGCTTGCAACAATTCGTGAATCCTCTCATCATTTCTGACTGGTGAACCAGAAAAGGTCAGGAAACCTCTCTGTGACCACAATTGTCCAAAATCATGCACTATTCCAAATCCATACTGGCTATCCGTATAGATGGTAACTTTAAGCTGTGCAGAAACATGGAATGCTCTAGTAAGAGCTACCAATTCTGCCACTTGTGCCGAATATACTCTTCGAAGCCAGGACGCTTCAAGTATTCCAGAAATTGTGCACATGGCATATCCTGCTCTCAATGTTCCCGATTTGTCTCATAAACAGGAACCATCAACAAAAATAATTTAGTCATTTTCCTCCAATCGGGTATCTCTAATATCAGGTCTCAGTTTTGTGCACAGATCGGTTACTTCGAGACAATCATGTTCAACGTCCTCCACTTTGTCAATTTCAACATTCCCTTTCGGGAGTAAGGTTGCTGGGTTAAACACTGTACATCTTTTCAATGACACATTTGGGGACCCCAGGATGCTCGTTTCATAGCGAGTCAGCCTGGCATCTGTAAGGTATTGCGTTATGGTTTGTGTAAGCAAATCTTCAATGGAGTGAGGGACCATAATTATCAGGGGATGTCCCATCACTCTATTCTCACTTTGAATGAGGCTCAGTCCAACTGCAGTGACTGAATGCAGACAGCCTGGTAAAGCTGCTGCAACTTGGTCCAAAGTAGCTGAAAAACATGCTAATGGGTGGTTTGCACCACCATGGACTTGAGTCAAGACAAAAAAGAACATGTATCACGCTCATGACAGAACAACGTGAAGGGGTTTGTGTAGTCAGGCATTCCCAAAGCTGGGGCTTTGCACAAACTTTCTCTCAACTCAGAAAATGCTTTCATACAGGCTTGATCTATCACTAAAGGATCAGTAACTTCTTTGTGAGTCAGCTTCTGCAATGGTTTTGAAATGACTGAAAAGTTGGGAATCCACTGATGACAATAGCTTACCATTCCCTAAAATATCCTGACGTCTCTCTGCGTGGCTGGGGGACTCATCTGTAATATGGCTATAACCCTTTCTCTGGATTTTTTCTTAATTCCTTTCCATGCACCATGACCCCTTTGGCCATGAATAACCACACCTTGTGTAAAAGTTAGAATGTTTATTTTCCTATTTTAACAATGCTAAAATCACGTAACTTAATCTCAAGATCAAATGAAAAACATACAGAAACAATACCGGTTGACCAAATCTCCTAAAGAATCTCAATTTAATCAAAGCGTGGATGGTTGTGCACTCTAAAAACACAGTACAAATCAATAGCAAGAATAACTGAGCAATAGAAATAGTATACATTTAGATTCAGCAAAGAACCAACATCAACTGTTGTTAATAATTAGCAACCATTCTCTTTGAGTCTCCTAGCTAAACTTCTGATTAGAACAGCATGTTTGGGCTTCATGCAAAACAATTTAGTCAACACAAATTTGGAAAACATCTAGCTATTGCTCTATCTAAATTAGAGGTTGGTACCTAGGGACAAAAGACAAATTACATCAAGAACAATAGCATTCTGATAAACCTTTCCCCGGTATGGATCAGCAAGCTGCGATAGTCTTCCTCAACTGGAAATCTGCTCTGTCAGCATTTGCCTCGGGACTTAGCAATAAAGTTCAAGATAAAAAAATGTCTCAGGAATGGGAATAATCGGAATGATGGTTCTCAGTAAAAGATTTAAGAAAAGTGAGCTCTCCTCTCTCTGTGCGGTCGGGCTAAATTAAAGTTCTCTAGAACTTCTTTCCATGTTGCTATTGGTCAAAGGATCATACTTTTACATTTAGCCCAATGAAAGTAGAACTTAAAATCTAAGATATAACTAAACTGTCTTTCACATGTCGATGATTGGCTCCTCTTCTCCTGTTCCCATCATCGGGCTCGTCAGGTAACAATTTTGTATCTCTCTGTCCTCCAGTCAGTACATCCATTGTTATCTCCTGGGAACATCGCTTTCACACACTCTAAACTCTACAATGTATCAACAGCTAATACAGCATATTCTAGCAAGCAGTTCTCATGGGAAAGAAAATCATTTACTAGCATTTGGTCAACACAGTGGAAAAATACAAATATTCATTTCTCTACGCAACCATTTTAAGTGACTTATTTAAGCCGTGCAGCTTAACGTGAGGCTGTGCAACTAGGCCCAAGACCTCGCTAACTTAAGGCCTACAATTAATAAAGCAAATACGTAATAAGTAATCATTAATATAACACACTACTCCATTAATCTAAACATGGGCCCGTCATTTCAGATTAATAAGCAATTAATAAAGACACTTTGTGATTACTGGCAGGCACTCAAGCAGGCACATTTTCAAAGTTGTGTATTATTTTTCTATATTAATTCATTTTCTATGCAGATTCAACATTCAGAATACATTAATATTTATTAGTAAAATTCAGTGTTAACACTTTGTAGACTGCAAGTGAAGAATGAAGCTGGTATGCACTTCAGGCTCTGTATACACCATGCTGAATGTGCATACTGGTATCTCTGGATAGGGTGAGGTGACAGGCGGGGTGGGTGTGGTGACAGGTGGGGTCATGCCATGGCTTTCTTTGTCCTGGTCCACCCTTGGACCCAATCACCAAAGCTTTTGAATGTCTCTGAGTAATGGAGGAGATGCTGCACTTTGCCACATCGTAAAACTTTGCACTTTAGCCAGGCTTTAGAACTGGACTTTTTATCAGAGGCTAAGTCAGCGCTTTAGATGTTAAGAGCAGAGGGTTCCTTTAAAAGTGTTAATTTTAGCTTTTTCTACATCAAATTGTTGCTTTTTAAATTGTTTTTGGTTAATTCTTTTTAGTGCTTAAGCTGATATATATCACTTGTTGAAGATTTTGGGGCTCGATTGTAATGATTTTAATTAATTGTTAATTAATTGTTCAAGAAAGAACTGTTTATCTAAAACCACAATAGACTGCGTAAAATATCACTACAAGATGGCCATCCGCGGCCATGTTTAATTTTGCTATTGCAAGCGTATGTTAGCTGTGTTTAGACAGCAGGATGCTTTCTTTGTTCTCCTTGTATTCTTTTAATTTATCTTGCATATTGTATTGAATTTGTGCGTTTTATTGTGGTTGTGTCAGAGGGTGAATGCACAAATGAGTCAAAGAATATTTCCATGGATACATAAGTACAAGAATTAGTGACAGAGTGTTTGTATAATGGCTTATTGTGTGCCTAAATCTATGACACAAAAGGCATCGCAAATGCTTGTTTTTCAAATCAGAATCATTGACATACAAGATTTCTATATTCTGAGATTATCTGTGGCTGTAAACCTATCAGATTGCAATCTGACCAGAGCACTCTATTTAGTGTTAGAAAGGCAGAACTGCAAAGGAACACTGTTGAATATAGTAGGAATGAGGATCAAGCAAATGAAAAAGGAAGGCTGGTTGGATGGTGGGTGTGAGACCCCGAAGGCGTGTGACTCCCACTAAACATGAGTGAGTTAATAGGTATGATGAAATGACTCAAGCTTGTCACTTGAATAGTGCGCCTTCTTCTTTACACATGGTGACATGAGTCCAGTCCTCTAACCCTTCTGGGCTACACTCTGCACTAGGACCATCAATTGTAGTACATGCATGCTTTATATAATTTATTTTCTGCTACTTGTCTTAAATAAAGCCAAACTACTACAGGTCATGTCTTTCACCTAGTATCATACTACTCCTAAGCAATAAACTACACATCACCAACTGAACTGGTATGGAATACCTGAAGAGATCTGCCACATGCTGCTGGCCAACAGAGGACTTTAATTTAGTCCACCACTACAGACCACAACATGCTATATACTATGACCACTTACTGACATCTCACAATTAATAACATAATCCATCACAGCAGATCTCTCCACCATTTCTCCCTCCAATTCTTGCCTGCTCAGGACCATAAACCTCAAACAAAATAGCTCAGAATGCACAACCCAATGCTGTATCCTGCTAAATGGACTTCGGTCATGAGAAATATCATAAGAAATTCCAGAATGGGACATGTAGAACTGCTCAAAGCTGACAACTTACTTAAAACCATAAACTATCCCCCAAACTTCTTCATCCAGCATACTGCTAATCGCTGAGTACCATAACATGATAACCACACTTCGCTGGTCCACATCCACAACATTGAAACACTACCCACATAGGACCAAAACCAAGACAAAGCACTTCCAGCTAAGCATCCTGCATGGTGTACCATGCTGCCCTGTAGGCATGCATTTCAGTGCCCTCTATGAGGGTAGTAAGTGGTATATAAACCTTGAATTACACATTATTATATGTAACCACCTTGTACTGTAAAGAAGCAATTGCTTATGAAAATACATGAGCCTACATTTTTACTTAAAATGTTTAATTATAGTTTTGTTCATATATGTATGTACATGTAACATTTTAAGCAAACATATGTGTATATATTTACACACATATATATATATTCAATGAAAAACCAAAGGTTACAGGGAAGTTATAGTTAGGAAACAGAATTAAAATAATATATAAATTCACTTAAAAAACAAAGGTTACGAATACAATATAGTTAGGTTCTGAATTTACTTGCAAAAAACCATAGAAATTCAGCAGTTATAGTTATGGTTATCTCAAGTAACTATGAGACACCTCCTACAGTAACAATAACTTACGACTTCCCCATGCACTGCTATCTACCCCAGATATTAGAGCACTCATGACATCTTTTATAACATAATTGATAATATCACTGTAACTTTTGCAGTAACATTATTGATGAGTAAATTCAGAACCTAACTATAACATCCCTGTAACCTTTTGTTTTTTTTAAAGTATATATATATATATACATATATATATATATATCAAAACAAACAAACACAATCCTGGCAAGATGTCGAGGCGGATTCTTAAGCGGTCCGGTACGGGTTCCAGGAGCCCAAAATTTATTGCTCGAAACAATGTCTCCATCCAGAAAAAGGAAAACCGGACATTTTACATACTTTGGCTGAGCTGGATGATGATACATCAGCACATCAAGATTCTTTGATCAATCTTGCTGTTCTGGGGGGTAGAGGTAGATAGATCATGCCCTGGGCCTTTTTAAGTTAAATCTCGATTTTTACCCACAATCCAGTGTGATTCAATAGAAGTATTTGAAAAGGATGTTATCAAACAATTGAGACAGTTGAAGGGGAAACAAGATGAAAATAGGAAGAACAACTTGAATACAGCAGGATTTCCAGCATTTCAGGAATTGAAAAAGGACAATGACATTGTTATTAGACAATCCGATAAAGGAGGCAATGTCGTTGTCATGGATAAGACTTGGTACATCAAGGAAGGCTTAAGACAGTTGAGGGATTCCAATTGTTATATGAGAGTAAACCATGAGTTGGTAAGGCAATCTGATAATTTTTTTAGAGATAAATTACAGAATTGGAGAGAGCAAGGACTTTTGGAATGGGATGAATATTGTTTTCTCATTTGTGAACATCCCAAAATTCCGGTTCTATATTTGTTACCGAAGGTGCACAAGGATAAGACTAGTCCCCCAGGGAGACCGATTGTGTCTGCTTTAGGATCAATGCTTGAAAATACGTCCAAATATATAGAGTTTTTCATCCGTACCTTTGTGGAGGGGTTACCCTCCTATATAAAAGATACAACTAATTTTCCCAAGATTATAGATGGAATACATTGGGAACAAGACTTTCTATTAATGACACTAGATGTGGCTAGCCTCTACACATGCATTAAACATGATGTAGGCTTAGCCGCTACCAGACATCACATGAGGGCAAGACCAATTTCCTACTTGTTACATACTGAAATGATATTAGATATGATTGATTTCTGTCTAAAGAATAACTTCTTTCTATTTGACAACAATGTATATAGACAACTAGAGGAGACTGCGATGGGCACTTGCTTCGCCCCCAGCTACGCGAACTTGTTCATGGGCTGGTGGGAGGAGCGGATGTCCGTCAGCTTACCTGAATTTGAGAACCATGTAATTTTATGGAGTAGGTACATTGACGATATATTCGTCATTTGGAGAGGTGACATGATCTCAGCAAACAATTTCATATCTAAATTGAACATCAATAATTGTAATTTGACCTTTAGTGGAACAGTTAGTAATAGTGGTATTGAGTTTCTAGATGTTATGGTTACTGTTGAGGAAGAAAGACTCACTACAAAACTATATAGGAAAAAAACAGCAGGGAACAGTCTCCTTAGTGCACAGAGTGCACACCCGGATTGTCTCATACGTAGTATCCCTTATGGGGAACTTCTTCGAGCAAAACGTATATGTAGTACTGTTTCAGATTTTGAAATTAAACAGAACCAAATGTGTCTAAGATTTAAAGAACGAGGGTACAGTGAACATTTGGTGGCTCAAGCAATGGACAAAGTCAGTAGAATTACAAGAGAAAGTCTGCTCTTTGATACCGTCAACAGAGAAATTGTGGAGGAAGAAAGAATAAGATTTATTACTACCTTTTCCAAACAATCAAAGAAAGTGAGATCCATATTAAATAAGAGCTGGCATATCCTACACACAGACTCTGTATTGACACAATATATACATGAGACACCGCAGATTACTTTTAGAAAAAGTAAGTCTCTGCGAGACAATTTGAGTCATAACATGATTTTATCTAATCCTCACGTTGATGTAAACATAAGTACAGGCTTTGTGTGTTGCTTGAATTGTAAAGCATGTAGGAAAAGTGAGAACTCCAATACCCTTAAAATAGGAGATAGACTTTTCAAGATTAGAAGATTCTTTAACTGTAACACTGATTACTGTGTCTATTGCCTAATTTGCCCATGCCATGCGACAAGTTATATATAGGCAGTACAATTCACTGAGCAGAAAAGAGGGTTCTCTAGCATATGAGACCCATTGGACATAATGATCAAAAGTACCCAGTAGCAAGACATTTTCAGATCATGCATAATGGAGATATGAATAGATTGAAATTTTTAGTGATTGATCAGGTGAAAAAGGACCCACGTGGAGGGGACAGAGTTGTGAAACTGAGGATTCTGGAGTCAAAATATATTATTGACTTTGAGACCCTTGCCCCACAAGGACTAAATTTAAGTGAGGAATTAGCTGTACATTTGAGAGGAAACTAAATTTTTGTCCTAGCTTTTTTGATATGAACCTAAGATGATTTAATTAACACCTATTTATAGTTTTTTATTGCACTGTTGGGACGATTTGGGGCGAATGATTAATAGGTATTTTAATAGGTATTTTGGCAACATGGAGAGCACGGTTATTTTAGGAGTCACCAACTTGTAGACTTATTTATTTATTTATTCTTGGATTAATTCATATTTATATATTTTTTAAATATCTTTATTTATATTACTATTTATAAATAGCTTGGATATTATATCAGTATCAATTGTTAAGATAGATTAGCTAAATAATAGAAATGTAAAGACAAGATGATTAATAACGAGTCATAGAGGTTGTTTTTTTCTAAGCACTGGGAATTGGTTTTACAAATATTTACAAATATATATAAATATAAATAGAAGTGTAAAAATATTAAAATTTAAAAATATTGAGTACTGTAGGTATGAGCAGATGATTTGTGATTTTTTTGGGAAGACAGTATTTTCATATGAGTTGATTGTGAGAACAAAATAAGAGAACTAGAATGGCTTAATTTAAAGAGGGTGGAAGGAATTTATTCCATTATATATAAATTAGTTATTAAAAATGGATACAAGAGAGACAACAAATTGCGATGAATAGAATGTATTATCTTAAGAAAAGTTGGATTAAACATTTTGTTGTTCTTTGATAAAAAATAAAAAATAAATCTTTTGTATGTGAATAGACACACTTCAAAATGGCTGACATATTTTCCCTTTTGAGAAATCTGTCTTCAAAATTAGTCCTTTGTCTGTGTCTTTGTGATTTTTAGGCTTATATGTCACCAGAATGAATCTGAATAGTATTGTGAGCAAGGCTACGGCCGAAACGCGTCAATAAATGTATTATTGCATGGCCTTGGTGTCCGGTTTCCCTTTTTCTGGATGGAGAAATTGTTTCTAGCAATATATATATATATATATATATATATATATATATATATATATATGTATATATAAGTTTCAGGAAGCAATAAAAAAGTCAGGGTAACTCTTGTGGTTATGGTCTTGTTAGAGAGAGAGATCGGCGTTTTGATTAGTGGCGGTATTGTGCAGAGGGTTAATATGCCTGCTAAAAAGAACAGATCTGTATTTTATGTGGACAGCTGAGTGGATTAGCAAGGCCAGCTGTTACTAGCACTTTCAAACAAATTAAATGTTTTTGAGAGAGGGGCTATGAAGAGATTAGGGGCACTTTTGCTGGGTGGTTGTCGCACTGGGAGCCACCAGCGCTAAAGGCTGTGATGATGGGTATGTGGCAATTTGAAGTCATACTGTATCTTTTAGCTCTTTTTTTAGTGCTGCTGATTTAGGGAAGAAGACAAGGTAAGGTGACCAGCGTTATTTACTGTTGCCCACATCACTCATGCATACACAGTCCAACTGTTTTAGAACAACATATCTGCCTTGTATGTGGGATAGTGTTTTAGGAGGATGGTTTTAGTCAGTAGCAGAGATGGAGTGTCAGTAAATGACTGCTAATTTAGCCCTAACTCGAGTTATGGAGGACAGCTCTGAGGCAGTATCAGAGATTTAGACAGCAGATACTGAGGCAGTATCTGAAGGAGAGCACAATGGAGCAGAATCTGGAAGTGAGTTTTTCAATCGGTGGTGCCCCATTTGATGACTAATCTTTCACCAGTTCTGAGGACAAGAGGATGGCAGTCATGCTGTCCCTTTGCAAGCACAGTAGGAGCAGCAGGGCAACATTAGCAGGTTAGACCAACCGAGGGGGCAGTCATGTGCCACATCAAGCACAGATGGAATGCTCTCTTGGCAGCCCCTAATTTAGGTCAACATCAGATTCCTCTTTTCACTGGCAACGCTGGATGTAAAGTTGATACAGACAACTTTTTGCCAATTGACTACATCCATCTTTTTTTGGATGTTGACTTCCTTTGCATGCTGCACAATTTCTGAGGGAGCAATGGGGCACTCTAGGGCCTCGTTCTAGGGCACGCCAGTGGACTCCCACTTCACTGGAGGGGTTGAAGATATATTTAGACCATACGCTCAACAGGAGGTTAATGCAGAAACCAACCTTGCTGTCCTGCTGGTCTACTTGTACGGTTTGGGTAAACCCCAACTATGCACCGTACTTCAGCAGAGATCACTTTTTGCTGTTGCAGTGCATGCTGCATTTCAGTGACAATTCTGCTGGATTGCCCCAGGACCATCCAGACCATGACAAGTTGTTCAAAATTCAGCCTGTCATTCAACATTTGTCTGCCAGGATACCAGTGATTTGTACTGCTGGAAAGAAAATAGCCGTTGATGAGTCCTTTATCCTGTACAAAGGGCAGCTGCTGTTCAGGCAGTCCATAGTGAGCCAAGCAATTTGTTATGGCATCAAGCTGTACATGCTGAATGAGAGCTCTACTAGCTATGTGTACAGCTTGAGAGTTTACACAGTTAAGAACTCCACTTTAAACCCTCTAGGTTGCCCTCCCACGCTTGGGGTCACAGGAAAGACTGTATGGGAACTTATCCAGCCACTCCTTCACAAAGGTTATAACGTTTATGTGGACAATTTCTATACAGGAGTAAAGCTGTCCAGTGAGCTAAATAAAGCTGGCACTGTGGCCTGCGGTACAGTTTGTTGTTGCCTTGAAGGATTGCCACAGGAGCTTGTTTACAAGAAGCTCCAGAAATCCCAGAACACTGCATTGAGTTTAAACACACTGCTCACAGTCAAGTTCTCGGATAGGTGGGATGTGTACATGCTCACTACAGTTCATGATGAGGGTACTTCCCCGTCTCGGTTTGGGGTCAGATGGCCGAAGTTTGCAAACCCACCTGTATATTGAATTACAAGAAGTACATGAGCGGAGTGGACAAGAACAACCAGGTTCTGCAGCCATACAATGCAAGTTGTAAAACTCGCACCTGGTGCAAGAAACTGTTTACCTACCTATTCCAGATGGCAACATACAATGTGTATGTTGTTTATTATCAGATAGCCACAGAAAGACTCATGTCTTTCCTTGACTTTCAGTTATCTGTCATTGAAAGTCTCACTGCTACAGAATCAGCAGACTCCACTTCATGTGTTCTGGAGGATGCGGCAAGTCTGCAGGAGTGACACTTTGCTGATCACATTCCTAAAACACCTTAAAAGGATCGACCACATTGTTGTTGTAACTTTTGCCCGAAGCAGGGAAAGAGGCATATCACTGTTGTGGAAGCAGTTGTTTCAGGCTCTCTTCCTCCATCCATGTCTCCTGTGAAGGCCCTCCATGGGTACAATATTGTCTCCCATTTTTTGGGGCATCCCTGCTTTGGGTTATCTTCCTTTCTGCAAGCATGGACCAGTCCATGTTGTGCTTCCAGTCTCATAGGATCGGTGGTTCCGCTGCCCTCCACTTTTGTGCTATATTTCGATTAGCTACCTCTAGGCCCAGTTTTACCGACAACCTGTTGTACTTAGGGTCATCTGTCCATATATTCACCATGCAGCATTTGGCTGTATCCAGTATGGGGCCTCCCATCACTGCCCTTGTTAATCCTCTCTGAATGTGGCCCAATATGTTATGTTGTATCATACTAATGGGAACTCCTGGAAAATTGACTGAAGTATAGCTGCTGGTAACTAAACCTTTCAATGGCTGTGCATGGATACCTACCGTCCATGGGCCACTTCTTCTGCTAGGCAAGCAGCCACACAATTTTAGTCCCTCTACTTCAGTAAATCATGGACTTCCTTATGGCCTGCTCAACATCTTTATCCACTGTCAGAATGTGGCAGTTGTTCTGTTTGACGATTGACAAGTACATTATAGTCACCACACTGCACATACTGGTGGACAGAACATATGCCATGTTGTCACTGAGTATCCTGTGTGGCAAAATGTTAAAGGCTTGACTGGATGTTGAAGTGCTTGTTAAGGAACTTATGTATATTACACAAGGACCACCCTGATTGCCTACGAGAACCAAAGTAAGTGTAATGAGTCAAACAAATGTCTTGTGAGACTTATTCACCAACATTTCTACTTGCTATGAAAGTGTGCAAACACAATCAGTAACTTGTTTCATACCTAGTGTTATTAAAAAGGGGTACAGGACACAATATCTTGTATGATGTCTGTTTTCACATCTTCAACATAAGACATGAAAACAATCATCATACACCTTTTTTCAATAACATTGGGTAAGATACCAGTTAGTAATTGAGTATTCACATGGTCGGAGCAAAAGTAGAAGTGTCGGTGATTAGGTCCCAAGGGACATTTGTTTGGCTTATTACTTTAGGAAACTTCAGCAGTATCCCCCAGCATGTTTTCCTTAGTTTCAACAGTAGATATGCTCACTCAGTTTGAGAACTAGGCCTTTGAAGACATACTTGGACACCCCAAACTTGAATCCACAAACTGGACGGGATTGAATTTAGCATAGTAAGTGTGGTGATGGGACATGAAAGACATGTTTTCTTGAGCTTCAAGTAGCTAGGGACGGCAGGCATTAGTATAGTTTCACTTGGAAATTAAACAGGATTAGACAGGACTCTGATGAGGACAGGGACATGAACAGGTAAGAAAAGCTTACCGTAAGTGTAACTTCCCATGGATATTGCACATGTAGAAGGCAGATAGTAAAGGTAGTACAGATACACATGCCATGAGTTCATCTTCACCTATAGATTCAAGCCCATTTGTGCTGCACTCACCTAAATACTGAATTACAGCCTGTTAGTGCTGCACTCACCTAAATACTGAATTACAGTGGTATGTATGGGTTAAAGTTTGACCTGCTTGCCATGTTCATACTCCATCAGAACTTAGTAGAAGTTCAGTTTGCTGTATGATAAGTCCATTACAGTCACAGCACTGCACTTAACAGTGGATGGAACATATGCTACGTTCGTACAGGCTACCCTGTGTGTCTATAACTACACTTTTTCATAGTTCATGACATTCTCTTTAGCCAACTTTGTAAAAATTTCCAGCATGTGTGCCTTAGTCTCAAAGGTAGATATACTCACTCAGTTCGAGGAATGACGCCTCAGAGGCATATTCAGGCACCCCCAGGTTGCAGCCAAAAACTGGAATGAGCTGGATTTAGCACAGTTAGTGTGCTAAAGGTGCATGAAAGACATGTCATTCTGAGCCTCAAGTGGTTGTCATGGAACCCATTAGTAAAGATTCACTAGGCATGCATAGGGTAATGTTCAGAAAGAAGGATGTGGTTACTTGACAGGTGGAAAAATGTAGTCAAACTTATTCCATCCTGTGTGTATGAATGTGATGGTCCCTTACATAGCGGCGGGAAGTTAATGTGAGTGCACTGATCAGTTGGACTGGGCTCGTGGCCAGCAGTATGAAAGTCTTGTGTGTGGTGCATGAATGGCGTGTGAATGGACCATAAAGCAGTTGGTGCTGTGAAGTGGCTTTATGACTCATCTTCAGAAGGCTTGCTTTCAATATTTATAAACGTTGTTAAGTATTGATGCTTTGAAGCCAGTATTTCTGGAGGTGCTAAAACCAATCAGTGCAAGTGGTGGATTAACTAACAAATTAATACCAGATTTGTATCTATGGCTGTAAGATGGCCTGTACTAAGAACTCCTTGTTTTTTTGTCATTATGGGTAGCTGTGGATTTTGGGCTCTAGCTCAGCCGGGACCTAGGCAAACCTGCACATTTTTTTAAACCAGACAAACAGGGGAGTCCAGGGGTGTATTACTTGTGTGGCTCGCACAAGGGTGTTTTACCCACAATCCCCTGAAAAGCCTAAAAAACACATTTTCCTGCCATTACTGTGAGGAAAAGTCCTAGAATCTGCAAGCAACCACAAATTTCCAATCAACCAGTGTTTCCCCGTCTCCCCAGAAAAGTGGTGCCTCACTTGAGTGGATGGGCCAACTGCCCGTGATAGGAAATGGCCCAAAACGTTTTGTGGAGACATCAAAATGATCACAAAATGACCTGGTTTTACATGGGGGACACCTGCGTTTTTGGTCCTGGGCTTGACGGCCATCGAGGGAAACCTATGAAACCCCAACAATTCTGGAAACTAAACACGCGGGAATCCAGGAAGCTATGGTTTCCATGGATCCCTCAAAGTTTTCTTACCAAGAAAAGCTGAAAGATTGAATAAAAACGCAATTTTTCCTTGCATTTCTGTGACTTCAACTATAGGACTGTAAGGACTATCATTGGCCCTCAAGTGACCTATTCCTGACACGGGCACTAGGCCCAGGCACACAAGTGGGGTAGCAGGGCAAGTAGGGGAATGCTGGGTGGTAGGAAGTTTGTGAATCCCCGCATATTCTTGTAGTGTTCCCTACATGGCTGCCAAACCCGGGACCACAAAGGCAGGTGCCCCTCTTGCAAAATCAGGTTGTATTG
Organism: Pleurodeles waltl; assembly: GCF_031143425.1. NCBI lineage: Eukaryota > Metazoa > Chordata > Amphibia > Caudata > Salamandridae > Pleurodeles > Pleurodeles waltl. The sequence continues at coordinate 745,137,889 of NC_090436.1, read as the reverse complement.
TGATAGATAATTTTGATGTCCAGAGCAATTTTGTCCCTAAATGTTGGAAAGCAATGATGCAGGACCAGGAGGTTTCGTGCTTGACTTCCAATGCATGTCCTACACAGTGCATCGAGGACACTCGTTAATGAGACTAGTTACTTGTTCATCCCAGGCCACTTGTAGTTCTGGTAAATCTTTTTGCAAGTGTCTAAGTGCCCTTCATGAGCAATCTTGACAATATGCACACTTTAGGGTGGAATGAACAAACCATTTCTCACACATATTCTGTTCTCACAAGATAACTCTGATGTTTGAAAGAATGTTTTCAAATCTCCTGACAAACCCTTTTCATTAGGCCAACTCTTCTCAACAAACTCAAATACTTCACACAAGATCAGATCCTTTTCCGTGGCTTCCAAGCACTCACTCCCAGAAAATAAAAGCTCTACACCCCTTGATGGCACCTACAGTTGCAACAACGCACTCATACTTCAAAACATCACCCATAGATTCAGCATAAGTTAATGGTAGACGTGACAGGCAAACCACACTGAAGTTTCTTCCCCCTTGGATGTATTTCACTGTCACATCATACTCTTTTGGGATCTGTTAAAACATCAAATGCTGTTCCCCAAACGTATATTTTAAATTTCTGTACAGCTCAGAGACATGTGAGAGCTTCTCGCTCTATGGTGCTGTAGTGTACCTCTACATCTTTGAAAATCCTTGATGGAAACACTACAGTGTTTTCCTTTCCACTTACCCACTAACTAAACACAGCACCAATAATTCTCAAACTAGTGTCCACAGTGATAAAAGATTTACCACTAGGCACAGAGACATGCAGCGCAGAGGCATTTACCACAAGATCTTTTATTTTGTCAAATACTTCATTCTTTTGAGATTACCAAACAACTTTTTGAACTTTTTTTTGGCAAAGGCCTCATAGGATGTACTATTAACGCATATTAACGCATACCCTGGAACAAATCAGGCATAATATTCACACATTCCTAAAAAGGAGCGCAAAGCACCCTAACGGGGGGAGGAAGTAACTTAACAATTGGTTCCTCATGACTACATTTTTTACTTGATCCCATCTCCAGAAATGGTCTGACCTAAGTAGCCATCTTGCCTAACCATTAAATTACATCTCTCAGGTTTAGCTGTTATGCCTATTTCCTCTACAACCCTCACTACCTGGTGTAAAATCTCCAAATCATGTTCCTTCCTTTTTGTGAAAATGAGGATATCATCTTGAAACACTAGCACATTGAGCATTGTCGCAAAAAAAGCATACATTGTCTTTTGAAAGACGCTGACGCCAGATCAAAATGCAGCTGTAAATATTTAAATGCACCAAAAGGAGTGACAAAAGTGGTCAGGATTTGAGAGTCCTGACTCAGAGCAATCTGATGGGTGGCAGAATGTAAGTCTATTGTAAAGAAATACCCCGCCTCTCCAGTATTAGCTACCATCTCTTGAATGTGTGGCAGAAGATGACAATCGACAAGAATACTCTGGTTGAGCGATTGTAAATTAACACCTAGTCTAAGATCACTAGAACGTTTCTTAGTCAAAATGACTGGTGATACCCTTTCAAATGAGTCAGTGAGTTGGATCACTCCCTCAGAGCACAATTTGTTGAAAAGCGCTTTCAAGCCACTCTTCATACTCATGGGGTGAACTTTATGCACCACAGGATGAGCATCTCTCTTGAGTTTCATTTTATGCTTGAATCCCTTCACTGTAACAATTTCATCCTTAAGCAGGAAACTTGGATACCATTGCTCGAAGAACATTATCCTCACTGGAGCTTACGGTCAATATAGGCAAATCACCCAAAACTATAAGTGGATCATATCCTGTATGCAGGTGAATGCCTAGCTTGGCTAGGTCTAACCAACTCACAATGTTGTGCCCCTTCCCTGCCATATACACTTTGGCCCAAATTTGTCTTCCCAAACATACTAAAGAAGCTTAGAAGTAGCCTAGCAGATCTATGTTCTGTTCCCCAAATGCGTTGGGGCTAATATATTGACTCAGACCGCAATTCATAAAAAGTAGTGTCTGCTAAAATAGTAACTGGTGCACCAGAATCTGCCATCATAGTTACTTCCTTACCATCAATGGTTGCTTTACATACTGGTGTGTTAATTTTCTTTTCCTTCCCACCAAACTCAGGAGTATCAATAGCTAAACACACATTTGTAAATCTATCCATACATTCTTGCATACTTCCATCCTCACTCAGACTCACACTACCAATCTTAACCTTGTCACTTCCATACGCATTTTTGCACACTGTCTGAAAATGAGCAATTTTCCAACAGCGGTTGCATTTTCTCCCTAGTGCAGGACAAGAAATACTGTTTCCTAAATAATCCTTGGAACCTCACCTAAAACATGTGTACTGATGTCTTCTTGGCTAACATTTTTTGCGATTTACAGCACAAATTGGACCTTCCTGCGAAACATAGCTAACAGGAGATGTGCCTCCATGTTTTTGCAATGTCTATTATTTCTATTAGAGAGTGATTTCTGCATGTCAATAAGCATTCCTGAACCTCAGAGAAACAATTGAACACAAATTGATCTCTAATGTATATGTCAATATTATTTTCACATTTATAAAAAGAGGCCAAACACCCTAAGTGCTGCAATGTATTCTTCCACAGATTTGTGACTTGATTGCACTTAAAAAAAAAAATGTCCCTCCAAAAGGATGCAGGATTTCTCCTCAAACTGTTTGCTCAGTTTCACTTTGGCTTCAAAGTGGAAAATCCATGCTGCACCTTCCTGACTAGGGGCTGGCCAACAGGTAGGGTGTCACAAATTCTCGCTTCGCTGTTCCCAAGTGATTAAAAAGAAGAGCCACTTTTTTCCTGGACGTATTATAACCACTAGCATGAATTGCAGTGAGATAATTATCAAAGCTTCGGATCCATTCCTTCCACTTGGTTTCTAGGTTTCTGGTTTCCCTGGTCACTGAATTAAAGGAGGTGGTTGTATGGCCCTTTGAACAGTTGCCATTAAGACACAAAGTACATGCCCTCTGAGTCACATAGAATCTGAGGAATAATAAATGGCCTACGAATGACAGCAAGCCTTGCCAAGCAGGAGGTAACAGGGTGCACACCCACCTGAGCCACAGAAAACCACCAAAAATTGAAAACCCGAACGTTAGGCAGAATCGCCTTCTGCTTTTGCGTAATGAGCCTCAAAATACCAGAGGATACAAAAACACAGCCCAATCCAACATGGCATCTTGAGCCATGTCCAGAGTCATGCATCAATCCTGCAGTGCCTGATGGGACCTTACAGCAATATGGGGTGCATAAAAAGAAAGCACAACTTCAGGAAACACAGCGCGCTTGAAGTGTCATCAGGCCCTTCCTTGCATCCCGTGGATGACTTTCACTTAACCAGACTGCGCTATCCAACCACCATCCAAAGTACAGGTGAGTTCAAGGCTGCTACTCCTCTCACATGCCTACCTTTATGACAGCAGAACGATCCTGCAATCCCAGCAGCAGGCTAGTCTTAAGACTCACTAGTCCAAAACATATATAACCTGCAGAACTTGCCGAGTAAAGATAGCAGGCAGACTAACCTTCCAAAGAGAGTACCTCTCTTGGTAGAAACTGGAAGTTTAGGTTGGTGGGTCTGTGATGTAGGGATGATGAGACACTACTCCTGGTACCAAAATGTAGTGGTCATGGAAGTGGCAGGCAGTCGTTACACCAATCACCAGGAACCCACTAGAAGATAAATAGTTGTTTATTCCAGTCAGCAGACTCACAATCCTTGAAGTGTCTGGCAGGCTCAATAACTCTCAGGCAACTGTTGTTACCACAAAACTCCAGAATCTACCATTCATCCCAAAGAATGGAGTATAATACACTAGATAACGAAATACATACCATTACCATAAATGAGGTAAATGGAGGTGACAATACCATAAAGAATGTGAATAAAGATAATAGCAATAACAAACAGCATACTACAATGATCAGTATGTTTATAATCCGGTTGGTAGAAAGAAATAGGAAAATGACCTAAAGCAATTATTTTTTCCCTTATCAGTACATACTTTAAACAGTAAACATAAGAAGACATCACTTTAAATTGTTTTATGGAGCTGCCTTAAGGATTCCTGACTGATAAGACGGATGACAGACGATTTCGTATAAAATTGTATTTAAATATATGCCTGGGTCCACAAGATGATCTGTGGGGAGGCTGGCCTAATGGGATTAAGGATAATGTTTTGGAGTCCAATTAGAGATAGCTGTCACCTAGCTGTGATGATAATAGATGACAGTGAGAGCTCCAAAATTCTTCAGATATGTTGTGACATTGCATTGTAATGACAATGTAAAACCCAATAAAAATAATAAAAAAACAGAAAGTATATATCCTAGCCTTTGCAAAATCTTAAAACGTGATCGAATGAACGGTATTTTTCTCTGGGAAAGGTGGCAACCACAACAACCACACAGCAGGTGCTCCCACTTCGAGGAAAACAGCTGCCCTCCAGAACATTTGAAAAGGACTAACACTTAACCTGTCGTCTGAAGAGCAGTAAAACAGAACAGAATACACAGAATCACATCAATGAACAGTCACCAAAGGTAGCAGACAGTCTGGTGGTCGGACCTGTTCAAATCCCTCATCGCCAGTGTTACATGGTGCACAGACGAGAGCTAGTTGGAGGAAAAGATTTTAATTGAAATAGGATAGCCCACAAGACGAGAAGGGCAGTTCCCCCAACTCCACCGTACCGCCAGCCGTCCTAACAGTCCTCCAGCCTGGCCTGAACACTCCAGAATGCTGTCCTCACAGACGACAGCACGCTAGAGCATGAAACAGGTTGGTGAGGGCCCAATGTTTTTTTTTTTTATCAATGTGCAACATGACTCAATATTTCATCACTATTTGTCCGTTGTTCCCAGAGGCATACATGGAATACTGTGTGACGCATGTTATATGTTGTTTTTCCTGAAATCGAGACTTTTTTTACTATCAGTTTCAGGAGTCTTTTATTATAAGCTTTAGCTACCGCTGCATCAAACATTTTTTTCATATTCTCTCTTCTCAAAATGTAATAAAACTTTACCATTTTCTTGTTAACGCGTCCGTCTATGTTAATTTATACACATCAGGACTCGTTTTAGGCCGACGAATCTTTGGACCCAGTGGTGAGACACCGTAAGACGAGATAACTGATCAATATATCAATCAATATATCAATAACATTGTCAACGGTTAACACCAAAATATATCTCACTTTAGACATTAATAAACATTCGGCGCAACCATGACCTTTCAGTCATGAATAACCACACCTTAATGGAGTTTTGTGAATTTTATTCCCTATTGATTACAATCTAATAGTAAATGCATTAATCTCCAAATCAAGAAGCAGATGAACATAATCACAAGACGACAACCATAATAAGCTTTCAATAATGCAAAGATCAGAAGCATAAGATAATCAAATGAATATAAGCAGATCGCGATACATAGAACCTCCTAAAGGTCTTAGTTCAGCATAGCACTACGTCAGTCACGTCAGTTTCGTCAGTCATAATTGAATACCTCATCTAACCTCTAATTAGCATTAGCATGTTGGGCTTCATGCAAAACAATTTAGAACACCAATTTGGAAAACATCTAACTAAGGTCTCTAATCAAAAACACACAGCAGTTGGTACCTAGAAAGAAAAGGCAAATAAGTGAACTTCATTAGCAACATCCATAATTACCCTCCTCGAGATAGGTCAGCATACAGGATCAGTCTTCGTCTTCAGGACATCAGTTAGATCACCGTCAGTCTATCTAAGTTAAAGGCAAGGGACACTCTCCTCATAAGGAGGAAAGTGTAATGGGGCAATCTATGGGCAAGGATGGTTTTGTCTAAGTCTCAAGTCACCAAATAGAGTGACAGAGTTTCTGGATGCAATCAATATCATTCCCTACCTAATAGTCCTTTGTCTCTTGTGTCATGGGTTTTTATCCCTTTTTCGTAATACATTCCCCCAAAATTCTATTGGTCAGTCACCACACCCCACCATTGGTAACCTATCAAGTTATACATTAAGTAATGAATTTGTCATATCATGATACATCCCTAAATTCCAATTGGTCTTCATAATTGACGTTTTTCGTAGGTGGCACATCCGGGGTTACTTCATCGCCTTGGCACACATCAGGTCAAAAGTTCTCTTCTTCTCGCTTTACCGTCCTTGGAAGTTTCCATTATTGTTTCGAAGCACATATCTTTTTATACTAAAAGCTGCTAGCATGCGGATGGGAGAGTTTAGCATTGTTGCGAATTAAGTAAAGAAAAGAACAATCGCTGGGTCATGGTCTTTTGCAAGTTAGCACACTGGAGAAACAGAAAAATACGCTTTAATATGAGAGTTACACAGCTAGTTCTCGACTCACGCTAACTTAAGATATACGGTTCTAATGAATGCAGTCTTATACGTGTTAATGTGCTCAGTTAGGCATACTATAAACGATTTTTTTCTTACAGTCGACATTAGTTTACACATATGAACAATTCTCCACATTTATGAATACGCTTCAATGAATATTTTTATTAATGCAGCATTGTTAAACATAAGCATTTCACGTCTATAATATGTAATATTTAAACTACGCTCTCTCAGTCCCTCCTCTGATGACGCTCGTCATCACACAATCTTTTGATCTTAATTTTTCACATTGCGCATAATACGCATTTCAACATCCTGCCCTTTATGTGAGCTTTCCCATATTTCATTGAACATTTTCTCTCTTTCACTTTCTTCATTTCTTTTGGTTCTTTTAGTCCAATTTCTTTTCACTTTATCATTAATTTTGCATATTCCCCCATAATCCCAATAGACAAATCAAAACAATTAATAGACCCATCATAATTTTTGCAAGTACCCCATTCCAAATGTTGGTAAACCAGCTTCCCACTCGGGCAATTCCTTTCCCAAACTTTTCCCAAACACCAGGTTCTTTTAGATCCTTCAAATCTGTACTATCTCTAGTAAGGTTAGTAAGCATGCTTCTAATTTTCTTACTGTTATCAGGTATAAATGAACAACAATGACGTTCATTAAGCATTTTGCACACACCTCCACTCTTTGCTAAAAGAATGTCTAAAGCAAGCCGGTTTTGAAGAGTCATAGCTCTTTCTGCAGCAAGTTCAGTATCCATCAGAAGTATAGCTCCTGTAAAATTTGTCAGCATGTTATCCACAATAGTAGACAACTTTTGAATTTTCATAGAATTTAAGATAACCCCTACTGATGGGATTATAGCTCCAAATATGTCACCAATGACAGCCGCCACTGATTCTCGTTTTTGTCTAGTATGTTGTAATTCAGACGTTTTAGGTATTTGTTTTAAGTCATCAATCTGGTATATCTTTGGGAATACTATTCCCAAATAACATGTCCCATACCATCCCTTAGGAAGACGGTAATATGCATTTAACCCACAGATGTAATAGATTCCAGGAATCGCTGGGTCTTGTCCATTTAACATAAAGGTCCATTTGCTCTGAAACAGAAACACATGCCTACATTCACTCGTTCCCACAAACAAATTGTCTTGATCAGATTTTGGTCTATATATATACAAAGTCTACCTACGTGTAATGCATCTATAGCTAATTTGCCTTGTGTTTTAATTGCAGTATAAGCATAATCATTTGCATAAGTACGTTTTTCTAAGCCTATTCCTAACCTTTCTTTCAGTGCTTTGCGTCTATCATCTGTGTGATCTAAAAAGCTTTTCTCTACAGGAGACAATAAGCAAGTTAAATTATTGCGATGTGCATAAGCAGTTCCAAATGTAAGTGTTGGTTCAAAGAATCCTCTAACTATTTTAATATCATGCTCTTTAGCTAACTTATTTAAGAACTCAATCACAGGCACAAAAGAAAACACAACATCCAAATTTGAATAAAAATATTGCACATGCTCTTGATCATAGAATCTTGTTAATAGCAAGCTGCAGCTAATTCCATAAGAAAGAGGGAGGCTGTGATAAGTAACTCCCTCCTGCACAGATGAAGGAATTTTAGTACACACATAACAATCTTTCGCATCCATAGTTTCCACATACTCATTTAGTAAGCGATAGAAGACATTAGTAGAAAGTTCCCCTTTTGTATTAGTTCCCTCATGCAGATGTCTCGCATCTTGTTCAAATTTCTCCCACGGTGATAGTTTATTAGCAGTACTAGTAGTCTCAGGTTTTGAAGTTGCATTAATAGTTTCACTCTCTCTCCATGGCATTCCTACAATCACTCCCACAATCATTATTGCGCATACAACACCTATCATAAGTCCTAACCAACCACACACTTTACTTCCTTTGCTACTATAAGCCATGTTTGTATAGAATCAGAATAGCAGATCAACAATCAACCCAAGAAGGCAAACTCTTTCTGCGTATTTTACAGCGTGTTCACTCACTCCAGGACCCTTTTCGTCAATTCAGGTTAGCAGCTTGTCGTAATCAGGTTTCTTGAAGTCAAATCCAGGTTTAGTGTCGCTTTCCGGTTGTTTCTAAAGACTCTTTCTTTTTTCAGCTTTCACGATTTCAATTTTATCTCAGTTTTCTTGTTGTATATTGTTCAGGTACCGTAGTATTGGCAGGTACTTCTCGATCAAAGCAGAATGCTAAGAATTCTTGTTGCCATTCAGAGGTTGTAGCATATGCCCGTTCAGGACCTGTATATCTTCTGTTTGCTATTCTCTTTCTTTTTAATTTTCGTTCACCTTGTTGTTCTCCTTCACTCAGATCATCTGCCTGTGAAGTATCGCTTTCCTCTATTATTATCTCGTTTGCTATTTCTCTTATTCTAAGATGTGACTTGTCTGGCCAACTATCACCTCTGCGTGTCTTGTTTCAGTGTTTTCCTTCAGGACGTTGGACAGCACCCACCTCTTGTGATATGGTGTTGTCTCTTGACGGACTTGCAACTGGTTCAGAAGACTCGGATTCGTTTCGATTTGAATTTACCACTTCTCCTTCTCCGTCGTCTTCCGGTTCTATACTGTATTCAGTCTACTTCTGGGAGAACCTCTCCTTGCCTTAGTTCTCCTGCTGCCTCAACTGAGATAGGCACTCCGTCACCTCTCTCGAAATCACTGTCAGCTTGAGGGACAAGGCTGTTCTCAGTGGGCTCTCCTGTAGTCTCAGATCTTTCTTGACTAATCTCTGACTCTGAGACTTCTCCTCCTGAAGTTGCTGTACCGGAATCTTCAAGTTCCTCTTCAACAGGACACGTTACCCTTTTTGTATGGCTGGCATGTATCCAGTTGGGAACCCCGGCACACTTCACAGCAGTAGTGGTTGTCAATATTACTTGATATGGCCCCTTCCAACGCGGCTCAAGACACGATTTCCTCACGTGCTTCTTGACAACCACCCAATCGCCAGCTTGCAGAGAGTGTCCTGGTTCGCCGATTGGTGGTAACGTGTTAGCTTCCACCTGGTGAGAGAAAGAGCGAATCACGTCAGCCAAACTTTTGCAGTAATCCAACACCATATCATCTGTAATATTCACTAGTGCATTTGCAGGTACCGCCGGTAACCTCATTGCTCTACCCATGAGGATTTCATGGGGGGACAGTCCCGTTTTCTTATCTGGCGTGTTTCTCATAGACATCAGTACTAGAGGTAATGCATCTGGCCACTTCATGTTTGTTGCTGCACACATTTTTGCTATTCTTGATTTTAAGGTACCATTCATCTGTTCAACTAGTCCTGATGCTTCAGGGCGATAGCTACAATGCAACTTCTGCTCAATGTTGAGTGCGGCACACAGAAGTTTAATCACCTCATTGTCAAAGTGTCTTCCCCTATCTGATTCTATAGAAACCGGAAACCCAAACCTTGGTATTAACTCTCTGAGTAGTAGTTTTGCGACTGTAAGACTGTCATTCCTACGTGTGGGATATGCCTCAATCCAATGACTGAAAACACACACAATCACCAACACGTACTTCAATCCTCCACAAACAGGCATTTCAATGAAATCCATTTGCATTTTGTTAAATGGACCTCCAGCTCTCCCAATGTGGCTCAAAGTTACCACTGTTCCTTTTCCAGCGTTCATCTGTTGACAGATGACGCACCTGTGACAAGTAATTTCTGCGGCATGTCTGAATTTTGGATTGAACCAATCAATTTTAAAGGATCTGACCATGGCACCTCTTCCTAAATGTGCCTGCCCATGGTATAATCGGGCAAATAGTGACAGAAGACTATTTGGCAAAACCAATTTTCCTTCCTCTGAAACCCACATATCATCTGCTCTTTGTACACACTGCATTTTCTGCCAGGAAAGTTTTTCTTCTTTGCTAGCACGGCTTTGTAATGTCTTTAGTTCGTCTAAGGTATCAACCACTCGTAATGCTAGGCTTAAGGTCGTGTCATTCTCAGGTTGTGGTAACAATTCCCACTGCTCTTTAAATGATATACAGTTTAATCCACAAAATCTTGCAACTTGGTCTGCATAACCATTCCCCATTGACACAAAGGGGGTCATTCTGACCCTGGCGGTAAAATCCGCCAGGGCCAACGACCGCGGGAGCACCGCCAACAGGCTGGCGGTGCTCCCATGGGCATTCTGACCGCGGCGGTACAGCCGCGGTCAGAAACGGAAAACCGGCGGTGTACCGCCGGTTTCCCACTGCCCTGGGGAATCCTCCATGGCGGCGCAGCTTGCTGCGCCGCCATGGGGATTCCGACCCCCATACCGCCATCCTGTTCCTGGCGGTTTTGGCCGCCAGGAACAGGATGGCGGTAAGGGGTGTCGTGGGGCCCCTGGGGGCCCCTGCAGTGCCCATGCCAGACACTGAAAATCGCGACGGGTGCAACTGCACCCGTCGCACCCCTTCCACTCCGCCGGCTCCATTCGGAGCCGGCATCCTCATGGAAGGGTGTTTCCCGCTGGGCAGGCGGGCGGCCTTCTGGCGGTCGCCCACCAGCCCAGCGGGAAACCCAGAATACCCGCGGCGGTCTTTTGACCGCGCAGCGGTATTCTGGCGGTCCCAGCCAGGCCGGCGGCTTCTGCCGCCGGCCGGGGTCAGAATGACCCCTAAAGTCTTGTGATCTGGTGTGAGCACTGCACTTTACCACGGCAATTTCAAGAGGCAACTGAATCGCATGTAACAAATCTCTTATTTGTTCTCCATTTTTCACTGGTGAACCAGAGGATGTCATGAAACCCCTCTGAGACCAGAGTTGGCCAAAATCATGCACAATTCCAAATCCATATCTGCTGTCAGTATAGATTGTGACTTTCAAATTTACAGCAGCATGGCAGGCTTTTGTAAGAGCTATTAATACTGCCACCTGTGCAGAAAACACTTTCTCGAGCCAGGAGGCCTCAACTATGCCAGATATGGTACATACTGCATAACCAGCTCTCAATGTTCCTGTTGAATCTCTTAGACAGGACCCATCAACGAACATAATGCAATCGTTTTCTTTTAACTGGGTATCCTGTATGTCTGGGCGAGGTTTGGTACAGAGCTCAGTAACCTCAAGGCAATCATGCTCAAATTCTTCCCCATCTTTGATTTCTGTATTCTCATTGGGAAGTAGAGTTGCCGGGTTCAGTACAGTGCATCTTTTTAATGTAACGTTTGGTGACCCCAAAATAATCGTCTCATATTTGGTAAGTCGTGCATTTGTCATGTGTTGCGTCTTAGATCGCGTCAACAGAATTTCAACAGAATGTGGAACCAATACTGTCAAAGGGTATCCCATGACTATGCCCTCACATTGTGAAAGGCTTTGACCAACTGCTGCGACTGCTCGCAAACAACCCGGTAAGGCTGCTGCGACAGGGTCCAAAGTAGCTGAAAAATATGCTACAGGGCGATTTGCATCTCCGTGGACCTGTGTTAAAACAGACAAAGAACAAGCATCACGTTCATGACAGAACAACAGAAAAGGTTTCTCATAATCAGGCATTCCTAGTGCTGGAGCCCTGCACATGCACTCTTTCAGCTCTAAAAAAGACTCAAGCTCTTCTTTTGTCAAAGTGATTGTGTATGGTTCATCCTTGACCTCTTTTCCTGTCAATTTTATTAAGGGTTGTGAAATGATCGAGAAATTGGGTATCCACTGGCGGCAGTAGCCCACCATTCCCAAGAACATCCTGACATCTCTCTTTGTTGTTGGGGGATTCATTTGTAAAACAGCTGTTATTCTCTCTTTTGATATTCTTCGGGACCCTTTCTCAATCAGATGCCCTAAATATTTCACTTCTTTTTGACAGTATTGCAACTTCTTAGGTGACACCTTGTGTCCATTCTTTCCCAGATGATTCAACAATGCAATGGTATCTTATTTACAGCTGTCTCTGGTTTTAGATGCAATCAACAAATCATCAATGTACTGCACAAGAGTCGAATTGAAAGGCAGCACAAGAGGTTCCAAATCCTTCTTCAATATCTGATTGAAGATGGATGGTGACTCAGAAAACCCCTGAGGAATTCTGCACCAACTGTACACCTTATCCAGGAATTTGAAACTGAACAAAAATTGGCTATCTTCGTGAAGAGGTATTGAGAAAAATGCTTGTGATAGGTCTACCACAGTAAACCATTCAGCATCACAAGGAAACTGGAACATTATTACCGCTGGGTTAGGTACCACAGGGCAGCATTTTATCACAATTTTGTTTATTTTTCTCAAATCCTGCACAATTCGAACCTTTCCACAGGGCTTCCTCAAACCCATAATAGGAGAGTTACATGGACTGCTCAGAACTTCTTTCAAAACACCCTGTCTGAGAAAATCTGCAATTATCTGTGTCACTTCAATAAGGACATCCTGAGTCATATGGTATTGCGGCACTTGTGGGAACACTGCATTTGGCTTTATCTGCACCTTGACTGCCCCTACTCCCTTGATTAATCCGACCTCTTTTCCAGTCAAATCCCACACTTTCTCTGTTACAGACCCTTGTAGATCAGCAGGCAGATCGATCAAGGTAAACACGGGGAATAGAGTAATTAGAGGGTAATCTTCATTCGTCTCTCCTCCTTCTTCTATGAATTGACCCTCATCTCCTTCATCATCACTGTTTGTCTGTACTTCTATTCCATCATTGGAACAGGTAATCGAACATTTGGTCTTACATAATAAGTCTCTCCCTAGTAAGGACACTGGGCTTGAGTCGCACACAACAAATCTATGCAGGCCTTGGAAATTTCCAATTTCAACCTGCACTGGATCAGTAATTGGATTAGTCAGGTACTGGTTAGCCACACCGACCACTCGTATGGTGCGCCCTGAAAGAGGTAATCTTGGTACTTCTGCACTGCACTTCTGCACGCTCGACTAAAAATGAAACCTTATAGCCCATTACTTTTCCCTCTACATATGGGCCTCTCTGATCTACCTCTAAAGATGCTGCAAGCCTGCACTCTTCACTGTCTGAGCTGTCGTCTGAACAATTCCCATTCATGTCACTTTCACCTCTTAATGGGAATTGTTGTACAATGTTGTTTTGGTTTGTTACCTGGCCTGTGACCTGCTGAGGAAGCGTCGCCTGTTGCTGTCCCATCGGAGCTAGGGGTAACTGCATTTGCTGTCTAGGCACCATAGGGATCTGCTGTTGTATTGGTTGTGCTGACACTGTTTGGAAACGCGGCATTTGCATTTGCTGCATGGGTTGTACCCCTGGCATTTGCACCAAATTATTCTGAAAATTCGGGTTCTGGTGTCTCATTCTTGGACCTCGTGAGTTTTGTAGTGTACCGGCATTAATGCTCTGCTGAACTGTACCATCCTGCACCATATTCGGACAATCCCGCTTCCAATGCCCTACACCCCCGCACGCGTGACATGGTGACTTCTTCTTTATTGCCTGACCGTCATTTTGAATAACATTATTCATGTCCGAACCACGGTTCACAAACCCTCGACCTCTGCCTCTCGGCTGTGCCTGAAACACACCATTCATTTGCGGTTGTTGCTGTATCATTTGCTGAACACCATTACCCTGTATTCCAGCTTGTGCAGCTCTTATCTGCATCACCATCACTTTCTCCTTCAATTTTTTCTGCTTCAACTCAATTTCATCACTACAGTATTTCGCATACTGTAACACTTCATCAATCGGTTTAGCTTGCCAACAAATCAAATGATTTTTAATCATCTGGCTGACCTCCGGTCTCAGCCCTTCGACGAACCTAAACACAAGATGATTCATGTCCTTCGGTTCGATTGTCTCAGTACCACTGTAATGTTTGAATGCTTTCAACAATCTCTCATAATACGCATGTATTGACTCTTTAACCTCTTGAGAAGTCCGGTCGATTTTCTGCCAATCGGTCACCTTCGGCGACACCTTTTGTTTCAAAAACTCAATTACTTTATGATAATATTTCATCACCTCTTCAGAAGGTGCTCCAGTCACCTCATCCCTTGCTGGCTCCTTCGTGGGCCAATCTACCCCTCTCTTGCACTCGAGCCACAAGTCTGGAGGAACAATGATCTCAAACAAAGTATTCAAGTCTTCCCAAAGACACTTCGCATGCTTCACGAATCTATCCGTCTGTTGATACCACTCGATCGTTTTTTCTCTCAACCTAGGATAATCATTCGTAAAGGACAAAATATCTCCCCTAGACCAAGGCACATGCACTAAGACACCACCAGCTGTTTCTCTCATAGGTAAGATTTTCACCGTGTCTAAATTAGGTGTGGCTGTTGTTTCATTAAACCCTGGGCTATCTCTTTTTCCCTTATCTCTTTTCTTTGCCCACCGGCCTTCCCATTTCTCTAGTGCACCCCAAATTTGTGCACTTTGCAGCAACTCTTTCAAGTGTGTCTTCATGCCTGCAGATCTCATGTGTTCAAAATCTTTAGTGTCAAAATCTAATCTGTAGCTCCTTTTCAGATGTTTCGTATTTCCGATATCGATATTGTATTTGTCTGCCAAATTCGTTAATCTCTGATGTACTTTACCTACCTCTTTGGTAATCTTAGGGCATAAGTACCTCAATTCTGCCTCAGTGTATGATTCCAATCTATTCACTCCCATTGTCCCTTCCACCAACTCAGCAGCTTCTGCTCCTAGTCGTACAAGATTCAGATATTCATCTTGTTTTTCCTTTTCAGGTTCAATTGTGGTCACTGTAGTCTTTTGTGAAGTACAAGTTTTCTCTAACCACTCATTTAACTGTTGTACTGTAAAACCTTGCAGTGAAATATTCCCTGCGGGTATCATCGGAGTGTGGGAGGTATTCGTACTCATAGTTTGGGGAGTCAAGACTCCCAACCCTCCTTGCTGCATTGCTTCAAGAGGTGCCCCTATTGGACTAAGGTCCATTAAGGGTCTCGGTTGCTCGCATACCTGTCCTCCCTGGGCCATTATTTGTGGAGTTCTAATAGGCCCTCCTCTTATCGCTTCATGAGTCATAACTCCCTGTTCGCATGTCCTTGTTTTCTCCTGTGCGTGTAACGGCACTGGGGGACCGACAGTAATAGGTAGCGATATAGCGGCAGGTGTCTGACCTGGTCCCAAGCTTCTTGGAGCTGCAACACCATAGGTCTGCTCTAATGTACCTGGTACAGGTTCTATCAAATGACCCGCTACGGGGTTATACCCAGGTATCAGCTGTGGCGGTTGTGACACTAGCTTTGGAGTTGACTCAATCTGCATTAACCTTGGCTTTGTATATATTGGGTCTTTCGGCACCACCAAGTTCGTAGTAGTCTCAAGCACTGGGACATCAGGGTAAATTCTTTTTATCTGCGGTGGAGGCTGCAACTGTATCAGTGAGTCTGGTGCAGTGGGTACACTGACACCATTCTGTATCAAGGCTGTATCGCTAGTCTGTACCGTATCAGTAACTCCCTTTTCCCTCGTCTGGTTCTCAGGATTCAAACTAGTACTCGGAGCACTGTCGTTCACCGCATACGGTGGCGGACGATCATGAAACAATCTATCCATAAACGCCTCATCATCTGAATCATCTTCTTCTTCCCAGGACCTTTTATTTTCTTTAGTTTTGCCTGAATCTCTGTCGGTTTTGCCAGAAGCTTTCTTTCCCTGTGTCTCTTCTCCCTGTGTTATTGCCAGAAACAGCTTTAACCCATCTACTATTCCTCGTCTCCACATTTTATTCTCATTGTCCCATCTAGCCTCTGCATAGGATTTTTCTGCCCTTGTTAATCTTCTGTGAAACCTTTCTTGCCTATGTTTAAGAGCCATCAGGTCCCAAATCGCCAAAGCCTCATATTGTGCCGGTCTCGGAGGTGGTTTCTGTGTACTTAACATCCACCTCAAATTTTCTAACACCTTGGGATTGAATGTCCCATGTTCTGGATACGCTAAACACCCCTCTTTCTCTGTTAATTTGCGCCATTGTTTCATCCATAAACAAGGTGCAACACCCTTCTCCTCCATAACTGTGTAAGCTGGAGTACCCTCAGGTGGTGTAGGTTCCCCATCGGTTGCAACAATATATACATCTCCTTTCAAAGCGCTTTTGAATGCCTTAACAAAATTCATTTTTGCAATTCTTTTATTTCGTATTTAATCAGAAAACGGCTTAGTTCCCAGGACACTCTTCACCTACCCTTTTCTCAACCTATTGCCTCTCACGGACGGCAGCCAATCCGTGCGCGACCCCTCTCGGCATCTGACCTATCTCAGCGCGGCACCACTGACATCACACTCACACGCACTGCAGCTGACAAAGTCTTGCGGCTTGTCCACACCTCACTAACTCCTTACAACTCATACAAACTAATGCGAATTATTGCAAGCCCTTAAAATGACAACACAAATCTGCCGGTTTACTACAGGAAGGGTAACACATTCGCTTCAGAACTTTACAGAGATTTCACTTGAAGCCTCGGCCGCTACTCTCTCCTTCTCAGTTCCCACATACGCAAGCAGAATTCGACCTGCAAATCCTACTCTCGACTTGTCAATGACTCCTTCTAGTGCACTTTAGAACTTGTCAAATCTCCATCGAAGGTTTCACACATGTATTATAACTCGAAACTTGACTTGTCAACCACGCCCGATTGACCTATTAAACCGCACAGATTACAACATAAACCACATTTACCATCATACCCCGGAGTCTTAGACCTCAATAGTTCCGTATACAACAACCAACCACGTGGATAATTTTGAGCAATAAGCGCTGCATTTACATGAAGTACGCCGACTTCCCTACTCTCATACTGTGGAGTACGCCCACTCCTTCTAAACAACACTTAATTTGGCCTAGACACACGCATATTTTCACAACCACCTGCAAGATGCGTAAGATTTAATAAGCGCAAAGACCCTAACCACACATACTATGGCGCCGAGAACATTCCCAACTCATTTAGGCAGGCTCTGAGATCCCGGGAAAGCCACGGCGAACCTAGCCACTCATCATCTCTCCAAATTGCATTATCACAGAAAAACAAATTATACAATGAAACTCCGTCCTAGGGCCACCAAGGGCCAAACCATCCTCTGCTACCAGAACTGTTAACGCGTCCGTCTATGTTAATTTATACACATCAGGACTCGTTTTAGGCCAACGAATCTTTGGACCCAGTAGTGAGACACCATAAGACGAGATAACTGATCAATATATCAATCAATATATCAATAACATTGTCAACGGTTAACACCAAAATATATCTTACTTTAGACATTAATAAACATTCGGCGCAACCATGACCTTTCAGTCATGAATAACCACACCTTAATGGAGTTTTGTGAATTTTATTCCCTATTGATTACAATCTAATAGCAAATGCATTAATCTCCAAATCAAGAAGCAGATGAACATAATCACAAGACGACAACCATAATAAGCTTTCAATAATGCAAAGATCAGAAGCATAAGATAATCAAATGAATATAAGCAGATCGCGATACATAGAACCTCCTAAAGGTCTTAGTTCAGCATAGCACTACGTCAGTCACGTCAGTTTCGTCAGTCATAATTGAATACCTCATCTAACCTATAATTAGCATTAGCATGTTGGGCTTCATGCAAAACAATTTAGAACACCAATTTGGAAAACATCTAACTAAGGTCTCTAATCAAAAACACACAGCAGTTGGTACCTAGAAAGAAAAGGCAAATAAGTGAATTTCATTAGCAACATCCATAATTACCCTCCTCGAGATAGGTCAGCATACAGGATCAGTCTTCGTCTTCAGGACATCAGTTAGATCACCGTCAGTCTATCTAAGTTAAAGGCAAGGGACACTCTCCTCATAAGGAGGAAAGTGTAATGGGGCAATCTATGGGCAAGGATGGTTTTGTCTAAGTCTCAAGTCACCAAATAGAGTGACAGAGTTTCTGGATGCAATCGATATCATTCCCTACCTAATAGTCCTTTGTCTCTTGTGTCATGGGTTTTTATCCCTTTTTCGTAATACATTCCCCCAAAATTCTATTGGTCAGTCACTACACCCCACCATTGGTAACCTATCAAGTTATACATTAAGTAATGCATTTGTCATATCATGATATATCCCTAAATTCTAATTGGTCTT
The DNA here is from genome assembly GCF_031143425.1 of Pleurodeles waltl. Taxonomy (NCBI): domain Eukaryota; kingdom Metazoa; phylum Chordata; class Amphibia; order Caudata; family Salamandridae; genus Pleurodeles; species Pleurodeles waltl. The sequence continues at coordinate 745,119,354 of NC_090436.1, read as the reverse complement.
CATAATTGACGTTTTTCGTAGGTGGCACATCCGGGGTTACTTCATCGCCTTGGCACACATCAGGTCAAAAGTTCTCTTCTTCTCGCTTTACCGTCCTTGGAAGTTTCCATTATTGTTTCGAAGCACATATCTTTTTATACTAAAAGCTGCTAGCATGCGGATGGGAGAGTTTAGCATTGTTGCGAATTAAGTAAAGAAAAGAACAATCGCTGGGTCATGGTCTTTTGCAAGTTAGCACACTGGAGAAACAGAAAAATACGCTTTAATATGAGAGTTACACAGCTAGTTCTCGACTCACGCTAACTTAAGATATACGGTTCTAATGAATGCAGTCTTATACGTGTTAATGTGCTAAGTTAGGCATACTATAAACTATTTTTTTCTTACAGTCGACATTAGTTTACACATATGAACAATTCTCCACGTTTATGAATACGCTTCAATGAATATTTTTATTAATGCAGCATTGTTAAACATAAGCATTTCACGTCTATAATATGTAATATTTAAACTACGCTCTCTCATTCTTATGTGAAAAGGGCAGTAGTAAAAAAGTAGTAGTAGTGTTTCTGATAAGCCTATCCAAATGCCAAACATGTATTGTCTCCATTATCACTACCTACATTCCTCATTTAAAGATATTGGAATATTTTGGTTTTTATCTACTTCCTGTACTTATTAGAGGACTTGGCTGATTCAGTAACTTGCAGGAAAAATCTTTTTTCGAATCTAAAGTAGTTGTAGAATAAAATTAAATACAATTACTGTAATTTAATACTTTATTTGCACCTATCTCCCACGTTGCAACGGTACCCGTTCTATTGCCTTCATCCCTTGCTCATTGGATATAGAAGTACATAAGATAACCAATGTCAAAAATATGGTCTTTTCATGTTCAAATGAAACCACTCTCATATGAAGAGAAAATCCCCACTTCTCCTCCAAATATGTTGGAAAATCTCTTCCAAAAGAATTTTAAAAGGTATCCATATTGGTTCCTAGAGACCGTCAATGTGTTTGTGGGTGCTATAATTTGTCCATCCAGTGCCTCTCTGAAACTCATGGGTACACCCAGGCTCTCTCTGAAAGATAAGTAATATAGGATGTTTGTTGTGTTACATTTCCTTGACTTTGTTAATGAGCCACCCTCTCTCTTTTGCTTCATTTGATACTCTCTTTATTTTAGAAGATTCATGTGTTAGACAAGCTGGTAAACTTAAATAGGTGTCAATATCATTCAACTGGTGCTCTGCCTCATTCATCAAAACTACAGTTCGAACATACCCATTTTGCTAAATTTTGCACAGAAATACAGGCATAAAATGATCTGTGTCCCTATCTGTATTTATCTTTAGAACCTGAAAAAAATACATTTTATCTCTTTATGAGGTTCTCTCCGTGACGTCAGCTCTTGAATCATGGCCTATAGCTGAGTATACAGATATCATATGGGGTAATAAGCACTGGCAATGCCACTAGGTCTGGCTTTCATTTTGAGTCCTGTCTTTAGTACAAGACCTGCTGCATTAAAAAAAAAAAAATATATATATATATATATATATATATATATATATATATATATATGATTGTTTTCTGTATGTCATGCATCAGTGAGATAAAGAATGTGATGTGTGCTGATTGTAAATTTGAGATGTAACAAAGACCCTTATGCATTGTAATCTAAGCTCTCCATAGGAAGTGGAATGATACACCACGCAGCCAAGAGCATGAGGCCAGAGAGATACTTGTCTGGGTGGAAGCAAAACCACTCTATGTATATTTTAAAAAAAATGTAACAAAAGGCCAAGCAGCCAGCTGTCAAGACAGACGTGAAAAAAGATGGTTTAGGTGTGCTAAATAACTTCTCACAAAAACTGGTGATTTACGAGGTGTCTTTTTGTGACCATTAACTTATTTAGCGATCCTACCTATATGCAAATAGGTTTGTGTTATGTTCCACAAAAAAGGTGAGGCAGAAGTACAGAGCTGATAGAGATTTTATTCCAGTAATGCGGAAAGAAGCGGCACCGACAGGGCAGAGCAACCACCTTCGCCAACCGTCCGATCGTCCTCGCGCTACTCGCGCATTACAATATTCTCTATTCTAATTCTATGCCACATTCTAATTCCTCATATACATACACATTACCACACATCCCTCTCTCAACAAAGAAAAATACAATAACAAAAACTTAAAAATAGATACATAACAAAGCTAACTCTAACAGTGCACAATCCCTAATACATTTGGAATATTAATCCATACAATAAATAATGCGTAATAAGAGAAAAAATGGAATTTACAATGAACTACATTTCACTTGTGAATCACATAGTCCTTTAAATATGTAGGCATCTTTCTGTCCCTCTCGCTATGGCGTGGCGCTTCACACACACTGGCATAAGCATCATGACAACCAGTCTCATCCACATTAGCAGAATCACTTCCAAATAGATATCCGCTGCATTCCTCCCTGCACTCCGCATCTTGCATCACAACATTTGGATCTCGCCTACATATAGACACACACCCTACATTCCATACTTTGCCATCATCCAGTTTTACAGCATTCCTCAAGACCCTTACAATCTTCCGTGGTTCAGACCATCGGGATTTCCCTTTTTCCACAAATCCAGGTATCTCGACTCGGACACTTTGTTCCACTTCCAATCCACCAATACTGGATCTAACATTATGGCACAACTTAACCTGGGATTGAAACTCTAGCACCTTGTTCCTCATCTCCTCATCACAAACTACCTTGAATTTCCCACAATTCCTTTCCATCAACCACCAAGGAACCAAACCGGTAGAAGGCTTCCTTCCCCTTAACAGTTCAAAAGGCATTTTCCCCATCACAGAATGCAGAGATACCCTGTAGGAAGAAAGCATCTTCCTTACTGTTTCCTTCCACGGAATTCTGGACTTTAAAGCTAGTTGTATAGTTTCTTTAACAACTCTGTTAAATCGTTTAACCAATCCATTTGAGGAAGGATTATACAAAGCTACTCTGACATGCCTAATACCGTTTCTTTGCAAAAATTCTGCAATTTTTGCAGAAGTCAACTGCATGCCGTTATCAGATACCAATGTCCCTGGGACCCCTCCTCTAGCAAAAACATTTTCCAAAAACTCTATAACAACTTCAGTGGAAATTTTGCCTACAAATTCAACCTCTGGCCATTTGGAAAAATAATCCATCAAAACAACAGCATAAGCTTCTCTCGCTGGCAAAGTGAAGAATGGACCAATTAAATCAATAGCCAACTTCCTCCAAGGCCTGTCAGCTAGTTCAACCGGCAATAATGGAGCGGAACAGGGTTTGGCACTCTTGTCACTTTGGGCACAAACAGCTCAATTTTGCACAAATCTGTCTACCATTACGCCCACACCTGGCCACCAGAAAAATTCCTTAACTTGCCGTTTATTCTGGGACATTCCACTATGTCCAAAATGACTTCTTCGCACTATAATATCGCATACTCCTTTCGGGGGAATTATTCTGTCACCACGCACGATTATACCATTTTCTAAACTAAGTTCATTCTGTAATTTCCACAACACTGCACTCTCACCCCTCAAAGATCGCTCACTAGGCCACCCATTGCTTATGTATTTTTTTATCAATTGCATTTTGTTGTCCTTCATCAATTCTCCTTCCCATACTTGTTCAGTTAATACAGTTTGTTCTGTCTCACTATTCATCTCAGAACCAGAAACTACATCAGAATACGTATATGCAATATCACATTCAATGTCCTCATGTGCGTCTTGTATAGGTAATCTAGACAATCCATCTGCAATATAGTTGCAGCCCTACTGGGTATATAGATTCTATTTCAAAGAAATGCATTTGCAAGAAAGTCTTGCCAATCTTGGAGACAAATTCCGCCTACCGCCAGGTTATAAAATATTTACTAAGGGTTCATGGTCTATGCGCAATTTAAATTTCCTTCCCCACACATACATTCAAAATCTTTCTACAGCCCATGAAGCTGCTAACAGTTCTTTCTCAATCACTGAGTAATTTCTCTCAGATTATGATATAAGCTACAATCCACTTCTCACCATTATTTTTCTGCAATAAAACAGCCCTAATGCCATAATTACTTGCATCAACCACAATAATACAATCAGCATTTGCTACAAATGGTTTCAAACACGGGGAGTTCACAATTTCTTGTTTGATGCAATCAAAACATTCTGATTGTTCTTGCTCTCATACAAATTGAAATGTTTTCTTTAAAATTTTTCTCAAATTCTCCACTTTGGTTGCATAATTTTCTATGAACCGTGAATAAAATGAGACACAAAAATGACATCAATTGTTCCTTACATTCTGGTGTAGGGGCGTCTACTATAGCTTTTACATGACTCACTTTGGGACGAATACCTTCAGAGGAAATAACATGTCCTAAATATTCCACTTGAGGCTGGCCAAATCTGCACTTATCTTTCCTTACAGTTAAGCCATTTTTGCCAAGCAATGTTAATACATGCTTGAGAACGTTGTCGTGTTCCAGCTTATCCTTACCATATCTCAATATGTCGTCCTGGAACACCCTGGCATTACTCATGTCACAGAAAATCTTACTCATCTCTCTTTGGAAGACTGCAGATGCGCTGGCAAGACCAAAGGGTACTCTTTTATACTGGAACGCACCTTCCGTCGTTACAAATGCAGTTTAATGCTTTGAACATTCATCCAGTTCAATCTGGTGGTATGCACTAGATAAATCAATGGTGGAAAAGATTGAGGCTTGGCACACAGAAGAAACTAATTCCTGCAAATTTGGTAATGGAAAGGTATCAACCCAGATCACTTCATTCAAGGATCTTAAGTCAAAGCACAATCTGAGATCTCCATTTCTCTTAAGAGATAAAACTACTGAAGATATCCAATTAGAGCTCTCAATCGGCTCGATGATATTTTTGTCGCACAAATCTTTCAACAATTCTTTTAATTTAGGTCTATAGTTTACCGGAACATTGCGTAGTCTATGCCTCATGGGCTTGCATTTTCTTGTAATATAATTTTGTGTTTAAATCCTTCCAACTTACCTAAAGATTTTGAAAACACTGTAGGAAATCACTTGTCTAATTTGCCGTACTGCAGCTCTCCCAGTAAATCATGCTTCAACAGTGCATACACAGGATAAGATTTCGTAGGATCAATTTTAATCCCTAATTCCTTTAGGTGTAGCCATCCTAGTATTGTTTGGCCCCTTTCAGCTACGTATAGTTTACATTTGCACTGGTTTTTCCCAAACTCAATGTGTACATTGACATAACCAACAATGGGAATTTTGTGGCCTGTATTACTCCCGGGATTTACACCAGAAGTTATTAACTTCCTGCCAGGCCACAGGTTCCTAAATTTACTCAAACACATGATCGTAAACCACGCACATGAATCAACCATGGTGGTAACCACCATGCCATCTATGTGCAAGGCCCAAGTGGGTAATCCAGCAGACCGATGCTGAGAAATTCCATCATCCTCAGGTAAAACACTCAAGACCACTTCATGCCCTCCCACACAATCATGATTTTCTTGCCTAGCATTATAACTGACCCCCTTCATACTCTTACACACTTTACTAAAGTGCCCAATTTTCTTACACAAATTGCAACACTTATTAAGTGCTGGACACTTCTTAGAGTTTGCCAAGTGGTCAGCAGCACCACATCTATAACAATACTTTGTAGTACTTTTCTTCCGTTCAATTCTCTTCTCAACACTTTTCGAGTCTTTAGTTATAGCGCTAACATCAACCACACCATGCTCAACTTCATTCATATTCTTCCTCACGGTTTGTATACATTTTTCAGATACTTCCATTGTACGCGCTACATCAAATGCATGGTTCAAGGATAAGTCGCTACCACACAACCATAATTTCTCTTGAATTTTGCAAGATTTTGTTTTCATTAAAATCTGATCCCACAAAACTTGGTCATAGGACATTTGTTCAAAGTTGCAAGTAACAGCTAAACCTCTAAGAGCAGCTACAAATTGGTCGACTGATTCTTCATCCTGTTGTGATCTGGAATAAAATTTTTAGTATTCCAATACTACGTTTATCTTTCTACCATAACATTCCTGAAGTTGCTTCTTAGCAAGTTCATAGACATCAATGTTTCCAGCGTTCTCAATTGGTGGCAGGCTCTTAAATTCTCTCAATCCGATAGTGCCCAATCTATGTTTCAATAACGCCAATTATCTTTTCCTGCTCTTCTAAAACTTCCACGTAAGCTTCGAATAAGTCTATCCATAGTTCCCATAGAATAGGAAGTTCACCAGGTTCAGCCAGAAAAAAATGGTGGTGGATGGATATTCGACATACTAACGTTATGTAAAGTACTAATAGTACTTAATTCTACCAGAATTACTTCTATGGGGGCTGCCACATACTATTTTAAACGCCATCAAAATGATATACTCTGATACTTGGGTGAAGGTGAAATTGGGGGAAGGCTCTCACCTATCCAGTGCAGTCAAATCAACAGTGGGTGTGAAGCAAGGATGTGTATTGGCCCCAACACTGTTCAACCTGTACATAGCAGATCTCCCCACTAAGTTAAATGGTCATTTCTCCCACTCTCCCTCACCGGGCGGTCAACACATTTCCAATCTGCTATATGCAGACGACCTACTACTAATCAGCAATTCCAGAATAGGCATGCAGAAATTGTTAAAGGCATTAGAAGAATACTTAGGATCTAATGATTTAGAAATCAATCATAAAAAGTCTAAAATGATTATCTTAAACCGCAGGCCAACCAGCCGAAGTAAATGGCATATGAATGGGAAAACCCTAGAGGAAGTAACATCATATAGATACCTAGGATTTGTGGTGGACGCCAGAGGTAATTACTCGCCACAAAAAGAAGCAATAAAAAGTAAGACGCAGGCTCTCATTTACGCCTTTTGTAAGCTAGCCAATTCAACCTGCGGTCAGGCTCTGAACTCATTAACAGCCGTAATGAGAGCGAAACTACTTCCAACTATCACCTATGGGACCGAAATAATGAGGGGGATGGAAGTAGGTCTACTGGATAAGCTTCTGATAAAGACCTATAAGCGCGTTTTTCGGCTCCCCGGGCAAGCCTCGCCAGCCCAGGTCAGACTGGAATTCATGCTGGTCAAACAGTCATTAGCCCGACCCGTGGCATGCATTAAATGCTGCTACAAACTGAGTCGTGCATTAAAAGGGTCCTTAGCCTATCTAGTCTGGCAGGAAATTATCCTAGAAAGAGGGAGCAGCAACTACATAAGGCATCTAGAAAAAACTAAGAGTCTTTTGAACTTAGACGAGGTATGGGATCGGTCTCTACCCATCACTGCATTCAATAAAGCCGTGAATAAAGCAAGCAAATTACAGAGCTGACTAGAAGATAGGGACTTACTGACCAAAACGGAGCATAGTTGGTTGATCCTTAACTCCTACAAAATGTTTAAAGAATCACTACTTATGGCTGGCTCCTACTCACGGAAAATAAAGCATTCCTTTCTCAGACACTAGACCTCTTGCCAAAATGGAAGAAGGAGCGGCAAGTAGGCCCCCAGGAGTGCCGTCTCTGTCATCTAGCAGAAGAAAACTTGGTGCATGTGGTCTGCATGTGTCCAGCGTTGGCGGTTGAAAGGAGACTCTTGCTGAAAAAAGAACTAAACAGCTTGAGAATTAGATCCTGCAGACAAGCATTAATTGCAGCTTTTACCCCCAAAACACAATATTGAACATTAGGCTGGTTCAATTTTTGCAAATTTTCTCTCTCAAAATCACAGCCTCTCGAAATAACCAAGCCATAGGGAGGGTAGAAACTATAGCAAAATCCCTATAGCCCACTTGGAATATATAAAAGAAAGGAAGGCTTTGAGGTAGTTGATTCGGGTTGCTGAGCATGTTGGTACTAACAATTAGACTTAAGTAGGGGCAAACATAATCAACAGAAGATCTCTTCCCAATTTGTCCAATTTTTTAAAAAAATGTCTCATTGGTCTATTTCTATTCTCTACTACATTTCAATGTGGAAGAAAATTTTCATATATAATTTCATTTAAACACAGGACCTTTTAAAGCTATACTTGCCTTATCTATACTAAATTTGTTTTGTTGCCCTATCAATATTAATGTCATATAGCATTGGTAAGTTATTTTTAAAGAAAAAAAATAATAATAATTTTACGTGGAATGCAATTTTATATATATATGTATATATATTTTTTTTCATTAGGATCTGTAAATGCCTTATTGCACTAATATTGTTCTGTTAAACTTTTATGCAGAAAGAAAAGTTTTATGGTTTTAATTAACTAATAAAGTTATGTGTTATTCAAAAAATACCAGAATTCCAAAATGACAACAAACCAAAAAATTATAATATATATATAAGATATTTCAATGTGAATCAAAACATTAACAGCGATTCACACTTAAAATGTCAACATAAAAAAAATATTCTTTGAAGTTAGATCAAAGTTGCAAAATATCTATAGCAAGTGGAAACAGTGATGTATTATGACACAGAATCCATCTAAAAATGCACGTGCCCAGATAATATCCAGTATGAGTTGGCACACAATTGCAATATAAAAGTATTAAGCTGAAGAATTGCTCCAAGATGGCCGCCGCTGCTTCCTTGGACACGTACCAGATGATAGGCACCAGTTCAATGGGCTAAATGTACTTCAAGATGACCACCATAGATGGCCGCCGGTTCACAAAACGCGTTCTAGCTGTTACACACACGTAGGATCACAGTTGACCAGTAAGCGTCTGGATACTTAAAAATGAACATCGTATTTTCCCCCAATTTCGAAAAGAAAATGAATCCCCTCAGTGCAGATCAGATTTCAACAAGTCATCGAGACGAGGTTCCTCCGTGATGATCTGTAGAAGATCCGGTAGTGGAAACAGCGTTCTTCCTTCAACTGTACTCGGTGCCGCTTGACAGAAGAAAATGTTCCCGCTCGTCGCCAATGTTATGTTCCACAAAAAAGGTGAGGCAGAAGTACGGAGCTGATAGAGATTTTATTCCAGTCATGCGGAAATAAGCGGCACCGACAGGGCAGAGCAACCACCTTCGCCAACCGTCCAATCGTCCTCACGCTACTCGCACATTACAATATTCTCTATTCTAATTCTATGCCACATTCTAATTCCTTATATCCATACACATTACCACATGCATACAAGATTCAGCACATAATATTATCCTTATTTAGTGCATATAATATATTGGCATCCCATTGTCTTGTTTCAGTATTCAAATCCAAAGCACTCCAGTAATCTAATCATATTCAAATTTTATAAATCTTTATTGCTTTATCTTGATCATTCTTTTCCATTTAAAACAGCCACTAGTCGACGTGTTTCGTCCTCAAGGACTTCATTAGGGCCAGCATACCATCTGTTCTTTTTTATTTCCTGTGCAGAATGGATCCAAGGAATGAAGGGAGCTTCTCCTGCTTGGTTGTGGTGGCTGCCGGTTGGGTTTCTGCCACTCCTCCTGTGGGGTGGAGGGCAGCTTTGCTGTCACACTTCCCTTAACCTGCTGGGCTTGCTCAGAGCCTTGTTGTTCCTGGGGCAGGGTGGGGCCGCTGGTTGGGCTGGTTACTGCCCTGTTGCTTGTCTCCCCTACAGAAGAGGGGGACGGTTGGCGAAGGTATGCAAGTTGTATCGGATTTCTGATAATAGAAGGCTAAGGAGTTGGCCTCTTGGATTCGTGCACATGGTTCTGATTTATTGTACAATTTGAATGGATATGTGCGGCTGGATTCACCTCAACTCCTATCTGTTAGTGTGCTAATACACATTACCACAGTTTGTTCACCAAAAAAGAATCTGAGTGGGTTGCAGAAAGATCTGCCTAATGAATATTAATTAGGCTGGTCACTTACTTTAGTTGGCTACAAATACAGGGATGGTGGCTTGCAAGAGTCAGCAGACCATAAAGCATGCCTGTCTTGCATTAACCAATAAAAGCCTTTTTAGCAGCCTGATTTCCTTAAAGGGAACAGGGGTGCTTTAAAAAAACAAGTTTCAAATGTTTATCAGTTTCAATAAGAGCAGATCCCATTGACCATTGTTTATTCTCCCTTAAGCAGACACCCCAATTCACAAAGCAGTAGGGGCCTAAACGGGACCCCTTCAAATTTGCAAATGATTTACCACCCCAATTTGGGAGTCATTACATTTTCGAGGTTTTCTCCTCAGTCCCCTCCCTCAGGGGAATCCTGGCCTGCAAAGCACGGCCAAACTATAGGTATTTAAACAATTGCATGGATACCATCTTATATTCCTTCATGAGGTTACCAAAGCGGCCCATGCCGCTCGCATCCCACATGTCTTCTAATATAGAAAGGCCATTTGTCTTTTTACCTACACCATTTCTCTCAGTGGCCGGATATCACCATTGCAGTAGCTGCTGGTGCGTTTGTTGTCAGCCTGCCTTTGTAGAGGACATGGATGTAAAATTTCTCACCCAGGGCTGTTCGATCCAGACAAAATTCACGGTTGTGCAATGGGGCATTGGCCCACTCATTCACATCACTGACTTGTGATGCCTGGTTGTACGACGGAATGTCGACTGACAAAACAACGGGTGCCTAAACAACGAGGTCGGAACACCGACCTCGTTGTTACTACTAATGCCTTTACCACGAATGCCTTAACAACGATATTTCGTTGTAAAGGCATTCCTGGTAAAGTCATTAGTAACAGGCACCCATTGATCCGGCATGCCTCACCCCACCCCCCAACCCCACCCCAAAACCTAAAACCCCGACCCCCCACCCCCTCCCCAAAACCAAAAACGCCCCACCCCAAAACCTAAAACCCCCGACCCCCTCCCCAAAACCTAAAACGCCCCACCCCCCCAACCCCGCCCCAAACCCTAAAACCCCGACCCCCAACCCCCTCCCCAAAACCTAAAACCCCCCACCCCCCAACCCCACCCCAAAACCTAAAACCCCGACCCCCCACCCCCTCCCCAAAACCTAAAACGCTCCACCCCCCCAACCCCACCTCAAACACCCGACCCCCCACCCCCTCCCCAAAACCAAAAACGCCCCACCCCCCCAACCCCACCCCAAAACCTAAAACCCCCCACTTACCTGAGTCATCGCCTCATCTGCGTCGTCCTCCTCAGCCGACTCCCTTGTTTGTACCTTAACCATGCATGTTCGTTGTTCAGGACACGCATGGTTAAGGCACAAAATAACGAAGTCGTGGTTAAAGAAAGCGTTGTTCCGCTTTCGTTAACCAGGACTTCGTTATAAAAAAGTCGGCATAAAGGATGTTTCCCGTGATGCCTCATAGTGTTTTTAGACATTTGGGAAAGCTATTCCCCCATCATGCCAAGCGCTAAAGCATTGAGACCGCTATTTTGGGCTATACTGTAGCATATATGTGAACCTAGATAGTGCAATCAAGTCAAGTCAATAGTCTTTATTCAGACTACGCAAGAAAAAAATCCATAAAAGCATGCAAATACATCATATATCACCCAAAAATAAAATACAATAGTCTCCAATATCAAATCATAAGGTACAAAAGCCTAAAGTGCAAAAAGACATGATGTGCACATTAGCATTATATGATGGCGATTTAACTCCTGAAATACCACAAAGTAATGTAGTCATTATGTTGTACTTAGACTCAAAGGCCATTTGATATGTTCATACAGGAGTTTTAGCATAATAAAAGCACTCAGAAATACTGTTTGAAAACAAAAAATAAAAACAGTGCACTATCACTAATAGTAGATTACATTTCGATTGTGCCCATTTCACCATAGATATGTGAGGGGTATTGAAATTAGCTGTACAGGTTTTAATGGGAGAAACCATACAAACCCAGGGCCCGGATTAGTCTTTCTCATAGCACATCCTTTCTAAATGGCTTAGTGACTTCCACCTCCTAATAGCTGTTTAATGTAGGTCAAAACTGTACAACAAGTTTGGGCATCGCCCAGACTACATAAAAATGTAAAAGCCTCCCCATAAAAAAAAAACCCTTGTGACAAATAGGAACAAGTAATCTGATATCTTTATAAAAATTGCAAAACAGCATAAAATGAATAGTCGATTGACATGATTGTCCATCGCATGGACACTTAGGTAAGTAATCAGACCATGCTTCTGCTTTTGGGAAAGCTACGATATTATGGATCACTTGAGCGCGTAACCTAGTCAGGTAGAATCTGTCCTATATTTTGCTTACAATAACCAGGTAAGCGTGTACCCCTTGTGTCCACGGTCCCTGGCAATTTCTATCCACAGTTGACTTAGTTCTCTCTCGCAACTCTCTAACGGCCTCCCTTTTATTCGTAAATGCTGGCATTAGTTCTTTTCTGCGATATGGCAGCATGCACACAGGAGACAAATTACTTAGATAATTATGAAAATCCTGCAGTAAGCTGTTTACATAACATAACCAGGTGATTTTACCACAATGGCCACGCTCCAGACAATCTCTAATAACATCTCTGCTAAACTTAGTTTCCTTCTTTCCCTAGATATTGGTTATGGTACTAATATGGATTAAATCATCAATATGCAAGATGTCTAGCTTTTCATGGATAATAAATGTTAGAGTCGAGCATGGCACAGCCAGAAGCCTACATAAAAATGAGCTCTCCTGCAACTGGACCAGCTTACTACTGGTCATCCCCCAAACCGGGGCTCCATGCAATGCTACTGAGAGACATTTGTTTTTTATAGATTTTATCAATTTCTCTAATGAGTTTTGAACCAAGTTTATTGGCAGATCTAAACACCACATCAGAAGCTTTATTAAAGTCGAGGTTTTCTGTTTTAATATGTGGTCCACAAGAGCCATCTTGTGAAAATAATAATCCCAAGTAGCTGAAAGAGCTCAATTGTTCCAATCTTCGTCCCCCTACAAAGTGGCATCTGCCCTTCTTCTTCCCTGCTCCACAAACAACGGGATGACGAAGGCCACAAAGTTATCCATCAAAAGTTGTAGACCATTAGCTGCCCTACATAGCAGCACTTGCATCATCTGCATATAATGAAATAGGGGTAGCTCTGGAACCTACTCTAGGTGCATCAGCTTTTACCCTCTGGAGGAAAGTGTCCACCCTGTTGATGTACAGGGAAAACAAGAACAGGGTGAGAACACAGTCCTGCCAGATAACTCTTGTCACACAGAAATGATCTGTGCATTCCCCAGTTTTCCCAACGTGTACTGTAGCCATCACATAACTGAGAGAGATGACATAAAATTGCCAACTGAACTCCCATGTCATTTAGGGTCTGCCACAGTTTAGCATGATTTACTAAATCAAAGGCACTACTCAAATCTGAAAAGCAGTGATTAATTACGTCCCTCTGCTCATTCCTCCTCTCGCTCTTCATACCTCGCTCTTCAGTCTGTCTCTCTCCTTCCCTGCGCGCGTCTGCCGTCTGTATTCTGTTTTGGTGGAAACCCGGATTCCAGCGCACTCCATTTCCTGATCTCGATGAGCGGTGCCCCCGGTGCACCCTTCAGCCGGTCTAGCGTCAGCGTGGGTAATCAGGTTGGTAGCAACCCGGTTACACCACCCATGAGCTTTAACTATATTACATGGTTCCTTATAAGATGTTCTTGAATTGTCTGCAATAGATGCAGTGATCTTTTGGAAGGTGGTCAGAAGAGTTTTATAACCCACACTCCATTTGGTGCAAATTTTAAAGGCTTCTTGGTTTCCTCTAACTATAGTGCTGAGAAACCTTTCCCCACAAATACCTGCCTACTTCAGACTAACACCATTTCTACCCTTGATTTTTATAGGGAACAATGCTATAGAATCCCTACCCTGGTCACAAATAATATTAAGGGTGAGCTTAAGAACAGAATGGTTGACTGAGGGTAGGAGGTTGTATCATTTTGAAAATTGCAGCTGGACCCATCAGTGAGAGCGGGAGAAGTTTCCAGTTCTTTATATCCAGCTCTAATCTGTTAGGGAGTGTGGCTAGGTTAGCCACATAGTGTGCCTTTCTCTCCCTGACTATCTACACCCCTAGATATTTAAAATTATGGTCAGTGCTCTTCAGTGGCATGGGCAGTGAATTTGGAGGTTGCAGCCCCACAATCAGGAAAAATAGGGATTCCTCACAGTTTATGCTCAGTCCCAATTGCCTCCCATAGATCACAAATATCTTTCCCACTCTTGTTAGGGAGGGCTCTGGGTTTGTCAGGTACACAAGGATGTCGTCAGTGTATAACGATATCCGTTCCTCCCAGATGATGTCCTATCACCATACCTGTACGTCTTCCCTAATCTATTCTGATAGTGCCTCTAGCAAGGGTCAATAGCATCAGCATAGGGGCAACCCTACCATGTGCCCCTTCTTATTGGAAAGTCTTGGGAGAGGGCTCCATTTACTTTGATTCATGCCTTAGGGTTTGCGTAAAGCAGTTTGACCCATCTTAGGAATTTAGGTCCAAACTCCATTTTCTTAAGGATCTCAAAGAGGAAGGGCCATTCTACTGAGTCAAAAGCTTTATTGGCATCCAGTGATGCCAGGGCCAAAGAGTCTCTCAATATCTGTGCACCTGCTATGTTGTTCTATAAGCGGTGTAAGTTGAGCTTTGTAGATCTACAGATTATGAATCCGTTCTGGTCTGGATGCCCTTTCCTAAATCGTTTTGCTAGGGCCTTTGCCAGTACTTTGGTGTCAGACTTAAGGAGTGAGATTGGCCAGTAGGAGTCCCAGTAATCTCTAGGTTTTCCCACCCTGGGTATAAGTATAGTGGTTGCAATATCACCCTCACTTGGTAGTGTTCCTTTATGATAGGCCTCTGTGTACATCTTATGTAGTGGGGTAACTATTTCGCTGGCTACTCTCTTTAAGAATTCCGCAGAAGGCCATTCGGGCCAGGGGTTTCACCAGGTTGCAGTTGTATGAGAACCAGCTGAATCTCCTCTTATGTTAAGTCCACTTCTAGAGTAATTGCCCTGCAACTGCCTACTGCCTACATGGGCAGTCTTGGATGAAGTCTATTTAGTCCGTCTTGGGAAGGTGTAGTTTCTTTGAATAGAAGTGGTGCATGTGGTCTGCCAGAGCAGCCGCTGTGGCCTCACTTTTTCTGGTCGGCATGCCATCCTGGGCTATGATCACTTGGATATAGTTCCTTTCTCGTTCCCTGCCATTGAGCCATGCCAAGAGCCTGCCTGCCTCATCTTCAGCCTCATAGATGTGTTTTTGCTGTGCAACAAAGGTCTGCTTGACCATATCAGTTGCCATTGCCCAATATTACTTTTCTTTCAGTGCAATGCGACCATTTGTTGCCTTTAAGGGATGCTGCAGATACTTCCTCTCTAGGTCTAATAGTTCCCTTTCTAATGTCTCACATTATTCTTCTCTCTTCCTTTTATCTCCTACTTCCCCTGATATAACTCCCCATATAGTGACCTTGCAGGCTTCCCATAGTGTGGACCTTTCCCTTACTGAGTCGGCATTCCCTTTGAAATAATGTTTAGGGGTCCTGTGTAGGTGCTCTATTTCTTTTTTGTCAGTCAGATGCCATATAGCCATTTTCAATTCTTCCCTCCCTCGTGCCTTTGAGGTCACTACTTAAATGCTGAGGAGAGAGGGGTCCTTTCACTTTACATTCTGCCTCTTTAAACATGGAGCTTTGAGCCAGGGCAAAGAAATAGTCAATATTAGAGTGATTGTCATGCACTCCTGAGTAGTAGGAGTAGCCCAGTTGTGATCATTATACTGTCCTACGGATGTCTCCCATTTCCAGTGCTTACATGAAGGAGTGGGCTATGGGTTGGGAAGTTAGCCTAGTAGCAGTTATGTCTAGGCCTGAATCCAGGGTCATTTTAAAATCCCCACCGAATATAGTTAGTACCTGTGGGAATTCTAGAAGATGAGAAGCCAAAGTTTGCAATGTGTCTGTTGTAACCCAGGCGGAAATATACATTACCATCGCATTCATTTCTCACTTCCATTTTCCCAACACTGCAGTGTGTGAGCCAAGTCATTTGTCCATATTCTAGTTAGATGAAAAGCTTTCTCTCTCCTAATCAAGATCGCTGCCCCTCTGGAGCATGTGGTGTTGCCTAAGTGGCTCCCTACCATACAATATATCCACCTCTGTTCAGTGCCTCACATCTAGAGCCTTTTATGTGCAGTTCCTGAAAGAAAGCTATATCTACTCCACATCTGAGCAGCGCCTTAGTTACTAGACCCCGCTTCATTTTGCTGCCCAGTCTTTTGACATTCCATGTCAACAGTTTCAATGTGTGTGTTGTCATGTTCGATATTGCGGGTCCCCTTCCCATCTCTGTTAGTTCCTCCCGGCTTGCGTGTGTCCCCTTTGAGCCCTCCGGTTCTTGGAGTGTTTTGTATCTGAATAACATATCCCGAACTCCCATCCCATCATACCTTACTATGCCGCATTCTTTAAATTGACCACCACCTCAAATCATGGTCTGTCCGTTGCCCAGTCATATTAAGATTTAGTTGTATTAACATTTATAGGGAGTTCTGCAGCATGATAAGTTAGTTTTTAGGGTGCTGGCCCACAGCGGAGTGGCCACATTCATACAGAAAAGTACAGGATGTCCTCATGGTGCCCACCCTCAGCTCAGCCTGGCACCCACAAATAAGTATTCCTGCCTTAAATGAACTCATTAGCTGTCATTGGCGTGACCATGGGTAGTGCATGTTCATCATCCGATCCTCCAGGCTCCAAGCCTTCATCTCCAGTGTTCTCTGTCTCTCTCCATCCAGGGGCTTCCAGCGATTGGCAATTTCCAGGGATCTGTCACGTTGGAGGTCTGCCACTATTTTATCCCATTCAAGTTTGGCCTGATCTTTAGAAGGTGCCACAGTGGTGCGCCTACAGGTTTTGCAATACTTCTTTCAATCTTGCCAGTACTTGGGCAGAGTTGTGATTCTTTACTCTTGTACTTGATAGCTGTGTCTTTCTAACCAGCCCTACACCTCCATGGCAGTATCAAAAAATGAGATTCACCTTTCATACTGATTCACAGCTCTGCAGGGAAGAACAGAGCGCAAGGGAAAGCTAGGTGGTGTAGATGCTGCTTGACCCTGATGAAGGTTATCATTGTACCGTCATGGTGTAGCCTGGGTAGATATTAATGTTACTCCTGTCTATAATGCACTTTGTAGTACAGCATCCCAGTTTTTAAAATTAAGCAGTCTGGCTACAAGGGGTTGTGGCGGTGCCCCTGCCTGTAGAGGTCTGTCGTGTACTCTGTGGGCGGGCTCCACTATGAACCAGTGGGATATTTTACCTTCCAGTACCACTGATGATAACCATTCCTCCATAAAGAGCTCCATGCTGGGGCCTTTTTTCCGTTCCTGGATTCCCACAAGTCAGGCATTGTTGCAGCAAGACTTCCCTTCCACATCCTCAATTCTTCTCCTCAGGGTATGCATTTCTTTCTCCATTACCTGCATTCGGGAGGTGTGGTCAGTGATTGCAGGCTGGGCCTGGGCCAGCTTAGATTTCACCTCTGTCACCATCTCTGCTAATTTCTTGTGATTGGCTCATTGTATAGCTACATCCTGCACCACTGTATCTATTTTGTGCTCAAAGGATGTCTTAGTGTCTCTAATGGCTGCCAATATGATGGCCGGGTGCGTTTCTAGGTCCTGCTGAATGGGTGCCCTTATTGGTATGTTTTTGTCTATCTTCTGTCGGGGTGTATCATCCCACTGAAGTGGTTTGGTTATCTTGAGCCGCACCATCAGTAGTTTGGCATGTACCTCCACCAGTAATTGCGGTCAGGTGTGTCTTTAAACTCTGCAACCTTGCATCCCCCCAAGGGATTCAGCCCAGACACACTCAACACCTTTCACAGAAGACCCTGGGCATGTGCACCCTCACCACTCTGCTACTCCTCCTTTTTCTTCTCTGCCCAGCCACCTCTCATCTCACAGGTTCTCATCCTACAAGAGGGCTTCTCTTTTTCTTGTGTCAGATCTTAACATGCGTCATTGCACAGTGTGGGTGCCAACAATCTGTTTGGGTTGTCCGCATGTCTGTGAATTATGCTTCGCCGACTGTGGGGGGCCATTGCAACCCAGCGCAAGAGTGGGCCATCGGGAGCTAGACTCGTTTGCCCTCTGGGTGTCTTTCATCTACCTAGAGTAGGAGGTTTACAGGCTGTGGCTATGTTGTCTCCCTCTGCGACCCAAGGGGGGCATTGTCTGTGCCTAATTCCCTTCACTTCATTGGTCCCATGTAGTGATGGGCCACCCAGGTGCACTTCCAGCATTTACTCTGTGGGCCTCAGGTCTGCCACACCACACGTCCCAGTCTCCCCGGGACCAGCTCTAGTCTGGTGTACTGCTGCAGTTTAAGTCTACCTCCAGCAGCTTCGAGGGGATGGGGAAACGTCACTTTGGCCCCATCGTCTACCGGTCTACCTGTCTACCTGGAGGGTCTTGCAGGTTGGACTTCGCCAATGGTCTACGTAGTGATGGCACAGTGAACAGCCGTGAACCTCAAAATGCTATTAATGGCCCTCCACGTCCTGCCATTCTGGGGGCCTCTCTGGGTCTCAGACGGGTCGGCCCTCTTCGTTTTCACCCTTCACGGCCAGTTCAGGGCATTAGCAGTGCAGCGCCTGCCATCTTGGCCCACCGTGCCACCTATCGTACTCCGATGTTGAGGCCTATGGTCCCCATAGCAGAAACCATGGCTGCACCGGTGCTCTTCGGGGCCTCCGAGCTGTGCCCCACACTCTGCCATCTACATGGTGCTCCGGGGCCTCAGGATGAATGTCACCACTGGCCTCAGGTGCTGGAGCTCGGTGCTTACACTGCAGCGTCAATGCACACAACCACAGCAAAATTAATAATTATATTTGAATTAATTATTTCACTTCCCACCTTATACCCCTACAAACCCAGCAGCCCACAACTAAAATATAACTAAACTATATGATTATTGCACAACCTACATAATTAACTATCAATTAAATAATTAATAACAAATACAAATTAATTGTTAATTTATTATTACATAATTAGCATTCTCCATTCTCCTACAAGCATATCAACCTGCACCTAAAATATAAGTAAAATAAATCAGTATTACATTATATATATATATTAAATAAATATCAATCACATACTTACTTAAAAATGATAATTAATTCATAATTAATTATAACTTAATTAACTTCCCACCCTATCCCCCTACAGACCAAACAACCCACTAAGACAATATAAATTACTGTTAGCAATTATATTAAAAATTCTAAATCACTTAAGATGACAAACTATATTGAAAAATGTGAATAACAATTATACAAACACCAGTAACACATACAATTAATATATACACTAAAACACATTAAACAATTAAAAAGCAATGTTTTTTTACAACTACATTATTGAAAATTATATTAACAACAGCAATATTCTTAACAAGGATATTACTTACCTGAAAAATCTATATTCTTGAAAATTACATTTCTGCACCATTATATTTTTGTATCACAGTATTTTTTCCCATATTTCTGTCGCCTGATATTTGCAACTCAGTATTTTGTCCAGATACCCTCTAAATGCTGTGCATTAAATAATTTCAAAGTTTGTGATTTCCTCCATCGGATTTCTTGTGTTCGAAATGCTACAATTGTAGAAAGTTCTTCAATAGCGAGCTAATGTGGTCGAGTGAACTTCTATTGAGTATGTTGTTTAATTTAACAAAAGTTCAAAAGACAGTTATCAAAACCTGCAAACATTCTTCAGAATCTCTCCTGCTGATGGTTACATGCATTGTTTATCTGTAACAACTCTATCAGCTTGACTCACAGTCTCACCCACTACTTGACTTTATAGCCATGACTGAAAATTATTATTGAATAGATTAATTAATGTGGTGTTAGGTTTATGAAAACATGGTAACCATGCCTGAAACCTGAAACCAACCCATCAACACCGCAATAGCAGTAGTCTTCAATGGAGACCACATGATGCACATCCAGTCTTCCTCCTCAAAAAGGAGAATGGAATCAGGGTTACTCCCAACAAGACACTCCATCAGTCTGTCTGCATACCATACTCCTGTGCTCCTAATATAAAAACATATTAATTTGCTGCTGATCCTGACCAAACCAAATATTACACTTCTATAACAGTCTTCATGTCACAGTGGGTATATTCTTTAAGAAGCTACAAGCGGTTGTGGACACTCTCCTAAACTACCACACCCTTCCTTTTATAGCTCACCCCATAAAGAAAGTCTCTTCAACTCAGCTAATACATTTTTCACAGCTGGAGTATGTAGCTGTTCAAGAGGAGTTTAAATGGGAAGATGTGTTACAGAATTCCAGCAAAGACAGTGATGAGAGAATGTTTGACATACTCATTTACTGTGCACTGCCCTTCCACATCCAAAGCCCTGAACTAACACTTAGTCCAGAACTTCTTTCATGTAAAGGGGACTCAGTCTTTCTGAAGGCATTTCAAAACCATTTTATAAAGCGTACCTCTGAACTGCAGCTGTAGCCATAAGTTATCAAAGCAGTCTGGGTTGTGGTCCTGGTATTGCCAAGACCATTGAGACATACTAGAAGTAATATGAATTTTAGGGTTGTCATTAGCTCTCTTATTCTTATAGGTAGATCCTGAGAAAACGGACAGGTACTGGGGAGTATATTTTATATTCCATGTTACCTAACATGGCTTGTCTGGTGAGAATTCTGAACTCTTGTATGATGTTCAAATCTCAACCTTAGGAGAACACCTAATATGGAATGTTCATATTACATGAAACTATACCATGGCCTGATATGTGATTGCATAAAGAGTGTTCAGTGTGCAGGGTGCCCAACAGTGGTATGGCACGGTATAAACCTGTAGCTGACCCTACTGTGTCTGTCCAGAACCCCAAATCCACACATTAGCAGAATGCTAATCTTTGAAAGAAAACCTCCAAAATACTACTCCAGCTACCCAGGACGAGAATAGTGTATGCACATTGTGCTGAGACCTGGCCACCCTCTCACCAGATGCCCCTCCACGGGGTAGGGTAAGGAAGGTAACACCAATGAAAGTAGCACACTAGGCGGGGAGTATGGGTATTAGCAGTCACCTTTCAAGGCACGTTCTTCGGCCCAGTCAGCTTAGTAATGCACGCACTAAAGATCACGATGCTTCCAACAAATGCCCAACATATTATGCCCCATACTCTGCAGAACTGTCCACTAGTGCAGGTAGTGGGGGTTAGGAAGCGTTTAGTGACCTGCTTCAATGAAACAGCCTGGAATGATGGTTGCAACCCCAAGGAATGAGGCAAATTAAAGTGTACTGCCATATGGTTGATCACCAAGAGCACATGAAAGGGTCCTAAGTACCTAGCATGAAAATAGCTGCATTCAGAAAGAGGTAAGTGCTTCGCGGCTATCAGGATAAAGCTCTCAAAAGTATGGTTCGGAGTCAGGTGATGTTTCTTGTATGCTGCCTTTCTATGCAGGTTTATTGTGAGTCAGTTCTTTCTGAAACATCTACATACTCTTTTTGTCTACAGAAACAATGCTCGATACAGGAACAGGCTCTTAGATTATACTGCATAGTTGATAACTGTGCAAGCTTAAACATACTGAAGTCAATGTGTATTTGTGTTTGGCGTTGTTTGAAAAAAGTCAGTCAAGTATTAGAAGTCCACCCCTCGAAAGAAAAAATTATTCACTTGTTAGGCCTGTCCATCATTGTGTAAATGGCATGCAACATATAGATGCAATTTAGACTCAAAAGACTGACCACAGTTTAGAAACAAATTGACTGACCCCTGTCAGAAATCATGACCAGGGCAAAACTATGCAGTCTAGTTACATGATAAATTAACAGATTGGCTAAGGTGATCCTCTCTAACAAAGGAAATTACTGACCTTAGTTAACATGGCTATCACAAGTATACAGCAGGTCTATGATGAAGTCTACTGAAGCCATATGCAAGAGGTGAGGCATGGCACTGATAGGCAAGTCCTCCAACTTTCTGTCTGTTTGCCTTTCTTTTAGCACAAAGACCTCAAGCGACAGCATACAACTGAGTGGTCTTCAAAATAGTTGGTCACCAAATGTCCTGTTTTAACAAAGTCAGTATCTTGCCCATCCCATTATGACCAGCCAACGTTAAATCATAGTACCAAGTTATAGCCCTGTTCTGTTCTACCAGAGAGGGTATGTGCACATGACTTCTAAGAAGTGGGAACTGAGCCCAGTCTTCTTTCACTGAATTTGTATCCGTGCCTGTCATGCTGCTTCACATGTTTTTAGTTATATCATCCTTTGGGATTACTTTTACAAACTGTGAACCAGAAAAATGGGGTTCAGCAAGTCTTAAATTACTGTCAGAGGGTGCTGTATCAGAAAAGCACGAAAGCAAGTGCTCCTTACTGATGGATGCTCCTATTCTGGAGGCCTGCAAAAAAACTGACCACTACTATTGCATTGCAGACATTTTTATTCACATTCTGAAGACTCAAATTAGATTCACAAGATGTAAGATAAGGGTCAGCACGGGCAGGAAATGCTGAAGACTGGAGAGTGTCCAAACCTGAGCATTTGCAGGAACTATAGCTGACGATACGGGGAAAGCAGAGGAAACAGAAGAAAGCAACTAAGTTCTAGGCTGTAGGGTTGGATGTGATCTTGGTTAACAGCAAAACACCAGGGACAGCCAGGACATGCTGCCAGATGACATGTTTCTATCTTGAATTGTTCTTATGGTGCTTCTGCAGGTCTTTCCCTGTAAGGCCTTACAGCAAGACATTAGTAACAATGATCTTTCCACTGAGGGTGGCCATGTTTATAGTTCCTTTCCCTGCAAGGTCTATCTCTAGGAGGACAAACTGTACACCTGACTCACTGCATATGGGTCCTGCTAATAGGACCCTGGGATCAATGCCTTCATCTTCAGTCCTCCTTTGGATTCTGTGATTATAACATGCGGAGGGTTTAACCCCTTCTCTGCCAGGCCTTTCCCCCCGCAGGTGCTGATTGTTTTTTTGGCTATTTGGGGTAGTTCAAGCTTAGACTCACATAACTTTTTTTTCACATGAGCTACCCACACCAAAGTTAGTGCATTTTTCCAATATCTTAGGGATTCTAGAGGTACCCAGAGTTTGTGGGTTCCCCTGGAGGAGACCAGAAATTAGCCAAAATACAGCTAAAATCTTGTTTTTTTCACAGAAATTGGGGGAAAAAAGTGCTGCAGAAGAAAGCATGTGTTTTTTAGCCTGAAATGGCATCAACAAAGGGGTTGTGGTGCTAAAATCACCATCTTCCAAGCTTTCAGGAACAGGCAGACTTGAATCAGAAAATCCAATTTTTCAACACAATTTTGGCATTTTACTGGGACATACCCCATATTTACTATTTCTTGTGCTTTCAGCCTCCTTCCAGTTAGTGACAGAAATGGGTGTGAAAGCAATGCTGGAGCCTGGACAACTAAACATTTCTGAAAAGTAGACAAAATTCTGAATTCAGCAAGGGTTCATTTGTGTAGATCCTTCAAGGTTTTTTTACAGAAAGTATCAGCTAAAATAAAAATAAATTGAAATTTAGGTGAAATTGAGAGCCATTTCTGTCCACGTTTTCTTCTATAACTTTTTCAAGCTATGACAGATTTTTTAAAGTAACATACCGTTTGTCTGCTGGACTCTTCTGGTTGCAGGGATGTATAGGGCTTGCAGGTTAATTAAGAACCCTAAGTTCCCAGAACCAATAATTGAGCTGCACCTTGCAATAGGTTTTCATTGTATATCGGGTATACAGCAATTCATTTGGTGAAATATAAAGAGTGAAAAATAGGTATCAAGGAAACCTTTGTATTTCCAAAATGTCCACAAGATAAGGTATTTAGAAGCTGTGGTTATTTGCACATCTCTGTATTACGGGGTCCCCATACTAGCATGTGAATTACAGGGCATTTCTCAAATAGACTGCTCTTATACACACTGTCTTACATTTGGAAGAAAAAAATGTAGCGAAAGACAAGGGGGAATAACATTTGTTCTTCTATTCTGTGTTCCCCAAAGTCTCCTGATAAAAATGGTACCTCACTTGTGTGGTTAGGCCTAGTGCCCATGACAGGAAACGCAACATGGACACATCACATTTTTACATTGAAATCTGACGAGTTTTTTTGAAAGTGCTTAGCTGTGGATTTTGACCTCTAGCTCAGCCGGCACCTAGGGAAACCTAGAAAATCTATACATTTTTCAAAACTAGACACTTAGGGGACTTCAGATTGGGGTGACTTGTGGGGCTCTCACCAGGTTCTGGCACCCAGAATCCTTTGCAAACCTCTAAAGTTGGCAAAAAACATCGGTGATGGAAAGTTCTGGAATCTGTTAGGAGACACAAATTCCCTTCCACCCAGCCTTTTTCCAAGTCTTCCGATAAAAACAGTACCTTACTTGTGTGGGTAGGCTTAGTCCCTGCGACAGGAAAAGCCTCAAAACACAACGTGGACACATCGCAGTTTCCCAAAGAAAACAGACCTGATTTTTGCAAAGTGTCTAGCTGTGGATTTTGGCCTCTAGCTCATCTGGCACCTAGGGAAAGCTAGCAAACCTGGGCATTTCTGAAAACTAGACACCTAGGGAAACCCAAGATGGGGTAACTTGTGGCGCTTACACCAGGTTCTGCTACCCAGAATCCTTAGCAAACCTCAACATTTGGCCAAAACACCTTTTCCTCACATTTTGGTGCTGCAAAGTTCTGGTATCTAAGGGGAGCTTCAAAGTTCCTTTTACCCAGCATTCCCCCACATCTCCCGATAAAAATGGTACCTCACTTGTGTGGGTAGGCCTAAAACCCACGACAGGAAACGCCCCAAAACACTATGTGGACACATCAAATTTATCAATTACAGAACTATCTTTTTTTGCAGGAGGGGAGACCTGCGTTTTTGGTCCTGGGCTCAGCTGCCATCTAGGGAAACCTACAAAACCCAGACATGTCTGAAAACTAGACACCTGAGGGAGTCCAGGGAGGTGTGACTTGCGTGGATCCCCCTGTGCTTTCTTACCCAAAATCCTCAACAAACCTCAAGTTCAGCTAATAAATCACATTTTCCCCACATTTCTGTGTGGGATCACCGCAACGGCACAAATTTCCTATGACCCACTGTTCCCCTCAGTCTCCTGATAAAAATTATACCTCACTTGTGTAGGTGGGCCAAGTTCTTGTGACAGGAAAGAGCCAAAAACATGTCGAAATTGAGGGGGAACCAAAGCGGGTCCAAAAGGGCAGTTTGGAAAAAACTTTTTTAGGCTGACATGCAGGGCAGCATTTTTATTGGTATAGATGTGACAAAGCTGGGTGGTAGGAATATTGTGAATTCCTACAGATTCTCAAAGGGTCCATTACAAAAATGTGGGGAACATGTGTGATTTCAAGCAAAGTTGGAGGCTTGCAGGGCATTGTGGGTAAGAAAATGGTGCGGGGTGCATGTGAAGCACGCCACCCTGGACTCACTCAGATGTTTCGTTTTGAGATGTGTTTCGGTCTCGTAGATTTCTCTAGATGGCAGCGTTCCAAGGTCCAAAAAGTGCAGCCCTCAGCATTCCAAGTGGGATGATTTTGAGAGTTAGACAAGCTCTCATGGTCCAAGTGTAAAATCAAAACCCAAAATAATCAAATGTCCTCTTGCTTGCCATTGGGATAAGATGTTTTAGTGTGTGGGGGGAGAGCTGCAAGATTGTTACCCCTTTCAATTGGGGTTGGGGCATAACTATGCCCATACTGGTTGGTAGCCACCAACCCACTATGTTTTATTTTTTTCAATTCCCTGGCATCTAGTAGGCTTTCTGCCCTCTTGGGGAGTGGATCAGGGGCAATTGCCACATTTACCCACTGGTGGGCAGAACAACTTTGTCCCCATTTATTTGGGGTAGGTGTATGGCCATATAGCCTCCCTCTTTTTTTAAAATAAATCTTCCCTGGTGTCTAGTGGGCGCTCTACCCCCTTGGGGGAAGATGGGCCTTACAAAAATAGGCCAATCTGCCCCCGGGGGGCAGAGAAATGGCCAACAGTAATGTGACTCCCTGGGGAGCGCCCCTTGCCCAATGGGCTGCCCCTCCAAACAAGACACACACACACTCCAATCCCTGGTGCATAAGTGGATTCTGCCTAATACAAATAGGCCGTTCTGCTCCAAAGGGGGGCAGAAATGGCCTAAAATAATTTGCCCACATGGGGAACAGCCCTAGACCAAGGTGCACTCCCTAATGTAAAATATTACAGAAAAGAAAATCCTTGGTGTCTAGTAGTTTCCGTCCTCGTTGGGGGCAGATTAGCCTGATAAAAGAATGCCGACCTACCCCCAACGGGGGCGGAAATGGCCTAAAATAAAATTGCCCCTCAGGGGAGTGACCCTTGCCTAAGGGGTTTCTCCCCTTGCGTGAAATTGGAACAAAAAACAAATGCTGGTGTCTAGTGGTTTCTGCTCCCCTTGGGGGCAGGTTGCCTACTAAAAATAGGCCGATCTGCCCCCAAGTTGGGCAGAAATGGTATAAAATAAAATTGCCCCCCAGGGGAGCGACCCTTGCCTAAGGGGTCGC
Organism: Pleurodeles waltl; assembly: GCF_031143425.1. NCBI lineage: Eukaryota > Metazoa > Chordata > Amphibia > Caudata > Salamandridae > Pleurodeles > Pleurodeles waltl. The sequence goes on along the minus strand of NC_090436.1, from coordinate 745,092,781 downwards.
TCTCCTCCTGTAAAAAAAACACAATAATCCCTAGTGCCTAGAAGCTTCTGCCCATCTTGGGGACGGATGGGTGTAATTACCATAGGCCAATCTGCCCCCAAAGAGGGTAGAAATGGTCTTAAAATAAATTGCCTCCCTTGGGGAGTGACCCTTAACCAAGGGGTTGCTCCCCTCCTTTGTTTACCTAAAGTAAACAAACTCCCTGGTGTCTAGTGGGCATTCCTGCAGCACAACCACTGTAATAGTGCTGCAGGAACGCTCAGAAAAGCTTTTCCTCTCCTTTTCATGCCTCTCTGACCTCCCCTGCCCCTGTACAGAGGAGAAACGAATCAGTTTCTCCTTGGATCGCCCTGGAAGCCATGTTTACAGTGCGATGGAGGCGACCTTTGATGAGGTCAGCACGCGATCGAGTGCTGACATCATCAGATGTCACAGGGGGGCTTGAGAGGGGTCGGGGGTCTAGGGGATGTGATTCCCCTTCCATCCCTACCCAGGGTAGGGTAGTGGGAGGCCCATGGGGAGAGCGCTGGCGCTTCCCCCGTGGACAGGCTGCTGGATGTAATGGTTACGTCCTCGGCACAGCAGCGCTGAAGCAGAGGACGTAACCATTATGTCCTGGGCACCCAGGGAGTTAAAATCACTCTTTTGGCAATCACCCTTTCTGTCCTTCAGGTGACAAATTCACTTTCCAATTTAACGGAACTGATCAATTGTTCAGCTTTGGACGTACATAGCTCAAGACATATTTAAATTCCTTCTTTAAACCCAAATGCTTATTTGTTAGGCCAGTCACACTCAACTACCATGAGGTTGAACTGAGCCAGAAAGGCACGTCATCAAATATTCACCTGGATATTTTGCAACCCAATCCAAGCCATGGAGGATAGGGCTCTAGAAGTCATTTAAGGGCATTAATAAGCCAGCCACATCGCCATGTAGCTGTGAAAGAATAAAGGCTGCTTGGAATTCTAATGTCACAAATACAGGGGGGTCAAACAACACAGGCAAAATCTATTGCGATAGAAAGATATGAGCCTTTTGTAAGTCACTGTAAAACTTCTCTGGTGCTGTCAAGGGAGAACAATGAGCTGTGTTTACTACAATCACTTGTTGTCTAGATGTATTGGTGAAGGTTGTGGTGCCAGTGGAATGCCTGGAAGCTACAAAGATAGGTTGGAGCGATATACCTCTGTAGTAACAGAGTCAACCCAGCCTGCAAATGGTCTTCATTGTTGGAGTTGTCAGCAGTGGCTTGGCATGGCTTGGCATGAAGTGGCCAATTCTGTCAGGCTATCTGTCAGTTTCTTAGGCAAAGGCTAAGGCAAAGCCTTTGCTAAGGCAAAGATGGTGATGTAACAAAATTTTAGTACTGTCCCTCATGTCACAGTGATCATCTATATGTGACAGTTTATGCATTATGTTAATCAAAGTACTGATAGTTCATATGTAAAGTGGAGCACTGAAAAGCCATATTAAAGTGCATTCAGTTTAGATATGTGTGGTATAGCCTTGTAAGTTTATGTTTAACAGATTCATTTATTTCCACTTTATAGTTTATGATGTTAATTAACAACTTGCATTGAAACAATAATAGATTTTATGTAAGGCATATTTTATAAGTGATGTGCAAATGTAGAAAATGCAGTAATACATTACAGCTACATGAAAGGGTTAACAGAATCTTTTCTGTTTTGAATTTATTGTAACATTAACAAATCTGGTAGCTAATTAATATTCAGTTTATGGTTTAGGATGCTACATGTGTAATAAATGCCTAAATGAATGTGCTGCTTTAATTCACTTGCATTAGCCTAAGCAAAGCCTGCAAGGCACTGCTTCGTGACTGTGCAGAAAATGTTTGGTCATTCTTGCTAACGTGAACTTTCTTTCAGACATTGCCTCTATGAGGAAGCTAGCTTGGTAAAATATGTTCTATTGTTTTACACGTAGAGAGCTTGGGAACCTGGCCTTGAGCACAGTACATTCGGAACTGTGGAACTGGTGACATATATTTGTTTCAACCCACATGGATGAGCCAAAATGGAAGGTTTTCTACCTGTTAGTAATGAGAACATTCGGCGATCTGTGTCACATGATCGATTCCTATTGGATATTACATCTTTGGCTGGATTAATTAATCATTGTGTCCTATGAACTTTAATATACCATTCCCCAAATGGACTTTAGTCAGAATCCTTTCCGTTCTTCACTGCTTGCTGAACCCTTAGGTTTCTGAGTGGTATAATCATCTCTACCCTTGCCACTTTTAAATGCTTTTCTGAGATATAAAGATTTTTCCTTTGACCCAGAGAAGAAGACTTTTGACTGAGCTTCTGAAATGCGGACACTTTTCCCTTTCACTTATTTTTCCCCACTTTAGTTAATAACTTGGTTACCCCAGATTACCTTTCTCCAAATTATTTTTGTTCTCTTTGTGTTTTTTTGCCTTTTTGCCCACATGTGTTTAGCCCAGCACATGTTATCCCTTGATTGGCTAGTCTGTAGGGTTTCGATTACATAAATTAGTTAAACTTAGATGGCTTTAAATTGCCTTGATGTTTGTAAGAGCTGAATAGGGCGTGTTTTCAGTACATCAGGTGATTTTTCTGATGTTTTGTATTGTTTTTGTCGATTGTTTAGTTCTGCTAATGTTAGTTCGACTGAATCTTTTCCATCGCCTTGGTCAACTCTTGGTGATTCTGTATCTTTATGATTTTGTCTTGAGAATTGTTTATATGGCTTCGAGTTTGACTTTGTAATAAAGCCCCCTGACTTTATTCTGGACTGGAGTTTTCCTTGGGTGGCCACATTGGTCGTACTGTTATATTTGAACTGACTTGCTGTGAAATTTAATGACTTTTCCTCCACATCCTTATGCTGGGTGAAAAGAATAATTGACTCAGTTTAAAGCATTATCCTGCAAAGGAGAAAAAGCTACAGCAAAGATGAAAGTTCCAAGGTCCTAGCTGTCTAAGTTAGGACTATTCTTCCCAATCTATTAGACAGCTGGCAGAGGAGAATTAGCACCTGAGTTAGTTTGGCTGATAGGTTACTCTGTTACAAACGCTTTTGATATCCTGTCCGCCTTACATCCTTTGGCACTTGTAATACAGCAGACAGGATATCCGACACATTCGTGACAGAGTCGCCCTGTTGGCCAAATTCTAAATCACGCCCTTAGCCATTACGGGGACATAACAAATCTATTAAGTTCGATGATGCCCAAGGAATCCCAGAGAAGTCAGGCCTTACAGCTAACGTGACCAGTAACCCAGAGGAAAGAATGGAGTGTATTTGTGGAATATCAGACATCAGTTAGGAGAGTGTGGTAGAAGCTTTAGGTTGTCCTTTACGGGTAGCATGGTACCATACTCAACATAGTTTCCTACTGCATAGCAAGTTATGCACTTAGCCTGGTAACATTATCTATTGAAAACAGAGTCTAATGTGCGACTGACATCCTCAGCTCAAATGTATGAATTACTCTTCTTTTATATATGTGACTGAGACAAGTATTGTTGATGATGTTGGTTTGAAGTCACCTGCAATGCAGTGGATTTTTTCATAGTTCTATTCAACAAATTCAACAATCACCTGCTAGGGACGAGTTGGCCTTGACTATATTCTAGGGTTGTGTGTTGCTTCTTTCAAAATACATAGTATCTGCTAGTCCTGTCTCACAATTTCATTTTCCTTCACCCAAATGTTAGAACAATGGTACAATGTTTTTGGAGAGACACATGTCTTTGCAAATGAACAATGGAAAAAAAGATGGGAAGGATATTTACAAAATGGAACCCCAGCAGGAGGGTAGCGATGCTGTCTGATTTGCTATCCTAAGATCACCAAAGTCAGAGAAAGCTGACATTAGTATTCTGAAACGAAGGGATTAGCCAGAAAATTAAAATACACAGAATTCGAGAATGAGAGTTAGTTCAACAGTTCCTGTATTAGGTCTCTTCATTCGTACATCTTTCAATCTATCCATTCATCCTCCCACACTTCTTTCCATCCATTCTTTTGTCCTTTACCCCATCCTTTCATAATTCCAGCAACCTGTTGACATTCCTTTCCTCAATCCGTTCATTCATTCATCCTAGCCATCCATCCTTCCATCACTCCATCCATCCAATGACCACTACCTTCACACATCGACTATCCGTCCTTTCACTCTTCCATCTATTTATACCAACAGCCTTTTGTCCAACATTCCATCCACCCATACATCCATTCACTCTCCTTTCCAGCCTTTTGTTAATTGATCATTTCACCACTGGAGCCAAACTTTCATCCTTCCAAGCATTCACTCTTGCGCCCTTTCTTTGTTTTCTCCCTTCCGTATCAGTTCTCGTTTCAACTTTGTTTCTTTCCTTTCAAATTTCCTTCTGTGTTTCCTTCCACCTTTCTTTTCACCCTTCCTAGTTTTTAGCTACCAAAATACTTTATTTTTTTTAAATATATTTTCAATCTTATCTTAACACCTTTCCCTGTCCCCCAACCCACACACAAACACTCTATTTTCAGGTCCTTGTTTTTTTTAGAAGTAGAATTTCAGAATGTATTTTTCTCTCTCCTTCCCCGAACTTGCCTCACAGCAGTTTTTGACCTCCACCTCAGCCCTGCTCTTACCATAGATCGTTTTAGAGTCTTTGTCTGCAAGCACGTAGACACAAGAGGCCAAATATAAAACGAATCAATATTTAGTGTGACCCAGACAGTGCCAGATTAAACATTTGGAGGACCCTAAGCAGTCAAAATTTCGGGCTTCCCCCTCGCAAATTATCTCCTAATACGATTTTAATTTTCCCACTATTAGACTTTTCATCCTTGGTGTGGCCTCCCTTAACTTTTTGCCTCTGTTTCCGAGGTTGTTGATGTGTGCTGAACTCTGTTTTTGCTGTTTGTGTTACTCTGGGCACTTTACCACTGCTGACTAGTACTAAAGTGCAAGTGCTCTCATACAAAATGTGTATGTAATTGGTTTATCCATGATTGGCATATTTGATTTACTAGTAAATCCCTAGTACAGTGCACTAGAGGTGCCCAGGGCCTGTAAATCAAATGCTGCTAGTGGGCCTGCAGCACTGGTTGTGCCATACACATAAGTAGCTCTGTAATCATGTCTCAGACCTGCCGCTACAGTGTCTGTGTGTGCAGTTGTTAACTGTAAATTCGACCTGGCAAGTGTACCCACTTGCCAGGACTAAACCTTCCCTTTTCTTAAATGTAAGGCCCCCCTAAGGTAGGCCCTAGGTAGCCCCAAGGGCAGGGTGCAGTGTATGGTTAAAGTAGGACATATACTAATGTGTTTCATATGTCATGTCAGTGAAATATTGCTAAATTCGTTTTTCAGTGTTGCAAGGCCTGCCCCTCTCATAGGTTAACATGGGGTTTACTTTTAAATATGAATAAAGTGTAGATTCCCTTTGGGAGCAGGTAGACATGTGGAGTTTGGGGTCTCTGAGCTCATAATTTAAAAACACATCTTTTAGTAAAGTTGATTTTAAGATTGTGTGTTTGAAAATGCCACTGTTAGAAAGTGGGCATTTTCATGCTTAAACCATTTCTGTGGCTCTGCCTGTTTGTGGATTCCCTGTCTGGGTCAGTTTGACAGTTGGGCTGGTTGCGCCTCTCATTAGACAGTGACACAAAGGGAGCTGGGGTGTAGTGTGCATTTTCTGATGAGCCATCTGTGCTAGGAGGGACGGGAGGAGTGGTCACTCACAGCTGAATGGGCTTTGCCTGCCCTCACACAATGCAGTCTCCAACCCCCTAGTGTGTGTCTGGGGCCTGGCCTGGGCAAGGCAGGATTTCACAATCAAGAGAGACTTTGCTTTGAAGTATGCCTACTTCAAAGGGAAAAATGGGTATAAGAAGGTCACCCAAACCCACAGACTTTAGAACACTTCTGGAAACCAAGAGGAACCTCTACCTGGAGAAGAGCTGAAGAGCTGAGGAAGAAGAGCTGCCCTGCCTGTGACTGTGCTTTGTGGCGCTATCCTGCAGTTGCTGCTTCTGCCTGTGCTAGAGGGCAAAGACTGGACTTTGTGTTGTCTTCCTTCTTGTGAAGATCTCCAAGGGCTTGACTTAGAGCTTGCCTCCTGTTGTTTGAAGTCTCAGGGACAGCAAAGACTTCTCTCTGCCAGCACCTGGAGCCTCTGGAGAGATTTTTACTCTGCCAAGTGGTGCCCATCCAGTTCCTGGGACCCTGAGAAGAGAAGCTGGCAGCCCAAGAGTGAGAAATCCACGCACAGACCTCTGTGCGGGGAAAAGATCGATGCAACTCTGATCTCCAGCTGAAAAATCGACATGCCGCTGGCTTCGCAGCTGAAAATCGACACTCGCCTGCAACGCGTCCTGAACATCAGCGGGAGAAACGACGTGCAGCATCGCTGACGGAGGCTTGTGAGATCGCAACCCGTGCTGAGTTGTTTTCGGACCATTGTGCGGCTGAATTTCTGACGCAAACACCGCTGGGCTTGTAAAAACGACGCAAGGCCTGCCCAGACCCGAGAGTGGTGACCAGATTGACGCGTCACTCTTCTGCGGAGAGATGAAACGACGCACGCCAACCCAACTAAAGGAGAAACAATGCAAGGTCTCGCTCCTGAGTGAAATCAACACATCGCAAGCCCTTTGTGATGCACACTCGCCCATGCAGGGTTATTTTTGTCGCACCCAACGTACATTTTCACGGTAACAACATTAGCGTTGTAGTTAAAATTACATGAACACTCTTTTTGTATTTTTAGTGATAACTTGACTTGTGTATTGTGGATTTTTGTCGTTATGGTGTTGTTTTGTTTAGATAAATATTTTCTATTTTTCTAAACCTGTGTTGTGTCATTTTGTAGTGGTTTCCTTAAGTTACTGTGTGTGTTGGTACAAATACTTTACACCTAGCACTCTGAAGTTAAGCCTACTGCTCGTGCCAAACTACCAAGGTGGTGAGCGGGTGTTATCTGAGGGTAATTCTCTTTTACCCTGACTAGAGTGAGGGTCCTTGCTTGGACAGGGGATAACCTGACTGCCAAACAAAGACCCCATTTCTAACACCAACCATTTTAATAAACCAATTTTATTACACAAAACTCGATTTTTTTACAAGCTGACAGAAGATGAGCTTTTTAGAGACAAACTGTTATGTGAATCTGAATTCTACTGTTTATGTACTTTAAGTAGTTAATGGGTACATTACATTAAAATAGTATTTTTTCTATAGAGTCTTTTATATCAAGTTTCCGTGTCTTTGAGTTGATTAATTGTTTCCTATCTTTTGGAAACAATTTAAGAAAGCTTGATTGTAACTTTCTTTCAAGATCAAATCAATATTATTTTGATCTGTTGTTGCAGGGCCCTCAAAAGGAGTGGGGCCCATAAGTCGGTGACTACTTGGTAATCCGGCACTGGACATAGATTACAAGGCCATTGGGTGCAATGGCAACGCCTATTTAAGCTGCTAAAGTGAGGGGCCACCTACGTCACTGCTTGAAACCAAATGTGTCCAACCTCAATCCTTCTTTTCTGAACAACTAATTGGCAAGTGTGAGATATTTCAGTAAATTATAATATCCCCAGCCTTACCAGAAATAATTGTACAATGATGAACTTCCCATAGAAAACACTAGTAATATGATAACTTTTCCTTGTCTACTTGATGTCTGAAAATCAAAGAGCGCATACTGCGGAGATAAGTGTCAGTATTTTGTTTAGACCACATGTGCAAAAGGCAACATTTTAGACTTGATGCATGCACTGTGTGGAGGTGCTACCACATATGTCAGTGTTGGACCTAGTCATCATCAGTCTGTGACTCTTTTCGATTCTCCATCTTCTGAAGCCAAGTTCCTTCCTAGTTAAGACAAACCTTTGCATGTTGGCCGACTTGACAACCATCAAGTGCAACTGTGGCAAACTGGAAAACTTTGTGTTGAATATTATTTTCACAGTCATTGAAGAAATCCAATGCTGTCCACCTCTATCAATCCCTCACAGCCACACACAGATGCGGACGGTAGGGATGCAGCAGCCAGAACAGCCAAATTGCAGAGCCAGCATGAAAAGGTGGAAGCGCCAAAACTGGAAAACGAAGATTTAAATCAAAACTAAAAGCGATTCAACCAACAGCTTCAGAAACCGTTTCCAAACAACATTTAGTCTGTGATGCAGCATCCTGTTCCAGAAAAATGTAATGGGGATTCTTAAAAATGTCAGGTTTTTCTCTACCAGTGCCAGCTTCATTTTATGTTTAAAGCTGGAACTTTTCAAAAAGATCAAGCTAAAATAGCTGTTTTCCTTGAAAATGTCACTTTAGGCAACACAAAGATCATTTCCAATTCTCAGCATCCTCTGTTGTCTTCTTTGGGTACTTTTGAGAAGGATTTTCAATTGAATTTTCAAGGACGTAATATGCTTCTGAAGAAGAGCTCTTAGATCTCAGAGAGGATAAATGGAAGTAATCAACTATATTGTTTGTTTCCAACATCTCGCCTCAATTTCGGGCTGGAACTATCAGACATTTGCAGCCCATTTTAGCTGGGGTGCAGATGCCTGTGAGAGAAGAAGAAAACTTGCTTGAGGCGCAATACCAGGAACTTGCTCCACTTTAATTCACTGACGATGTGATTACAAGTGGGTTGCTGACAAGGTGCTATGTACTTAATTATTTATTGCCTGTTCTGCTGACTAGCATGTAGGGCAACAACAAAAGACCTCCACTTTTGGTCTCTCTCGGTCAAGTTTCTGTACGGTGCCCCAGCTATAGTTCAGGTCCTTCATTTCTGTTTTCACAGTTCACTTCCAGGTTTTCTTTGGCCTTCCTCTCCTCCATTTGCCCTATAGCGTACAGTGGAGAGCTGTTCTTGTGATCGAATCTTGTTCTTTTCTGATGGTGGGTCCTGTCCAACTTCATAATTTTCTCATAATGATGGGGTCTATGCTCTCTTGCTTGGATCTCGTGAGCAGTTCCAGGCTGGAGGTGGCTCACAGGAAGAAAATGCTCAAGATTCTTCTCGCTGGTGTGGAAGGCTGGCTGGTTGGTGATGCTGCTTTTTGTCATCCACCAGCATTCTGATCCATACAAGAGTGTGGACAGAATGTAGCTCTGGTAAAGCCTCAGCTTGGTGCTTGTGCTGTACTGAGATGATCTCCACACATTGTTTAGCAACCTGAAGGCATTCCTAGCCTTGTTCAGTCTGTTGTTGATATCACTGCCTGCCTCTCCATCATGCCTGAGTACTGCCTAGGTAGGTGAACTTTTCAGTAATGGCTGGGTCATCTTCTTCCACTTTCATTAATGAAGGGTTTGGGATGTTGAGTGGCATGACTTCTGATTTCTTCATGTAGATCTTCAGACCTATTTGCTGTGCATGGATGTCTGGTGTGTCTGGTTTGGTCTTTAGTTGTGTGTCGCATCATTCAGTCAATGAGTAGTTTGAAAAGCAGCACTGATATCATGCATCCCTGTCTCACATTGGTCTTGACTTCAAAGCTATACTCACTATCTCCCACCCTGCAGGCTAAATTATCATCTCCTCTTGATGAGGAGAACTATTTGCTTGGTATGCCATAGGCTCTTAGTTTATGCCAGAGGCTGCCATGTTGAACGCTGTCAAAGGCTTTAGCAAAATCAAGGAAGTTGATGTATAGATGTCTGTGCCACTCTGTGCAAAATAAAGTTACAGATATTTCAGAGATTGTGATTTTTTAATTTTTTTTAAATTATAAGTCATATCTGAGGAGATATTTGCCAAATCCCAAAGGTCATGTTGCTCAACTCCTATTTAGCCAAAGATGTAATACCTAAATTGCACCTGCACTCAGGCAAATCCATTGGCTCTTGGTCAAAGAGATAATTGAAATCTAGATCCTTGCATGACACTCTCCATCATTCACAAGTCTTCAGTAATTTTCCAGGCTACCTCATCAAAAGCCTTTGACCCTTCCATCCTTTAATGCAAGATGAGCCACACTGAACCTATTGGCTACCTATTTGAACAGGTTCACTGAATGGAAGATCATGCCATATGCACTGATGTACCCTATATAATTCCTTTCCCACTCTTTAGCCCCCCCTCACATCCCTCTTCTCCTGAATGCTTCCCCCTATAGCCCCCCACCTCCCACAGGAGACCAATTCTAGCTGTCCTGCTCAAAAACAGCAATTTCCCCAGGTCTCACTGTCACTCCCTGATGTTAGGGATTTGTGATGGAATGAGGCACACATCATACTGTGCTTGCCCAGACTGGCCTAGTGTCATTCTGCACCTGACAAGGAGCCAGCTGACAATGTGAGAGTGGGCAGACTGACTGTGCACACCAACCCTAAGGTTGCAGCAGCCTTTTGGATTGTGCACCAACAATGATGCCAGCCTAAGCAGAGGAGGCAATTTATCTATAGTAGTTAAAAAAGGCCCACCATCAGGCCTCAGCCACACACTAGTTGCTCGACTGTGGATTCTTCACCATGCCTATCCAAGCTAGGGCCCATTGCCTGGTTCTCATAGCACTGAAGTTTTGCAGCATGGCCTGCTTTCTGCAATCACTTCCCTGGACATTTACGCACACAGAGACATTGGAAGACATTTGTTGGGGTTGGGGGGCTATTAGTCAAAGGATGCATTTTTTGGTGTTTTAATCCATAACCATTTTCTCTTAATCAGACCCTTTTAAAAGATGTAACTAGGCTGGCTGGATAAGGTGCTTATTAGGTAGATTAATTTGACATACACTTTTGAAGTCCAATACGTTTACTACTACCAAGAGTAAATCTTGACTGCTCATTATTGCCACCTTTGAAGAGACACATTTCCAAAATGAATAACCCTCCCCAAATAGCATTAAATAGTCTTATGCTCTGAAACACCAATTGTAAGCAACACTATCCACTACGGATGCTGCCAAACAACCACCTACTGACCCGGACCCAAAGCGAAGTCTCAACGTACAATTCAGAGTTGTTCCCATTACATAAAAATATTCATGCAATTTAGGCAGATTCAGCACATAAAAGACTCTGCAATGAAGATAAAAGTAAATGCTGTCTTACCTTACCACGTGTCCTCAGATCCCCATAGCAGTTGGATCATGCTTTCTTTTATTAAGGTCCCTGAAAATATTATTGGGCATGCCCTTTCCAGGTGCAAAGAACAGTGATCCATGCTCTGATCACTTCTCGCATTGATTATGCCAACACTCTGTACATGTACCTGCCCTCTTAACTGCTAAAGAGACTGCAGGTTGTGCAAAATGCGGCAGCTAGACTACCTTTAAAGATCCCCAGACAGTCAACAATTTCTCTCCATCTAAAAGCGTTCTATTGGCTGCCAGTCAGAGTTTCCTAGGGTACAGGTCCCAGTTGCCTTTATGACAGACTAAGGGATTGTCATCGGACTGCAAACCTCCATTCATCCAATGCTAGTCTCCCAATATCCTGGAATCAGATGTAAAAAGTGGGGAGGTGCATCATTCTCGTAGCTTGTAGATGAAGTTTGGAATCACATTGTCGCTTGATCAGGTCTGGAAGTCTTTTTAGAGAATACCTGAAGACCTGGGTATTTGACATGGCTTTTTGAGCATGATGATTCAGGGGAGGTAGAGTGGGTGTTGTTTTTCTTAGCACAGAGACACTCTTCAGCGGAGCAGTTGCACTCCATAAATGGTCTGACTGATTGATAGATTGACATGATAATATTGGGGAGCTTAAAACAGGCTCAACAGGTAGTGAGTGCTGTTAAAAACATCTTTCCAGGACCTCTAACAACAAGCACCTTTTACAGGAATAGGCAAACAGAACAACAAGATCTGGTCCAGTGATATACTTTCACCACAAAGCTGGGAGACTTTACATATAATTCTGGATTTTTCATTTTACCCAAATATGCTGGAAAAAAGGCAGGGTTACAAATAGAGGTATGGCTGACAACATGGTGACATTTGCCTGGGAATGGTAGCCTCTTGACATTACCATAAAAATCACTACGACCCCAGGAGACATGGTTTGTAATCTATTGCCTTTCAAGTTAAACAAATTGTGTGCTCTTTGGTAACACTTTTTGAACTTATTCTTCTGCTTCCATTTTGTGCCAAGAATGGGTGTCTTTAATAGCAATCTAAAGGTGTCCCACAATTGTGCTGTAAAAACAAAAAACTAGACTGATACTACCTTAGGGCACCTTGGAGGTGGCAGGTCCAACAGTGCCCATTCTCAGAGTCTATTCACAAAATTGTAATAGGTTGGTAAAGTTAAAGTCTTTGGAGCTTGCAGTACATCATTACAGTCGTGATTCTCCTACCTTACCAATCTATTAAATCTTGAGCAAATTATCCTCTCACTGTGACTTGATCTCGTAATCTGACAAATGTGTGCACTTTCAATCAGGCTCACTCAAATAAGCAGCACAGACATATTTCTAGGATATGCACCCAGCAAGGTTTTCATTCACACATTCAGGATCTTTAAATGCAGATGCACACATTCAGTATTAGCATCTCTAAAAGTGAAGATGCATTGTTCTCTTCCAGCCTTCCAGTAAACGAAAGGTAACCAACATTAGATGTTCTTTCATAGATCATACATTGTAAAAAATCTGACAGTGGGCACCCTGCCAGGGCTCTCAATATCTCAATGTCTCCTAATGAGCCTTTCATATTTTGGTCCTAAGAATAGCAAAGGGGAGGACATTTGGTGTCCCGTGCCAGCTCAGCATGGGCGACTAGACAACTTACCAAAAACTGGGACATACTGCAGAGCACTGGATAGTTGACTCTCAACATTTTGAACAGGTGCAGCACCGAGACTGGATTTGCATAGCATCTGGTGTGCATACATTCAAAGGCTTTTTGAAGAGGTTGCACCTGTGTGCCTGTCTAGATCACAGTTAATTAGGCTGTGATTGGGCTCCTCCAAACACCAATGACCTTATAGATCCTGCTTAGTTCAGAAGTCAACACAAACATAAGGCCTCAGAGATACCACATAGTGAGAACTTGCATATTTCTCAAGAATCCACCTGCTCCAGAGATCTGTTTTGTAGTTAATCCTAGTTTGTTTTAATGGGATACAGGAGTTAACTTAGCCTTTGGCTTGCAGACTCGTGCCCCAGTCACCTAGGAACTTTTAACCTAATTAGCTTGCTCTGTTTAGCGTATTTATTTAATTAAATCTTTTAAGATGGCTGCCTTGTTTTTAGTTAGGCCCATGTTTTAGTTTTGCATTATCAGTGCCACCGTGCTAAGGTCGTCCATATCAAGCGACAAAGATAAACAAACTGTAGGTGTTCACATTAGGTACTTTCCCTCTTCACGCTTTCAAGGGAATTGTTTATATAAATTACCGTCCCAAGCATGTCTTGTTATCTATTGTTTTGGAACAGACCTATGTCAGGGGTTCAAGCACATCTGTATAAATACTCCACACTACAACAGATAGTCAGAGGGATTCCGACGAGATGTCATCGCTGCTATCGATGCTGCATATCGCCTTGACACTGACCCAGTCTTCGTGTCCCTACGGAGTCTGAGCTACAGACCTCATTCCAAGGTAATTATGGTTGGGGGCTCTTCTCATGGACTTGAAATTGGCAGATTAACACACCTAGCTCTCTTTTAGGTTGGAGATTACGTTCACATTGTTAGGTTATTAGGACATACATCATATTTCATGTCACTTCATGTCATTGCAAGATGGTGGGGGTCTTTGTATTAATGACTCTTGTCTTTACCATTCTGTTTTTTGCACTGTTCATTATCCTAATCATTGCAGCCCATACAATTTATCACAGATTACAGTTTTGCTAAATAAAACCTATTGAAACTTTACTGCATCTTCTTCATTGCCTGTGTTTGACTGAGACATGGTGTTTATGTGAGAAAGGGGGAATCTCCATTTAACCACAACACTCCCTGAGATGTCACAGTCTTGAGTCCATGCACAAAGGCTGCCACAAATCACCTTTTACTGTTTGGGTTTTTGGTGAGGTGCTGCTTGTGAGCCGGGAGGGTTGGGACGACAGTTGCAACTTGTTATAGGACTGGCATAGTCGTCAACAAACATAAGAACTGTCATCCTTAAACCAGCAGTCTTGCCTAGAGCAAGAGTCAAAATACGACATGGCGCCACCAATGATGGTGTTTAGGCACTAATTTACAGATACCCTGACTATCACTGTCTCACATACAGCAGGTACCCTAAGTACCATTATAAGAAGACTTCCGTGGTCTGGGGAAGATCCTCCTCAGCTGAACAGGGAGTGCCTAATTAGGCTGTAGGTTGTTTGAGCTCGAACTCTTACAAGAACTTTGCTCCCCATTTGGTGTTCCATCTCTTTTACCAATTTCACAACATGGCTAACGCCATAGAAATTCCTATGAATGCTAGACAAGCACTGACTCTACAACTAGTAGCGCATGGCTTAAGAGAAGAGGGCGGGGATGTTATATTCAGAGTGGAAGCTAGTGAAGCTTACCAAACAGAAACATTTTATTCCTTGGTTCACTTTCCTAAGGAAGACAACACTACATTCACATTCCACACATACAGAATTTCAAATGTACCAATACGGTACCAAGCATACCAGTATCATGAAATACCGCTCACTTATCAGGAGCATCAGAACTGGTTTGAAGGCGCCCTACCACATGTAATGAAATCCGTGAGATTAGGTCTCTTAGGTAATGAAGGACCAAGGTGGCCTATGTTTGTCACATACACACACCTCACCCAGGTATCCAAAACATGCAGGCAGCAGACCTACGAAACCTATATCTTGAACTAGTAATACTTTGTAGACGACTTGTTCAGTTCGTAATGCAAACTTTGAACAGTATACCAGCGCGTCCAGTACCACCAACAACTGCTGGATATCAATTGGCTACTGGGATTAATCCACAAACAGAACATACTATCATGGATAAGGTACCCACAGAACGGGAGAAACTACCGTTCTGGATAGCCCAGAAAACAAATCAGCCGGAAGCTGTGTTTCCCTCTATAGGACCACAGGAGAAACATAGAATTCTCACAATGTGCTTGCCCTTCAGGATTGTTCCCTCGGTGGATGACTGCGCCACATGGGGTACAGTCTTTGCTGCAACTTATACTATCACACATGGTACCCGACACTTGCCAATTTGCCGGACGTGTTAAAACAAATACAGAATGAGCACGGGGCTGCACCAGACTGACATTTTGGGATGAAATTAATGCATAGCTTTGACGCAGTCTCCTCAATAATACTCAGTAATATCAAAGGGGAAGCGATAGCACTGGCTATACGCCAGCGCCTCTGAGAGATTCCACATTTGGACCGGTAGAAAGAGCTACCGAAAATTATTTCCGACACCTATACTAGTATAGGACGGGATAGTTTGGGAGCCAAGCCGAAGAAGCTTGAAATACAGAGTACCACCCCTAACGAAGGTACCTAACAGGCACAGGAAGGTTCTAAGAAGCGCTGGGATAAGCAAAAACAATTTAAAGATAGACGAAATCAGAGAGCAGATTCTCCACATCCGGAGGACTCCGAAAGGAGCTATAGTCTTAGAAATTGACAAAATATCAAAGCTCCTGACAGATATACTGATTCATGTCCCTCTCGTTCCTTTTAGGATGCACCGGATAGACATAGCGAGAGAGGGGGACATCCTGATCGACATCCTGAATATGTGAAACAGAAGAAAGACTCACCACAGTCTTCAGACAAAAAATAAGAAAAGTCCCCACAACAAAAGCCACAGTTTAAAAAGAAAAAGGTGGCGGCACTGTCAATTAAAAATGCCAGTACACTTGAGAACATTGCTGAAGAATAAGACGTGGCCAGTGACAGTGTTACACAACGCAGCAGAGGTCACAATATGTCACCAGAGTCTGAAAGGTCATCTCGAATGTGACAGCAACTAGCAATTTCATTGCAGTTAAGACTGCGGATGGCCGCGTTCTCCCACCCAACAGGGTTTATGACTTAAATATCCAATATGAGGGAGACGTAGAGCACACCATTGGTGTGATATTTTGGGATGCACTTAGTTGTGATAACCTGCTGGCCGAAAGGGACTGGCCACCTGAGCACGTCCGTAAGCTCCCACATGGGGAAGATGTCATTTTTCCTTCTTTCGCTGATCTTGTTCTGGAAGCGGTAAAACAAGCCTACGCTGTCAATTGGGCTTTGGCGTAGGCACCTGCGTTGTACTGCAATCATGTAGGTTGGGACAAGGATTCTCCCTTGTCATGTAATACCTATCAGGTCTACACCCCAACCTCAGCCACAAAATCCTGTTAAACACAAAGCAAACGCCCCGGTGAGGGAGATCCTCACTCAGCTCAAATACCAGGGAGCAATTGACACCTGTGTCTCTGCAATGAATAACCCGTTATTCCCAGTTGCAAAACCCCACCATTCTTCTAGAATAGTCCTAGATTATAGACACTTAGGCAGTCATACACGTACATACGTTATACAAAATTCACTTAGCACAGCACTAATTAATAACATAGGGGGTCATTACAACCTCAGCGGTCTTTCAAAAAGACCGCTGAGGCTGCAGGAGTCAGAATACCGCCATTGACGGCGGTATTCCTGGCTCCCTATTATGACTTTTCCGCTGGCCCAGTGGAAAAGTCACATCAACATTGTTGCCGGCTCGTAATAGAGCCGGCGGCAATGCTGATGTGCAGCGGGTGCAGTAGTACCTGTCGCGCATTTCACTGCCCGAAATTCGGGCAGTGAAATGCGCGACGGGCTATGTCTGGGGGCCCCTGCACTGCCCATGCCAAGTGCATTGGCAATGCAGGGGCCCCCAGGGGCACCCCAAGTCCCCTTTCCGCCAGCCTTTCAATGGCGGTGTTTACCGCCACGGACAGGCTGGCGGTCAGGGACTCATAATCCCCAGGGCAGCGGTGCTTGCACCGCTGCCCTGGGGATTATGACCGCCAGGCGGAAGCCTGGCAGTATAGTGGAGGGGCCGGCGGTATGGCCGTGGCTATTGCGCCACGATCAACACCGCCAACTTACCGCCGGCTGCCAGGGTCGTAATGACCCCCTTAGTGTGCAAAAAATACAAAACTGTATTGTATATTTCCAACAGTTTCTTCTGCCAGAACGTAGCACATGAAAGTCAGGACCGGAGTGCATTCTTATTTGGCTCACAAAAACGCTTTTGCCGTTTACCCCAAGGCTATAAGAACAGCCCAGGGCTGTTCCCAGCCCATGTAACATCAATATTACATGATATTGATTCTGAGGCCTTGTCCTACCTGGATGACATCTATCTCACAGATGACAACCTCAACATTCATCTTGCCAGAGTTGATCGGATCGTCTTAGGATTCGCAGCCCTTGGCTACAAATTCAATTTTAGAAAAACTAAAATTGCCTTTCTCAGCATACTGTTCCTGGGATACGAGCTATCAGCTTCACCACCTAACACTCTGAAGAAACTACAGTCTTTACTTGGTTTCTTCAACTTTGGCAGAACATACATTCCTGACTACGCACAACGTATTAAGCCACTCTATGACTTAATATGTGCTGATTTTTCTAGCAGACACTGGACAGTTGAACACACACCCATCTTTCGGGAATTACTACAGGACATGCTAGAAGCAAAACACTTGCACACACGTGACACCAAGACAAATTTGGTCATCAGAATAATTGCTGGTGCCATTGGGTTTACTTATGTTACCTTTAATGAGGGTGACACAGTGCCCATAGCGTACAAATCTCATTTATATTCTAATGCAGAACAACATTTTGCACCCACAGAAAACATTCTAACTGCAGTTCAGATGGCTGTCATTAAGGAGAGGCAACTTGCCCAAGGGAAATACATCATTGTCATTAACCCGGTGCCAGACTTAGAGCCTGTCACCAAAGCAAGCGTTCCTAATGCTAAAGCATTATATCCACGCTGGATTCAGTGGGCAACCTCCCTGACTGCCACCGATGTTGACTACATCTTTGATCCAAAACGTCAGACACAACAATTTATCCAATACGAACAGGAGTAACCCACTCCTCTAGATATTTTGCCAATTGACAGATATCATACTGTCATTTACATTCTGCACAACCAGCTGTAGGTACCAAACATCAATATTCAGCCGCTTGTGCAGCTGTGAGTGGCGTGATGAAGGGTGGAGTGTTCCCCCCTCACAATACCTACACACAGACCCTAGGGGACTGCACAGCTCAGCTGGCTGAATTCAAAGCCCTTATTTTAGTGCTAGACCACACTGAGCCAGGACTGCTGACTTTAATTGTCTGTGACTCACACTACTGCGTCCAGTCCTAGAATGATTACCTCAATCATTGGAAGCTGAACTGGTTTAGAAACTCCAAAGGGAACACCATAAAACACAAAACATTGTGGGGGAGGGTGGCTGATCTCAAGGATAAGCTACCGTGTATCCATATAGTACATACACTGGGCCACCAACGTGTAGGAGTACACATTATCAGCAATACTTTGGCTGATAAAGCAGCCAAATCGGCAGTAGCTACTGCTTCTGTGGCTGCAGTGACTCGTTCTCAGACGAGATTGGATAATGAAATTCTGACTGCCGTGAAAGCTTTGGCTGAAGGTGAGTCCCTTCCAAAAGCATAACCTACAAAATACTCTTACCACATCAGTGCACAGAATGATGCGATCCCCAACGAAGACCAGCGATTAGATCTAATAAAAGCAGTGCGTGGGGGTGTCGCTTCTGCAGATGCTGGTATTTAGGCCACAGTAACACTCTTACAGAAATGCTTCTGGTGGCCAGGTCTATACAAACAGACAAAACAGTACGTCCTTTGTTGTGACATTTGCCAGCAAATTAAGGGCTCAAACATCAAACGCCCACCGCAGACACCCCTCTTAGAATCCAGCAGTCCACTATAATGTGGGTACCTGGACCATTGGAGTCCACTTTAACCTGATGGTGCATATAAATCCATCTTAGTCTTTGTAGATTGTTGTTCTAGATTCCTGTGGGTATGGGCTCAGCGGTCGGCTGACGCTCAAACTGTTATAAAAGACTTGCTGATCTTTGTTGGTACATATGCGGTTGCAGCATTCCATTCGGACCAAAGTCCTGAATTTGCCTCTAAGGCATTCAGGGACCTCATGGGGACGATGGGTGTTGAACTCCATTACTTCTCACCACACCATCCAGAGGGAAATTTGGTCCTGGAGAGACAGAACCGTGATCTAAAGCAGTCCTTAACAGCTAGAGTATTAGGCTCTGGCCGCAGCTGACTTCATCACCTTTATGGGGTCCAGAGAGCAGTGAATAATCTGCCAAGACTGTCCTTGGGGGGACGCACTCCCTTTGAGGTTCTCTTTGAGATACCTATGTATGTTCCAGATCTTGATGGCCCTGGTTTGGTGGCAGCAGACGCACCTTTTGACATAAATGTATCACTGTTTTACAGGAGCTTCAGCAATTCCGTGATAATAAATCATCCGCCACTGCTACCAGCTTAGGAATAAGGGATTTACCAACAACTTCCACTGGCTGGATTCCTAAAGTCGGGGATCTGGCTCATGAGAAGACCGCTGTGAAGAAGGAATTCGGTCCATCCTACAGAGCACCCGTACCAGTCCTGGGAGTACAAGGTATTAGAACTGTCATTTTACCACCACTGCCTGGTTCCAGAGCAAACAGATTAATTTCCATTGATGATGTCAAAGTTCACCATGTGGACCATCCTGCACTGTAAACCCAGAGGTCCATTGGGTAGCTTCCAGTCCCCTCTCACTACCCAACAGGACATACCTCTTCAAAGTAGAAATAACAGCACTACTTCAGACTGTACAACTATGTCCAACGATGCTACAAATACCTCCTCGACCGTGGGGAGGGCAGAAAATGAGTTCTTGCTGATTCCGGTTACCACTTCAACAACAGCACCTGTCCAAGATTTGGCTGTTTTCTACACCAACACTTCACAGACTGATGATACCGTCTACTATGAGCCTCTATGCAAAGTGGATCCATCCACCGGCAACGCACCTGCTCCTGCCTTTGCAGAGACTCCTTCTTCTCATTTCATCGACATTGATGACTTTTCCTTCAGACTCATCCACTCCAGTAACTGAAAATGTTTCCAAGACACGTAAGCTATCCCTATGGCTTAAAAATAACTATTTAATACACCCATGGAACTATTTATGGTTCTGCTTGATATTTTGTGCATTGTTTCTATGGATTGCTTTCATAACTGTTTTCTTTTCACTTATAAATGGTCATTACCTTCCTGAACGCTCCTCAGTTGAGCTTGTGGATGAAGTCTTAACTCCATATCATTCCTCACATGAGGTCCGAAGAGACTTGTTCATTGTGACCATTTCAGCTGCACCAATCCTGATGGGACTGTATGGGACAATGTTCCATTTGATATATATGGGCCTACTGAGGTCATTCAAATTCCATATGTCTTCAACATTTCTATGACTGATGTAATTACACCTGGTGTTGTATCTGATGATTGGGATGTCCAAACAGTTGATTCTATGTTAACAGAAATAAAGGACTATTCAGTATTTGAAAGTGATGATGTACATAGACATACAATGTATTATGGGGAAATGTTCTGTTACAATAACCTGGGACATTACTACCTGCACCGTGCCACTAGACACAGAACAGTATTTAACTACACACAGTGAGAACACTGTTCAACACCACCTGTGGGGAGCCCAAAACGTTATTTAGATAAATTTACTTATTTTCCTGGGCATGACACAAAACATCTAGAGTCATACTATTTCAAATTATCTCCTTCAAAACTTAGGAAAATGTTGCTAACTGATACAAAGCTGATTTATTCAGATTCCTTTGTTTCCCTTCTTGCAGTTGAAGGTTACAAATACTGGAGGGACACTGTTGATTTAAAGAGTATATGGGGAACACAAGATTGGGAAATACAGGGTAGGGAAACTTTATTTAGAGCATGCCTGATTCCTGTGCAAATTATCTTTTTAAATGATACTATTCAACAGACATCGTGTCTGGGGTTAGCAAACGTAAAATAAATGAACACGCCCAGTATCCCCACACCAGCAAAGTTTAATGATTGGCAATTCTTCCTGAATTCCACCAAGGAAGAGCTAGATGCAAATGTTCAGGCTGGTACCTATGCTATGCCTAGG
Organism: Pleurodeles waltl; assembly: GCF_031143425.1. Lineage (NCBI taxonomy): Eukaryota > Metazoa > Chordata > Amphibia > Caudata > Salamandridae > Pleurodeles > Pleurodeles waltl. Next base: position 745,071,646 of record NC_090436.1, on the reverse strand, counting down.
CTTAACCACTTTCCAAATCGGGCGGGTGGTTAATTTGGCCAAAAGACACCAAGGGATGTCAGGCACGTTTTTTTAATTCCTCAGGGGGTTTCAAGATTAGCTGGTTAAAACCTTCGCTTCGTCTCGGGTCAACGCACGGGTATAGTTACAACATACAGTGTGGGTAAACTGTGCCAACAATGGGTACAGTCTAACGCGTTTTGCCGCAGTCAAAGAACATCTTAACACTCTTTCTGAAGATGTAGACTTACAGGACTTTTTACTAGGTCCTAGAATGTCGCGCTCTATAAGATTAATCTATGCTATGTATAATGAGATCTGGAAGCTTTCTCACATAGAAGCTGCTGCGCGTTTAAGGCAAATAGAGAAGGAAAACTTAGAAAAGGCTTTAGCTGTTGGCGACAACTGCATGAATATTCATAAAAGAAATGCAATTCCGACCCTGGCGGAAACCGCCAACAGAGACCGCCACTTTAACACACCGCCCGCCACGGCGGGACAAGCAAACAGTGCGGCGGTCACCGCCAACAGACAGGCGGGAGACAATGTACCGCCCACCCTATCACAACCCACCAATCCGCCACCTTTTCCGTGGCGGTAGCCCCGCTGATAAAAACACGGCGGAAACAGACATTTAAAACGGAAAACGCTCACCTCCATACACCCCACGAGGAATCTGGACAGCATGGATCCCGAACTCCACATCCTCCCAGCTATTGTCTTCCTGCTCCTCTACCAGGAGCACGAACACCGACGCAGAAGACAACGGTGAGTACTGCACCTACGACACAGGGGTGGGGGGAGGCAAAAAAATTCGGGGACACATATATGCAACACACCCACCCTCACCCTCACCCACTACAACACACACATCAATGCATAGCAACACATCACATTTACCCCCCCAAACCCCCCAGAAGAATGCAAAGACAAAAGTAAATGAAGGGGGGGCACCTCAGCCAGATGAGTCCACGACGCCAGATCCACGACGGGGCTCCATGGCCACTGTGCCATCCTGGGGAGTGCAAAGCCACAGTCTCCCAAGTCTCTACAGTGGGTGGCTTGCCCACTGTGCCATCCTGGGGAGTGCAAAGCCACAGTCTCTCAAGTCTCTACAGTGGGTGGCTTGCCCACTGTGCCATCCTTGGGAGTGCAAAGCCACAGTCTCTCAAATCTCTACAGTGGGTGGCTTGCCCACTGTGCCAACCTGGGGAGTGCAAAGCCACAGTCTCTCAAGTCTCTACAGTGGGTGGCTTGCCCACTGTGCCATCCTGGGGAGTGCAAAGCCACAGTCTCTCAAGTCTCTACAGTGGGTGGCTTGCCCACTGTGCCATCCTGGGGAGTGCAAAGCCACAGTCTCTCAAGTCAATATCAGTCTCCACTGGTACTGGAGGGGGACTAGTGTCCAGAGTGCTTCGTGCAGCACTGCCCGACACAGATGCGGGCCTGCCCCTTCCGCCAATGGGCCAGCGGTGCTTGAGATGAAGGGCCCAGTTCAGCAGACGGCGGTGCCCAGCGCAGCGGTGCTTGAGATGAAGGGCCCAGCGGAGCGGTGCTTGAGACGGCGGTGCCCAGCGCAGCGGTGCTTGAGATGAAGGGCCCAGCGGAGCGGTGCTTGAGACGGCGGTGCCCAGCGGAGCAGTGCTTGAGATGAAGGGCCCAGTTCAGCGGTTCTTGAGACGGCGGTGCCCAGCGGAGCGGTGCTTTAGACGGCGGTGCCCAGTGGAGCGGTGCTTGAGATGAAGGGCCCAGTTCAGCGGTTCTTGAGACGGCAGTGCCCAGCGGAGCGGTGCTTGAGATGAAGGGCCCAGTTCAGCGGTTCTTGAGATGAAGGGCCCAGCGGAGCGGTGCTTGAGATGAAGGGCCCAGCGGAGCGGTGCTTGAGATGAAGGGCCCAGCGGAGCAGTGCTTGAGATGAAGGGCCCAGTTCAGCGGTTCTTGAGACGGCGGTGCCCAGCGGAGCGGTGCTTGAGATGAAGGGCCCAGCGGAGCGGTGCTTGAGACGGCGGTGCCCAGCGGAGCAGTGCTTGAGATGAAGGGCCCAGTTCAGCAGTTCTTGAGATGAAGGGCCCAGCGGAGCGGTGCTTGAGATGAAGGGCCCAGCGGAGCGGTGCTTGAGACGGCGGTGCCCAGCGGAGCAGTGCTTGAGATGAAGGGCCCAGCGTAGCGGTGTTTGAGATGAAGGGCCCAGTTCAGCAGTTCTTGAGACGGCGGTGCCCAGCGGAGCAGTGCTTGAGATGAAGGGCCCAGTTCAGCGGTTCTTGAGACGGCGGTGCCCAGCGGAGCGGTGCTTGAGACGGCGGTGCCCAGCGGAGCGGTGCTCGAGATGAAGGGGCCAGTTCAGCGGTTCTTGAGACGGCGGTGCCCAGCGGAGCGGTGCTTGAGATGAAGGGCCCAGTTCAGCGGTTCTTGAGATGAAGGGCCCAGCGGAGCGGTGCTTGAGATGAAGGGCCCAGCGGAGCAGTGCTTGAGATGAAGGGCCCAGTTCAGCGGTTCTTGAGACGGCAGTGCCCAGCGGAGCGGTGCTTGAGATGAAGGGCCCAGCGGAGCGGTGCTTGAGACGGCGGTGCCCAGCTGAGCAGTGCTTGAGATGAAGGGCCCAATTCAGCGGTTCTTGAGATGAAGGGCCCAGCGGAGCTGTGCTTGAGACGGCGGTGCCCAGCGGAGCGGTGCTTGAGACGGCGGTGCCCAGCGGAGCAGTGCTTGAGATGAAGGGCCCAGCGGAGCGGTGTTTGAGATGAAGGGCCCAGTTCAGCGGTTCTTGAGACAGTGGTGCCCAGCGCAGCGGTGCTTCGGATGAGTGCCCAGTTCAGCGGATCAGCCCATGGCGTGGAGGTCATTCGCCACCTGGCCTGTGGCTGGCTGCGCCTTCCTGACCACCTGGGATCGGCCTGGTGGGGCCCTCCTGGGCTGCAGTCCCGGGCCTGTTGGTCTCCTACTGCCCACCTGGGATGGGGCATGCGGGGCCCTCCTGCTCAGCTGGGCTGCTGGCGATCTTGTCAGGCGTGCTGCCCTTCCCAGCCTTCCCTGGTCACCTGTGGCCCTTCACCACCTTTGGCGGTGTGCCATGTGGCACCACACTCCCTGCCGGAGCCATGGTAGGAATTTTTGTCCCAGGTGTTTTAGGCCTCTCGCGCCAGGCACTGACAATTTTGGCATGTTTTTGCGGCGGTGGGCTGCCCGTGCCTTGGCTCCCTACTGAGCTGCCTGCCCTTGAGGGTGGGGGACTCCACAGTCCATGGCAGACTGTTTTCAGAGGGCCCGCTGTTGTGGTGGCTGAGGTGCTGACTGGAGTCTTTTTAGATGGACGGGGTGGGGGAGTTGTTGGGAAGAGGTCAAGTTTGGAAAGGAAAATAAGTTTAGGAAGAGAGGGACGGGTAGGTGTAGTAGGTATGGGAGTGGAGGAGGAGGTTGTGGTTGTAGGAGTTTGAAGTCTGGTGTCTTTGGATGCAGGTGCTTGTGCTGGAGGCTGTCGTGAGGTGGATGGCTGTTGGGTGGGTGGCTGCCTGCGTTTGTGTAGCTTGGAAGAGGGGGTGACAGACATACTGGGAGAGGACACAGGGGACGTGTGAATGGTAGTGGGGGTGGTGACTGCACGTGTGCGGGGGGTTCTGGTGGGTGTCCTGGTGATGGACGTAGTGGCTGAAGATGTTGTGCATGCAGGTGTGAGTGGAGACGTGACAGGGAGGGAGGAGGGAGACGAGGAGGAGGGGGACACAGTGGAGGCAGTGGGGGTTGGTATGTCTTCATGTGGATGTTGCTTGTGTGAATGCTTGTGTGATGAGCTTCCCTTGGGTGTTGAGGTGTGTGCAGGCTGGTCTGATGGTGTGTCTGGGATAGGCAGAGGTACAGGGGATTGGGTCTGGGTGGAGGAAGTTGGACGGGGGAGGCTAGAGACAGGGACAATTGCTGCCATCAGTGCTGAGGCCAGAGTGTTGAACGATCGCTGATGGGCAGCCTGACCCGAATGAATGCCCTCCAGGTATGCATTACTCTGGTGCACCTCCCTTTCTACACCCTGGATGGCATTCAAAAGGGTAGACTGCCCAACAATGAGCGTCCGCAGGAGGTCAATGACCTCCTCACTGAGGGCAGCAGGGGTGACTGGGGCAGGGCCTGAGGTGCCTGGGGCGAAGGAGATGCCCACCTTCCTGGGTGAGCGGGCACGGGGCCAACGCTGAGGGGCTGCCGGGAGGGCGGTGCTGGTGCGCTGGGTGGCGGCTGTACCTGTTGTAGCAGTGGGCCCGGATGTTGCCGCCACCACAAGGGAGCTCCCTTCAGAGGATGAGTCGCTGTCACTGACATCCGCACGAGTCCCCGCTGTGGAGCTCCCCTCACCCTCCATCTCTCTGGTGAAATCCGAGTCAGTTGCATGGCCCGCCATGGCCATGTGAGATGCAGCTCCCTCGTGCTCCGATGCCACTTCTCCTCCGTCTGATGATGCTAATGCACAAATGAACAGGAAGACAACAAAAAAGGGGGGTGGGGAAAAAGAAAGAAATGTTGAGTGCATGCATTGGCGACACCGTTGGCGGACAGGACAGACACAGAAGCCCCCTGCACTACGCCGCGCACTTGGGGTCGACTACGCAATCCGTGGGACATGGCCTACAAGCCTATGGGCGACCTCTGCTCACATACATGACACAGGGCAATGAATAGCTGTACTTGGCACCCTACAGAGGTGGGGGGTGGGGGCAGAGGGCCATGCCTTAAGGAGGGGCCTAGCCTACAGATATCGCCCTGGCCTAGGGATACCCACAGCCCTCCTCCCCCACCCAGACACCTCCACTGCGCGCAAACTCACCAGGATTTGAGTGTACTCACCCCCTTGTGTCTGCTGTGATGTCCTCACGCGCCCATCCAACTCGGGGTAGGCCACCGCCAGGATCCGGGACATCAGGGGGGTCAAAGTACGACTGGCACCCCTCCCACGTTGGGAGGCCATCCCCAGCTGAGCCTCCGCCGTCTTCCTGCTCCAGCGTCGGATGTCCTCCCATCTCTTCCTGTAGTGGGTGCCCCGTCTCTGGTGGACCCCCAGGGTCCGGACGTCCTTGGCGATGGCACGCCAAATACCGATTTTCTGGTGGGCGCTGACCTATGTGACATGTACAGGGAGAGAAGAATAATCATCACCTTCTGCATGCTCGATGTGAGTGGCCCCCCCATCCCCACCCTTGCCATGTGGCACATGCTCTCATCTGTCGTTTGATGCATGCCTCAATCGCTCCCCTCCCAACCATCTTTCATCCACCCGACTCAACACAGGCATTGCCCACAAAGCATGGTCCCAGTGTACTTACCTGTTGGTCTGGAGGACCGTAGAGTAGCGCATACTTTGGAAGGACCCCATCCACGAGTTTCTCCAACTCCTGAGCAGTGAAGGCAGGGGCCCTTTCCCCAGTCGCATGAGCCATTGTCTCTTCCAGACCGTGGTCACAGCAGCACTTGCAGTGTAGGTCCTCTCCTGTGGAAGATCAGGTATCGAGTGATTAAGCTGATAGAAAATGGCGGTCACGCCCGCGGCGGTGCGTACCGCGGCGGTGCGTACCGCGACCGCCGGCGCACATTGTCATTGGCTCCTGAGACCCATAGGGTTCAATGTTAACCAATGCAGCTTTGCGCCGCGGTCTTCGACCGCCTACCGCCACGGTGTCCCACGCCAGCACATTGACCTCACATCCCATTGTCGCACTTCACAGGTCAGGCAGCCGCCCTTTCAAGGGCCCACATGCCTTATTTTTTACTGCGTCACACATACCTAGGCCTTGCATCGACACTCATACAAGCCATTCAATGCATTGGGAATCGTGTTATGTGCAAGCTGTGGTTACGTACCTGTGGGTTGATTGACTCTGTGCTCGCTGTTGTCCTTCATAGGCACCGTCCACTGGGACATGCGAGGAGATGGAGGAATCTTCCCGTGTACCGACCGCTGGTGGACCTGTCGACAATGGAGGAAAGACATGTCATACTGACATACAGGCTTGACCGAGCCACTATACAGGAACTGTGTACCCAGTTGGAGCCAGACCTGATGTCACCAATCCGCCAACCCACAGGGATCCCCCCTCTAGTGCAGGTGCTGTCAGTACTCCATTTCCTTGCAAGTGGGTCATTTCAAACAACAGTGGCCATATCATCAGGGATGTCCCAGCCCATGTTTTCCAAGGTGTTGTCCAGAGTGTTGTCTGCCCTGCTGAAACACATGCGGAGCTACATCGTCTTCCCTGAGGTGGGGGATTTGGCTACAGTGAAGGCTGATTTCTATGCCCTTGGACATATCCCCAACATCATTGGTGACATTGATGGGACACATGTTGCTTTGGTCCCCCCCAGCAGGAGTGAACAGGTGTACAGGAACAGGAAGAGTTATCATTCCATGAATGTCCAGATGGTGTGTTTGGCTGACCAGTACATCTCCCATGTTAATGCCAAGTTCCCTGGGTCAGTGCATGACGCGTACATCATGCGGAATAGCAGCATCCCTTACGTGATGGGTCAACTCCAGAGGCACCGTGTGTGGCTATTAGGAGACTCTGGTTACCCCAAGCCTGTCATGGCTACTGACCCCAGTGAGGAATCCCAGGACAAGGGCAGAGGAACAGTATAATGAGGCCCATGGGAGAACTAGGAGGGTGATCGAGCGGACCTTCGGCCTCCTGAAGGCCAGGTTCCGCTGCCTACATATGACAGGTGGATCCCTAATGTACTCACCAAAGAAGGTGTGCCAGATCATCGTGGCCTGCTGTATGCTTCACAACCTGGCTTTGCGACGCCAGGTGCCTTTTCTGCAGGAGGATGGTCCAGATGGTGGTGTTGTAGCAGCTGTGGAGCCTGTGGAGAGTGAAGAGGAGGAAGGCGAAGAGGACGACATAGAGAACAGGAAAACAGTAATACAGCAGTATTTTCAATGACACACAGGTAAGAATCCACACCGGCATATTACATATACTTAGCCCCTACTACCTCTCTACTGTCTGTCCTTTTCCCCCAGTGTATGGTAACTGAGTTGTGACTTTCCCTTCCAATTTCAGAGATGTGGGCCCCACTGCGTGACATCTGCTTTATTTCCCCATGGACTACAGCTGTGTGACATTGGTATGTTGGCATCACAATGTGAATATGCCATTTGGCACGGTAATGTCTAATACATTTGTACATAATCACAGCCAGACTCCAGATTGTTTTATGCAATAAGTGTGTTTATTACAGTGCTCTAAATAGGTGGGTGGTTGCAAATGGTTGAGGTGTGATGGTGGAGGATTGTCCATGGCAGAGTCCAGACTATCAGTATCACAGGTGCATTGTCCAGATGCCTGTGGAAGGTGGAGCAGGGGCAGTGTAAGAATGGACAGGGTGTCAATGTGGGACAGTTGGATGACAATAAGGGAGGTATCCTTTCCTGGCGGGGGTCTTGGCATCTTACTCTGTCTTCATCCTGGATCTCAGGGCCCGCTTGCGGGGTGGTTCACCTTCTGCAGGGGGTGGGGTTCTGGTGACCTGTTGGTCTTGTGTCGGGGCCTCCTGTCCACTAGCGCCGGCGGAGGTGGTAGGCAGTTCTTGGTCCATGCTAGTGTCAGGGGCCCTTTGTGGTGCAACAGTGTCCCGCAATGTGGTGACTAGCTCATTCAGAGCCACTACGATGGTGCCCATGGCGGTACTGATGTTTCTTAGTTCTTCCCTGAACCCCATATACTGTTGCTCCTACAGAAGCTGGATCTCTTGAAACCTGGCCAGGACCGTCGCCATCATCTCCTGGGAGTGGTGGTATGCTCCCATGATGGAGGAGAGGGCCTCGTGGAGGGTGGGTTCCCTGGGCCTGTCCCCCCCCCTGTCGCACAGCAGCCCTCCCAGTTCCCCTGTTTCCCTGTGCCTCTGTCCCCTGGACCGTGTGCCCACTACCACTGCCCCCAGGTCCCTGTTGTTGTTGGGGTGGTGGGTTAACCTGGGTGCCCTGTAGTGGTGGACACACCGCTGATTGACGTGTCCTGGGGACAGAGGTATGGGCCCGCTGGGTGGGTGCTGTGCTGGTGTTCCCAGAGGGGGGAAGGTCTGCTGTGGCCTGTGGCTGTCTGAGGGGAACCGACTGTCCAGAGGTCCCCGATGGGCTGGGCTGGTCATCTAGATCCAGGGAGACAGAGGTGCTGTCATCACTGTGGGCCTCTTCTGGGGGTGGAGTGGACATTTGTGGACCCTCCTGCGCAGTGACGTGGCGTTCGGGTCCTGCAGGGATATAATAGTATGATTATTGCTTCTGTGTGTGCCATAGAGTGCAATGGGTGGGTGCCCGTGTACCCCTGTGCTTGCATTCCTGTGTGGGGGCTTTTGTGAGGGTGGTTTGGGTGGGGGATGGGTATGTGCAGTGGGCATGCTTAGGTGATGGGTGTTCATGCTTAGTGGTCGCATGCAGGGCTTGGTGTTGGGATGGGTGGGTTGTGAGGGTGAGACATTTGCAAGGAGTAGGTGTGATGGGGGTGGGGGTGAGGGTGGGGGTATGAGTTGGCATGCTGGTGGGGTTGGGGGGATGTAGTAATTAAGATATGACTTACCAGAGTCCATTCCTCCGCCTACTCCTGCGAGGCCCTCAGGATGCAGGATCGCCAAGACCTGCTCCTCCCATGTTGTAAATTCTGGGGGAGGAGGTGGGGGTCTGCCGCCAGTCCGCTGCACCGCGATGTTGTGCCTGGATACCATGGAACGCACCTTCCCCCGTAGGTCGTTCCACCTCTTCCTGATGTCGTCCCGATTTCTTGGGTGCTGTCCCACAGCGTTGACCCTGTCCACTATTCTGCTCCATAGCTCCATCTTCCTGGCAATGGTGGTGTGCTGCACCTGTGTCCCGAAGAGCTGTGGCTCTACCCGTACAATTTCCTCCACCATGGCCCTGAGTTCAGCGTCAGAAAACCTGGGGTGTCTTTGCAGTGCCATGGGGTGGTTTGGGTGATGTGTGGGGTGGATTGTGTGGTGCTAAGTGTGGTGATGTGTATTGGTGTGTATTTGGACGTGCTTGGTAGTATAGCTGGGTGACAGTGAATTGCGCGTCTGTGTGCTCGGGTCTCTTATCTCTGTGCGTGTTCACGAATTTCTAGGAGTAGGGGTTTGTGGGTGATGTGGGTGTGTGTTTTATATTGTATTGGGTGTGTGGGAGTGGTGTGTGTATGTGTATCAGGTGTGTGTATTTTGAATTGTCCAATGTGGCTGTGTTTTGTATATGTATGTGTATTTTGAGCGCAGCGGTGTGTACCGCCAATGGAATACCGCGGTTGAAAGGCCGCCGCGTGGATTCGTGTGTCGTGATAGTGTGGGCGTATTTCTGTTGGCGTGACGGTGGAGGTTTGGTCATCGCCAGTTTCTCGCTGCCCTTTGGTGTGGCGGACTTTTGTGGATGTCTGTATTTTGGCGGTTTGCCTGTTGTGTGTCAGAATGACCGTGGCGGTTTGCCGCGGCGGTGTTATGGCGGTCTTCTGCACGGCGGTAAGCGCCTTTTACCGCCGAGGTTGGAATGACCACCATAGTGTCATCTACGATTGATATCATTCAGACAGACATGTCCCTTTTATATCATGGATAAAGTCAGCTTGTGTTCCATCATGCAGTTAGGTTGGACGTTACAGACTTTGAAAAATGGCCGAATTCCATGGAAGTACATTAACGGTAGTGAATTGTTCACCGCTTTTAATTTATCCAGGGAACAGCAGACAATGGCTGAAAGGGAAGCGAGTTTCACCATGCTTCACATAGAGAAGTTGCCTTTCACAGTTACAGAAAGTCCTTCAACAGTATGGCTCCTACATGGCACCATTAATCTTCCCATTTCCACTTTTTGTTTCTCGAAATGCCTGAAACATCGTGCTGTGGGCAGGAATGAGCGACTAGGCGATAGCTATATTAAAGAAAAGTGGGAGTTGCCCTTTGAATACAAATATCTGAACGGCGAAACAGAGGTCTTTCTCAGCGGATGCGAATGCAAGACTACTGTTAGTCATTCAATGATCTGCAAGCAGTCCCTTCACTGCCTTTGCAATGCGGGGGTCGCAAATTTGGCCTGTTTTCTGAAGGGTACTCCTGTCCCTTTGATTCAACCAGCATTTCATATACTTTCGGAAGGAAGTTATGTGGTGCTGAGCGACCAAAGCTGTTGCGGTATGCGACCAGGAATTGCCTATGCGATTTCAGTCTCTAAGTTCGCTTCGTGTTGTGGACAAGTTTTATTCCCCCCCACACGAGAGATAAAAGTATCAGAAATGTGGCCGCACATTGATACTGTTAATGTAAATTATGACAAGCTGAGCAGACTAAAGCCGCTACTGTTCCAAAAACAATTGCGTTGACGTCAGCTAGAGAGACGTATGCTCTCCAGATTGCAAGATCATCAGCTGAGATACAATCCTTATTAAATACCAACTTCCCCAAGCACTTTGGAGACCTGGTATCCATAATTTTCTACGCTTCGAGCACTACTGGGATTGTTCACTTCTTTAAGACTGTTGGGTCTGGATTTGTGTCCATCTTCCAGACGGTCTTCGGAGTCATTCCATCGGCCATTCATTCACTCTTTTCTAGTGTGTTTGGCGACTTTCCTATCATTTTGGCATTGATTGGCAGAATACTGCTGCTATATCTTTTGATTCGCGGTGGTTGTGTCTTTCCAGCTATGCGAAGTAATGGAGCCACTACCACCATAAAACTGTGCTGTGGAAACATGGTTCAGGTCTTTAATGCTTCGTTGCTGGAGGAATTGGAGCCTGATTGGTCATTGTCATTCTGACCACTCCTATGGTGCGTGCAACCAGTCTTTCACTGCGTATGGTGCCTCTTCGAACAATTGTCCACAGTGTGTCTTGCTGTTACGCCAGTGTCTCCTGTAGACTAAGCAATGCTGATGTCCCGATGAGGGTTCATTCACAGTCGTGCCCCTTGAGACTAAGGCTGATTTGCAAGGCCACTTATGAGCCGCCCTTGGTGAATGATCTAGCTCTTTTTGGCACTATGGAGGAAGCAGATGGACCTGCACAAGAGACTACTGCGCACTTCTGCTCCGTGGATCCGTCTGCCTATCCTGAGTAAACCTTCATGAAATATGTGAGCAGAGCTTACATTTGGGTTGACATGTGAAACAATAAGTTTTTTTAAATGGACTAGATAACTTTGCAAAATTTTAAGACATAGCTACCAGGCTGTTCCAAGTGCTCATAACACCTATGGCCAATCCTGTAATTGTAGTCACCGACACTTTGCATGATGGGGTTATGCTTCTATAAGGAAAGTGTTAAAACAAAACTACAATGCAGCATGTGATTGGCTGAACACCCAGAAGCAGCTTATGGTACTTTATGGAATAGTGGCCTTTGGCAGTCTTGTGAACTGCAAAAAGAAATTTGTTTCTGCCTTTTTGCCTTTTTAGGTCTTGCCTAGACAGGCACGTGCTGTCTCTTCAAGACCTTTTGTTTTCTCTCAGTCGACTTAGAGACCACCTATTGCTTACCATTTGTCGGCTTCATTCTGACTTTCATTTGTTTGCTTCTTATGCTTCTTATTGGGAAGCTGCGTAGACTTCCTTCCTCTTCATGTAGTTATCCTTTTTTCTGGAGCATGGATGCATTACTTGTGTCCTTCCAGTGCTCATCTTTGAGCACTATGTTTTGCTTTGCGTTTAAGCACTCTACTAGAGCATGTCTTCCTCAGCTGGTTGCCTTGTGTACTTCTACCACCTCTGTGTTCCTCACCTGTTTGACTGCTTTCCCACTGCAACCCTACCTCTGTTGTCCATGTTGCCCTGCCACCACCCACATGCCCTCCCTTCCTCCCTTGCCTGTGCTACGTTGGCCCCACCCAACTACCCTCCCTCCGTTGTCCATCTTGTCCTGACCTCATCCGCCTTCCCTTCCTCCCTCCATTGTCTGCGTTAGGCCTCCATCCACCATAACAAAAAAAGCACTCTCATGCAGCCACCACTGTCTGTATGTTAGCACTTTTTCCCCCACACCATTTTTTGTCCGTGTAGATCCCCCTATCTGACCTCCATGTTGCCTCCCCCTCCCTTGGTCATGCCTCCCACTCCATATTCCCTCCAGCCAACAATTAAAAAAAAGATATGACGAGGGCAGCGCTGGCCTGTTGTAATCTCTCTGTGGGGTTTTCACCATGCCCACTCTTGCTATTCATTCACTGTTGTGCTTATCTTAAATGCTTCATTTTTATTGGTGCATTTTGTGAAATGTCCCTCCTTTGTGTGCTGAGTTCCCTCCCAGGCTATTTCACTAAGTGAACATTTTTGTTGCCCATCACATTATGTCACTCTTCCTCCTGTTATAGCAAGTGATGGCCCCTCCTCCGGTTTCGGTTTGTCTCTCATCCCAGCAGTGATCCTTTCTAGACATTCACGTAGGCAGCCAATAACACTTGCGCTCACGCTCATGGCCGCCGTGGCATTTTGAATTGACTTGCTTCTGTCAACTGTTTTACTTTTCATTTTCAATTTATGTGGCAAGAAAAGTCCAGTTAGGAATTTACAACGCTAATAGCTGTAACTCAAGCAAACGGGAGACCCATTGCATTGCAAGTGCTTGTTTACCTTTCAGCAATGCTGGTGTCCTGCAGAATATGTCAGCGTTTGAAGTTAGATTTTCAGGGGATTGATGCAAGTTGGAGCATGATTGCCAACTGAATGACCATGACTCGTTCAGAGAGAACACACCGACCGCCAGGGTGGTAACGGATGCTGGGCTGGAGACTTTGGTCTCCAGCCAGGCGACCGTCACAATCCCACCCTCTGGATTATGACCCCGCCTACCGCCATGGTTTTTGTGGCAAGCGTACCGCCATGAAAACCTTGGCGGTAGGCCACCCCACACATTTACACAACAACATGCGCACACATGCACACTCATACACACACGCATACCCACATCCACCCACACATGCACACATACATACCCACACACCGCAACACACACCAACCTGCATTGTCGCACACACGCATTCACAACACACAACATATACGTACACTCACATTCAGTCATTCACGCACTCATTCAACGCGACTCACACCCGCATGCACGCATACAAAAACAGACACCCCCCACACACACAACACCCCCACACACACCACCCCACACCACCCTCTCCTGTCAAAGAACCTGACTTACCTGCTTGCAGGGTGTCCTCCGGCAGGAGACGGAACGCAGCGCTGCTGCCAGTAGCAGCGTCCACCAGCAAATCACCGCCAGGCCGTATCCTTGCTCGTGATGCGGTAGGTGGTGTTTTGCTGGTGTGGCGCTGCTGCTGACAGCAGCACCACCTTACCGCCATCTGCCGCCATGACAGTCGACGGTATTCCGCCAGCCTTCTGGTGGAATTCCGTTTACGATCATACTGCGGATGGGCAGCTTGTAGCCCATGAGAAGGTATGTTGGCTGTCGTCGCCGTGGCGGTAGGCAGTCAATACCGCCAGTGTTGTAATGAGGGCCTTAGTATGCTGCAGTCAACTGCATTATAAAATTATTTACCTAGTTGATCCTGTTGTTTAATATGCATGCATTGTTTGAGGTACTTTACTGCAATGGTATTTAGATTAATACCGTAATTTGGTCAGCAATAACAAACTACTGTGAGGATTACTTCCTAGTATATCTGGGAACTCCATATGTTATGTCCTGCACTCATAGTAATAGATGGGTCCCCATTAAGTTATATCCAGAACAAAGATTGAGGTACTTTACTGGCCACCAGCCTCTCACTATATGTGTTCTCCTCTCTTAGGGATGCTGTGAATTGCCACAAATGTATGAACAATGGAGCGGAGACTTTGGATACTCATTTTAACAAGCAAAGGCACTGTACAGAGACTTTTATTTATTGGTATTTCAAATGTCACATGTTATTATTCAACATACAGTAACATAATGCACTGACAGATCACTTCTGGTCCCGTTTCTCATTTGTATTAGCGATTCTTACATTATAGTACAACAAAATCAGTGCCTTACCTGTTATAGTTATGTATTCAAGTGTGGCAGTCCCGTAAGCAGGCGTCAGGTCATCTACAAATTTACAATAGAATAAGTGTGAGACGGAGGGTAAGTTTCCACTAGGTGAATCATACGTAACCCATAAAATAGTACTCCCCTAGAATACCAAAGAAAAATAAGTTAATAAACCAACCAAATAATTTGCCAAGATACGTCAAACTTGACTGTGTTGTGTGCAGGTTCCTTCAAAAGGTCTCCGTGCTGCGCGGTCCCTAATATGTTTCCATACCTTTCCATATTAAGCAGGCTCTCTGTAGGAGGGCCTGTAAGGGGGGGTTGGGAGGGCAGGTAGAGTTGGTTTGCATAAGGTTCCCTGCCAATTGTGTAAAGCTGCACAGCGGGTGGGCCTGCATGTGCAACATACCTCTATCCTTTGCGGGCTATGGTCCTGTCAGAGTCCTCTTCTATGACCTGCTCCAGAATTTCCCAGGCATCCACCACCTCTGCCCACAGAGGAGCCAGCGGTCTACACCTCAGTCCTCTAATCTCTTCCCTCTGTAATGCCCTTTCTTCTGCTCTTGCCCAGTGGGTAACATGAGCTACCCACATTTCTAGTCTGGGCCCATTTTTGTTTTTCTAGGCCATCGCCACTCTCCTGCACGTTAACACCAAAGCCAGGTCAATGAACCTGTTCCCCACCTTTCTGGGAGAAGGCGTGGCAAAGAGATCCACTAGGCATACAAATGGCCAGTTATCAAGTTGTCTATCTAATGCACTGTCGATTTGTGCAATAACTCCATCACAATAAAGTCTTAGGGGGTCATTCCAAGTCTGGCGGGCGGCGGAGGCCGCCCGCCAGACTTCCCCACTCCGAAATACCGCTCCGCGGTCGAAAGATCGCGGAGGGTATTCTAACTTTTTCCCTGGGCTGGCGGGCGGTCGCCAAAAGACCGCCCGCCAGCCCAGGGAAAAACTCCCTTCCCACGAGGATGCCGGCTCGTAATCGAGCCGGCGGAGTGGGAAGGTGCGACGGGTGCTGTTGCACCTGTCGCGTATTTCACTGTCTGCCAAGCAGACAGTGAAATACTTGTAGGGGCCCTCTTACGGGGGCCCCTGCAGTGCCCATGCCAGTGGCATGGGCACTGCAGGGGCCCCCAGGGGCCCCGCGACCCCCCCTACCGCCATCCGGTTCCCGGCGGGTGGACCGCCGGGAACTGGATGGCGGTAGGGGGGGTCGGAATCCCCTCGGCGGCGCAGCTAGCTGCGCCGCCTTGGAGGATTCCAAAGGGCGGCGGTACACTGGCGGGAGACCGCCAGTGTTGCCGGTCCGACCGCGGCTTTACCGCCGCGGTCGGAATGCCCTTGGGAGCACCGCCGGCCTGTCGGCGGTGCTCCCGCGGTCCTCCAACCCGGCGGTCATTGACCGCCAGGGTTGGAATGACCCCCTTAGTGTTGGGCCTCTCCAAGTCATATGACAAAAGTCAGCATCTACCAGCTGGTATCGGGGGCATTCCCCCGACAGCACTCCATATACCCGATTAATCCTATGTAGGACAAATTAGGCCCTATGGACGTAATTATACTGTATATATTTCAGGCATGTGTTTCGTGAGACCTTGAGTGCCTATGCTAGGGTCCTAGCCCATTCGGCATCTGTCATGAGTCCATCTAGATCTGTGTCCCATCTATACCTTAGTTCCCCCAACGACCTCTCAATCATCCCATTCAGTGCTCTATAAAGTAATGTTACCAAGTGAGATCCCCTTCCAACAGTTAGCATGGTTTGGAGAACTGCACCCACGCAAGGCTCCTCTCTTCTGTTGCCCCAGAGCTCTCTCAAGGCTTGTACTAGAGCCTCATATGTTAAGAACTGCCCAGAGGGTAGGCTTGTCTGCTCCACTTAGTCTCCAAAAGGCATCAGCATTCTCCCTTGGTAGCAGTCCCTCACATTCTTCAGTCCCACCTCCGTCCAAGGTTTTAGTTATCCATGGGTAAAATAAGAACAGGGTTCACCATGAGGCAATCCTATTAAGGGTAGAGGCGGGGCAAAGGGGGCAGTTGTTCACTTTCTCTTAAGGGCTCTGCGCCAGCTAGAGATTTGTTTGTCCACACATGGAGGGTGTTCAATTGTTATACCTTTGTATACATTTTAATGGACATGTGTCCATTTTCATGGTGTACCTTACACCTAATTAACTAAATGTGTGACAAATGCTGTTACTGCTGTATCTGCTTTCATGACTTCCACACATACATTTCTCACATAGGAATGGCACTTGGTTGTACTATTGGTTATTCCTGATATATATCAAGCCACAGTTCCTGTGCAGATAATGGTTTTGAGAGATGTTCAAAGTGGTATGTGGCCCAGGGCACCAGTCTTCCAAGGGTCCCCATGGTAGAGGCATTCCTATTCTGCAGGGATTATTTACATTGTAACCTTTGAATGTTTCTCACACTAATTATATGTCATCCCATTTACCTTGAAATGTGGGTGATAGGTAGAAGTCCATAACAGAGGCTTAGCAGAGAAGGTAGGATTTAGTTTCATGACACATCCATACAAATGTATCTTTTATATTACAACAGGCCATGGCACGTGAACAATGTAAGGGTGTCACTTAGATTTGTAGGATATTGATGATGAGTTGCTATTGCGAGGCACAATGTTAAGGACAGCTAACGTTCCCTGAATATTAGTTGTGCACACATTTAAAATTTAGAAGAGTGTGCCTGTGCAGTGTCAGTAATCTGGCCAACGAGGGCATCCTAGGGTTGTGATTGGGTCATACATTGAGTACAACTCCAAACAGGGGCACACAAAATATGATTGGCCCAAGGACCACATACCACATGCCAGGTCCATGGCGGAGCATCAATTTGCTGTGGAGTTGTTAGTAATAGGTAAGCATTTGGCTTACCGTTGGTTACGTCCACGACAGCATTGGGTTTGGGCATCACCTAGCAGCACAAGCAGCGTAGGTGCGTGCACAATCAGCTCCATGGGGGCCCTGGATGTGTGAAGCTGAGTACAGGTGAGTTTCAGCCTTTTATGCCTCTTTTTATGCCTGCTCAGTTGTGGTGGTTGGACCGCTACGCTATAGTCATGGCAGCGCAATACCATCTCGTAAATGGTCCAGCAGTTCCACTGGTGGTCGGCCCTCCAACAGGTGCATTGGCCTATCTTTAGCAACACAAAAGGATGATGGACAGAGTGCTGAAACTTTTCAAACACTCAACCCCAGTGACATATTTGGGTTTCATCCATCGTTCTTTGTCTCACCATGCCAACCCAGTTTAGACCAAGCCATATGCAAATCAGCCCTGACCCTGTTCCCCATGTGAAGAGTCCAGCCTGAACTGCAGGGCTAGGTCCTCCCTGGTCCGGAAACAAGCTTCCTGGGACTGGTTTTGGGGTATCACCCCTCCTCAGCCAGGCTAGCTTGAATCCAGAGCACAGTGAGCAAGATAACCACATCTGGGCATGCCTTGGACACTTGGGGTGACTTTAGCAACACAAAAGGATGATGGACAGAGTGCTGAAACTTTTCAAATACGTACCCCCAGTCATAGATCTGGGCTTAATCCATTGTTCTTTTGCTCACCAGGCTGCCCTAGTTTGGACACATCCATATGCAAATCAGTCCTGACCCTGTTCCCCATGGGAACAGTCCAGCCAGAACTGCAGGCTAGGTCCTCCCTGGACTAGAAATAAGCATCCTTGGGCCAGATTTGGGGTATAATCCCTCCCCAGCTAAGCTAACTTGAATCCAGTGGCACAGCCTATCTCGTCAACGCAACGGTCTAGATTTGTTGGCGGGGTCGTCGCGACCGCAGCAGTCTTTCTTCTTTGTAACCACATGCACCGTAATACAGCGGTTGGACCGCCAACACTGCGACGGGGTGACCGTCACGGCCGCCATTGAGGTCCCAAGACCATCAAAGTCGTAATCAGGCCCTTAGTGTGGAATATGCTACAGTCAATTTGGCTTTGAAATAAAAACAAATTATAGCACTAGCCTATGTCCCTGTCACTGAAGTAGTTAACCATTATAATTTACTACTAAAAGCCCTTTCTACCAACAAAAAAATATATATATCAAAGCCCCCTACTGGATAACTTTGAAGATACTTGGACTGGCAGACTACATCGCACTGGACACAGACGCCAACCCAAATTCCAAATACCATGGTGGAATGTCTATTACAGCATCTTGGCACAGGAAGCCAAAACAACGCACTGGAAGGATGGCACAATGCCTTCTAATCAACACTAGGTCAAACTCAATCCACACTATTCAAACTAATAAAAGCATTACAAAAAGAGCACAGCTACCAACAACTATGAATGGAGCAATCTGTAACCCAAATTGCACCTAAATTTAGCAAACAATCCAAAAGAATGTAAGACCTGCTACAATTAATAGTAACATTCTTTATAAACAGCCAAGGAGTATAGTATGTAGCAATAACAGTCAAAACATATTATAAAATAAATATTGACCTACAAAACTCCCAAAAAAGTATAATATAATGTTGAGTAACATTACAAATATTTTTTATATAAATAATAAATATAACCTTTTATTACATCAGTCAAAACATTAAATAAAACTCCAATAATAAATCAGGGTGATATAAAATATAATAAAATAATATATACATTATTTATATAAAAAATCTAAACCTCATCAACCAAAAAGCAACCAAAGAACAAATTCAATCAATTTATTAATATAATTACGACACATAAAATACACAAGTCATTATAATGATCATATAACACTTACATATATAATAAAATATATTATTTTCCACCTAAAACAAATACAGTAAATATGACTTACTGGGCCTGATTTAGAACTTGGAGGACATGTTACTCTGTCACAACGATGATGGATATCCTGTCCGCAGAAATATAAATCTCATTATGTTCTATGGGAATTACATTTCAAGTTGATGCGATACCCGTCACCGTTGTGACGGAGTAACCCGTCTGTCGAGTTCTATATCAGGCCCTTTCTGCAGATCATCCTCTGTATTCACTTAGTCAAAAAGTATAATCTACTCAAAATGGGAAGAATATTTTCAGAAAAAGCCTACAAAAATGCAAAAAGATAAACAGTTCAATAGAGATCCATCGAAACAATCTGAAGTATCTAGGAAACAGAAAAAAAAACAGAAAAAGTGTTTAAAAAGGAAACACTCCTGGAAATCTGAAAAAAGGTAATCAAAGTAAAAATATTGGTTTATTGTAAACCAAATGAGATTTCATTAAAAGAAAGATAAACCCAAATGCCATAGGACATGTTCATAGAGGAAACCCTGCAAAGTAAAACAGACAACCCACCCGCAAAATACCTGCACTCCCAAAAGTACATACAGATTAAACTTAATCATCAAAAGCAAGTAACATAAAACAGTATCACATTAACTAGTGAAAAACATTACCATTAATACAACTAAAAACTAAGGTCCTCATTAAAAGTTTGGCAGTCAGACCGCCATGTTGGTGGTCTTTCAGACCCTCCTATTATGAGTTATACAGGCAGGATCAAAAAAGGCAGACCGCAAGCGCGCGGTAGCCTGAAAATAGGCAGTCTGACCTCCAGCACCAATAGCACAGCAACCAACCATTGAACTGGTTACAAG
The DNA here is from genome assembly GCF_031143425.1 of Pleurodeles waltl. NCBI lineage: Eukaryota > Metazoa > Chordata > Amphibia > Caudata > Salamandridae > Pleurodeles > Pleurodeles waltl. The sequence continues at coordinate 745,052,021 of NC_090436.1, read as the reverse complement.
CACAAAGGCGCCGTGGCTGACCCCCGTGGCAGTCAGCCAATGGCAGTCTGAACCACAGTGGTCCACGATTAGCAAAGTAATACACAGCTGCACACACACTGCTGCACTGGATGCACCTGCAAAGGACACTATAAAACACGCCCCTTGACAGACCGCACTCCTTTGCATTTACACTGCAAGACAACGAAGCCCAAGCAACTTATTTTGTAGAGTACATAGATTAGGCACCCCTTTTTTCATCACCATCCCATTGAACATCCATTCACACCCTATTGCACTTTTCCCCTGTCTAATAAGTCACTGTCACCCATTTTGTTTTTTTGTTCCACCATGTCACGTTCCAAAAATCCCTATTTTTCTGAAGATGAGTTACAAGTCATGGTGGATGAAATCATAAGAGTAGAGCCACAATTGTTCGGAGCACAAGTCCAGCACACTCCTCTCAGTAGGAAAATGGAAATGTGTGACAGGATGGTTGACAGAGTGAATTCTGTAGGCACCACCATGTGCACAAAGGAGGACATCGGGAAGATGTGGAACGACCTCAGGGGCATGCTCCGTTCCCTGGTCTCCAGGCACTAGCTGCAGGCCAATAAAACTGGTGATGGCCCTCCCAGTGCCCCATTACATCTCTTCCCCTGGGAGGAGAAGGATTTGGCCATCCTGCATCCTGAGGGCTTGACAGGAATATCTGGGGGAGCGGAAACTGGTAAGTCACCACACACAAAAAACAAATGTGATGTCATGCATGCTTTTAGCTCACCTTTTGCCTCATTTACTGTTACTCCATTCTCCAGCCCAGTGTTCACCGGCCCAAAGACCTCTATTGGGAAACTCACAATTGAAGTATACTCACCTGGGGAGATGACATTTGTATAGATTGTGTAGTACAGGTACTGACATGACTCCAACTCCCAGCAGGCACTGTTTCAATAACTCCAAACCCCAGACCAGTGTTCACTTGTTCAAAGACCGCTGTTACCTGGGGAGGTAACATTTGTCAAGTGTATGTAGTACAGGCACTGACATGACTACAACTCCCAGCTGGCACTATTCCTGTAAGCACAAACAGTAGCACAGTGGTCACATGCTACAATACATCTGCTAGTAAACTCTCAATTACAGTGTACTCACCTGGGGGGGAGAACATTGGTGAAGTGTGTGTAGTAGAGAAAGTGACATGACTGCAACTCCCAGTCCCAGGATGCACTGTTGATATAACCCCAAAACCAGCCCAGTGTTCCCTTGTCCAAAGACCCATGTGTGTCAACTCCCAAATGATGTTAACTCACCGGGGGCTATAACAATTGTCAAGTGTGTGAAGCAGATGGAATAACCTGACTACAACTCACAGGAGGCACTGTTTCTCTGACTCCAAACACCAGAACAGTATTCATTTGTCGTAAGACCCCTGTCTGGCAACTCTCAATGTAGGTTTACTCAGCTGGGAGGGTACAATTTGTATAGTGTGTGTAGTAGAGGGACTGACATGACTGTAATTCCCAGCAGGCTCTGTTACTGTCACTCCAACCACCAGTACAGTGTTCTCTTCTCCAAATGCTCTTGTTTGTTAACTCACAAATGAAGTGTACTTACCTGGGGGAATTACATTTATCAAGTGTATGAAGTATAGGGAGTGACACGACTGCTAATGCCAGGAGATTCTGTTCCTATAACTCCAAACACAAGCCCAGTGCTCACATGCCCCAATACCCATATCTATTAGCTTTCAATTGAAGTTTACTCACCTGGGAGGATACCATTTGCATAGTGGTGGGAAGTAGAGGGAGTGACCGTAATGCAAAGCCCAATAGGCCCTGTTTCTCCAACTCTAACCACAGAACCAGTGTCCAAGTGCCCAAATCAATTTCTTTGTGAACTCCCAAATGAAGGTTACTCACCTGAGAGGATAACATTTGTCAAGTGTTTATAGTATGGAGAGTCACATAACGGCAACTCCCAGAAGGCACTGTTTCGATAACTCCAAACACCATGCCAGTAGTAACTTGTCCAACTAGCCTTGCTTGCTAACTCTCAATTGATGTTTACTGACCTGGGAGGATACCATTTGTATAGTAGTTGGAAGTAGAGAGAGTAACTGGAATGCAAAGCCCAATAGGCCCTGTTTCTCTAACTTCAACCACAAAACCAGTGTTCACTTGCCCAAATCAATCTATTTGTGAACTCTCAAATGATGTTGAATCACCTGGGAGGATAACATTTGTCAAGTGTGTATAGAATGGAGTGACATGACTGCAACTCCCAGGAGGCACTGTTTCTATACCTCAAAGCACCAGACCGCTGGTAACTTGTCCAAATACCCTTGCATGCTAACTCTCAATTGAAGTTTACTCACCTGGGAGTGACCAAGATATAAATTATGCTCAACTCTCAGATTTATCTGGCTACCTAGCTCCATCTTGACCTGCTAACCCAAGATGAAAATATTTAGGACAGGAAGGACAGCATACCCACTGTGCATAACAATAATCCCTGAGGTCCCAAGATGCATAACCAGAATGGTATTAGCAGCAGACACATTCACACTGCACTGACCACATGATGACTCCAGTCACATATATAACAAACTCCTGGGACTGCCTGCATCTCAATCAACTGGGCCTCAAAATGACCAAAGACGTAGCTGGCATAGCCACTGTTTTACCCGCACTGATGGCAGATGGCATTCTCGGGCCATCGTCCCAAGGGCTAATGATCTGCACATTTCAGCAGCTGCTTCAGTCAAAAAGATCTGGCATGCTCCACAAATGTCAAGTCAACATAACCAATGCCATGGGTACTTGCCACGATAGGATTAACTGCAACTTAAATTTGTACAAGGCCTCTGCTTAATGTAACACTAAACTGTTGGAGGTAGATGTCACAATGCAACCATTGACAATATATCTTTCATATCAACAGGTTGAACTGCCACTGGGCACACATAGGCCACAGAAGAGACTGCCTCTGTCCCCTGGATGAAGCCCTCAGTGAAGATGACACTACTGAATGTCTGCACATGCAGGAGGGTTCTGGCCCGTCTGGGTAACCTGGTCAGACAGGGACAGTGAGTCTCATTGTAGCCACATCAACACCTCCCAGCCCGGTTGCCTCAACATCACAGGTAGCTATTCTCCCCCCAACCTGTGTACCAAGCACAGTGTCTACCATCTTGTGAGTCCTGGATCCTGAGTTGCAGCTCAACACTTCAGACAATGAGGTTCCAGGACCCAGTGGGAGAGGGCACCCGGTGGCAATGACACAGCGCCATGGGGGTAGAGTGCGTTGGACGGATACTGTGGGCCAGCAGTGTGAGGTCACTGGGTCTGATACTGACCAGGACACCACCAGCCACGTCTTGGGGGTCTATCAGGAGTCCCAAGGTGTGAATGGGCAGGTCTTGACCAAACTCTGAGAATTCAAGCAGCTACAGAGGGACATGCATAGGGACACGCAAGAACAGATGGAGGTCCACAATAAGAACATGGCCTACCTAACAGTGGTGATGAGAGACATACACACAGTCCTAAGCAGGGCTTTTCAAAAACAATCTTTCCCTTCCTTTGGCTCATCAATACCAGGCAGACCTACATCGGTGCCGGCCACTAGAAGGTAGGCCCTGCCAGTGGAAAATCCGGCCCCAGACATCCCTGCCACTGTTGCAGCCACACCCCTCCCTCAAACACCCCTCCCCCCACGCAAGCTGGGACATCCAGCAAAGAATCGAGGAGGTGCGGATGGCAAGATACACAACACTGCCACCAAGTGACCTCTTCCTAAAGCAACTCCTTTGTGTGCCTGACTCTGTTGACTGATCCTCAACCACTTACCAATTTCAATGGGAGGTATACTCTAGACTTAGGACTCCCAGTGGTGTGGCATCTACTCCAATGATTTAATTCACCACGGCTGATACCTTCACTTTATTTTTTTCTTCTTTTCTGTCCAGATTTTCTTTTCTGCATCAGCAGTGTAATAAATTCACCCATCACAAACTCATTGTCTGCTTGCTTAATTTCAACATTTTGCTCTGTTGAAATGTAAGACCATGTGAACCATATTATGAAGACATAGCTTATTTGTGCAAGGAGAGACATGTTACACTTACACATTGTCCTGCTTAGGATTGCAACCATTACATACAAACACATGTGTACAAGCGTCTGGCCACACCAAACATTTTATTCTAGTGTACAGCACATAGGCTGTTCAGATGTCTGGACCTTTTTGATATAAGAATGTATGACTCATACTTAGTCAAATTACATATTCCAAGGTACAGCCCCTCAGACCACTAAAGGAAGAGATTTGTCAGATATTGTCCTGTAGAATAGGCAAACAATAACGTGGATGGTGTCAGCAGCTTGAGTCTTGAGACAGATGGCAGTACAACAGTGTCTGATGACAGGTCCATCATAATCCAATGACCAATGCGTCTGGTGGTATGACACAAACATATGTCAGTGTAGTGGCACAGGCCTGCAATGATGAGACACATCTATAGCTACATACAGGTCATACAAGAAGCATGTTCAGCCAATGTGAAGGGTGAATGACTTGTTTGCAATCTCTGACTACATATTTCCAGCCCACATGAGGACGCACATGATGCGATCCGACCAACACACCACACAAAACAAATACAATGTGCAATTCTGACCTTCCACCCAAACACTGTGCAAGTTGCCTTGGCATGGGTATCATACTCCCCAAATCTTTGACCGACATTACCTGGAACAATCCATGTCCACTTTGTATGTCATACCAGCATCAGATACCTGCCAATGTCATAATTCTAAAATGCCCACATAAGACTGTCATGGTGAAGGTACCTCTACAAAGACAAAACCAGGAGTATAGGCTTGAAAACATACTTACTGCACAAATCACATAGCAAGCAACTGGAAATATAATTGAATTGCAAGGAAACGGACACAAACAAATCAACATCATTAATGTGGGGTTATGTCAAAGGGTAACTCTTCAAGCAGGCTTTGGCTGAATAGTGCAGAGTATCAGCTCTCTATTTTTTGCTACAACACTCAACTCCACAGTTTCTCACAACTACTGTTCATCATACAGTAACAGTCATGACATCACATGACATACTTACACTCATGAAAAGTAGCTATTGATGAAATCGCAAGTCAGCTCCCTCCTCATTATAACTGTCATCCTCACTTGGCATTTCAGGATTCTCACCCGGTGGCACTGCAGGCTGCCCCCTCCTGCGCATGTTGTGAAGCATACAGCATGCCACAGTGATCTGACGCACTTTTCCAAGTGAGTAGAGGAGGCCTCCACTAGTCCTGTCCACACACCTAAATCTGGCCTTCAGGAGCCCAAAAGCCCGCTCCACTACCCTCAGTGTTCTTCCATAGGCCTCATTGAAGCAGACTTCCCCTGGCATAGTTGAATTCCTTTGTGGCGTCAACAACCAAGGATGGTTTTTGGATATGCGGGGTCTCCTGTAAAGTAATGGTACATATGTGCAACAATGAGTCCCTCAGTTCATGATTGTAGCTCCTGACATTGCTACACACAATCAGGACAGATGTGGCTAACCAACCAGCCAGGCCCTCTCTGGGTATAGTTGTGACATCAGCTGGGGCATGAAGCTGTTCTGCATTATGAAGGAATCCTGGACTGAACCCGGATACCGGAAACACACATGTGAAATGTAGAAATCCACCAAACTGACAACTTGCACATTAATGGAATGGAAGTTCTTTCTGTTACGATAAACTTGTTCATTGGCCTGCACCGGGACCAAGCCAACATGTGTGTCATCAATGGCCCCCACCACATGTGGGATGCATGAAAAACCATAAAAGTCAACCTTCACATGGGCTAAATCCTTATGTCAGAGAAACTTGATATAGCTGTAAAGGTATTTCACCATTGCTGAGAGGACATCCTTCAACACCAAACTGAACATAGGTTGGGACATACCAGAAGATAGGGCCATTGTATGATGGAAATACCCTGAGGCTAGGATGTGCAATACTGACATGACCTGTACAATGGTTGCCATGCTGGTTAGATAACTAATAGCCTGCTCCAACTGACAGCATACGTCCACTATTGTTTGCCTACCCAGGTGGTAAAAGGTTATTATGTGCCTTTGCTCCATGGTCTGAAGGTCTGGCAGTGGACGGTAGACAGAAGGTTGTCGTATCCTCCCTCTCTCTGGGTACCTATGTATGACAACACAAGATTTGTTACATTAGTAGTGTGTCAAAAACAGCAACATACATGATGCATGTCAATGATATCATGTGACAAAGCATTTCTGACTGGATAGACATGGGCCCCAGCACACATTACGGCTGCAAATAACACAATGGTCACATGTGCCCCCCAAAGTTTTCAACACGTGTCCACAACATGGCTTTGGACCAAACTCTAAGATGTGCAACGTAATTGCCCCTCGAAATGTGACTGTATATCCAGGCTGCCAAAATGTCCATTGGCGGTGGTGGACTGTGCCCTATTGTTAAATGCCATCCGTGCCCTGCAACATACTACAATGGTGTTTGAGTAGTAAGACCTACACAATAAAACAGGATAAGGAAGTTTGTGAGGTCAAAAAAACTTTTTTGCAGGTGTGACACAGTTTATAAAGCCCAATACAGCATTTCAGGCTGCCAAAATTGTGGCTGCCCGACCTACTCCACTGGACTTTAGAAACTGCTCCGCAACCGCCGTCAGAAGTCTTCATGGTGGTGGTCGTTGCAACCGCGGCGGGCACAGCCATAGGCTAACGTTGTTGCCAGTGGCTGTGTCCGCCAGCGGTGACGATCACGGACATGACGGCCATAAAATGTAGATTCACTCACTTTACTCTTGACACTGCTGCCAGCAACACCCACATGATCTTACTTGCTGTGTGCCGACTCTGGGAGCAATCATGCCACATCCAGCATAATGATATGGCCCCTACCTTCTCTCTAGAGGAGCTGCAGAGGCTTGTGACTGAGGTCCTACCTCTGTATGGAAAGCTCTGTGGCCCAATTTTCTCTCTACTTCACCATCCTTTCGTTCCTCACAGGCTAGAATGTGCCCATGTGTGCCAGTTAGACTTCTTCTGTGCCTGTTGTTGCAGTCTGTGTGGCATCAATGGGAGGGATAATGTGCAGGTACTGGTGGGCAGTGCTATATGTTAAGTTCAGTCACATTGGCCCTCATTACAACCCTGCCGTTCAGTGATAAAGTGGCCAACACGCCAGCGGTAATTAGCGCCAGATTATTACCACAGAGGAAACAGCTCAGACAGACAGTCACTTTAACACACTGACCGCCAGGTCGGAAACAACAGGCACCAGGGCGGTAAGCACCTACAGCCAGGCGGAAGACAATGTTCCACCCGCTGTATTAAGACATGCCAATCTGCCACCTTTTCCGGGGCGGTACCAATGACATCAAAAGCCTGGCAGAAACACTGCACAGAAGGAAAATGACTCACCTGTGGAGACTCTGCGAAGAACCACGCCGCCATGTAGCCCGAGTTGCATGTCTTCCCCATGCTCTTCTACGTGCTGCTCCACTACAAACACTAATGACGGCGAAGACAACCACGGTGAGTACAGCCGCCTAGCAAACAGGGGAGGGAGGAGGAAAAAGAGAGTGACATACACCCGCAACACGCAACACCCCCACCCCCAACACCATACACACAAGCAGATGCAGTAAGATAACATATTGACCCCGTACATCTCAAGAATAATGCAAGGACAACTCCAATAGATGAGAGTGAGTGCAATAAGATAAATATTGTAGGAATACGTGCATCCAAATTAAAAAGTCTATACATATGTATAAATCAGGGGACACTGCCCAGTCCTCAATGTTCGTGGATCACAGGGCCACATCTCAAAGTCCGAGACCCCACCTCACTCCTGCAACAACACGGAGAGAACACTGCAGGGGCATCAGGTCAAAAATAGGCAGGCACCTCAGGGGGACGGGGAACACGGGGGCACCTCAGCCGGAAGATGGTACAACACCACTGGTCCTGGAGGGGGCAACATGCCCTGTGCTTGGTCCTGGGGAGTGCAAGGCCACAGTCTCTTAAATTGGTGACTTGCCCTCTGGCTCTGGAGGGGGAACATGCCCATTGCTCTGTCCTGGGAAGTGCAAGGCCACAGTCTCTCAAGTGGATGACTTCTCCACTGCTCTGGAGTGGACAACAAGCCCATTGCTCTGTTCTGGGAAGTGCAAGGCCACAGTCTCTCGAGGGGATGACTTTTCCACTGGCTCTGGAGGGGGCAACATGCCCATTGCTCTGTCCTGGAGAGTGCAAGGCCACAGTCTCTCGAGTGAATGACTTCTCCACTAGCTCTGGTGGGGGCAACATGCCAATTGCTCTGTCCTGGGGAGTGCAAGGCCACAGTCTCTCGAGTGGATGACTTCTCCACTGGTTCTGGAGGGGGCATCGTGCCCCGTGAGCTTCATCCTGGGGAGGATGGGGTGAGTGGATGGCCTCTCCACTGGTTCTGGAGAGGGCATCGTGCCCAGTGATGCAGATCTTGGGGAGTGCAAGGTCACAGTCTCTCAGCTGGGTGTCATACCCACAGGATTTGCAGTGGCCAGGCCGCACAATAGCCCATGGATACAGGACTACACACTGTCCACCGGCAGAGGTGGCTGTTCAGTGGTGGCAGTGGTGGTGCTGGTGCTGCTGCTGCTGGTAGTGGTGGGGGAGGCTCCAGCCCATCCCCTGCAGCCTCGGATGGCTGCCCACTGGGGCTGCTGCTGGTGGTGCTGCTGGTGGTGGTGGGGTGAGGCTCCAGCCCATCCCCTGCAGCCTCGGACGGCTGCCCACTGGGGCTGCTGCTGGTGGTGGCAGTGCTGCTGGTGGTGGGGGGAGGCTCCAGCCCATCCCTTGTAGCCTTAGACCACTGCCCACTGGGACTGCTGCTGGTGGTGGTGGTGGGGGGAGGCTTCAGCCCATCCCCTGCAGCCTCGGACAGCTGCCCACTGAGGCTGCTGCTGGTGGTGGCGGTGCTGCTCCTGGTGGTGGGGGGAGGCTCCAGCCCATCCCCTGCAGCCTCAGACCGCTGCCCACTGGGGTTGCTGCTGGTGGTGGTGGCGGTGCTGCTGGTGGTGATGGGGGGAGGCTCCAGCCCATCCCCTGCAGCCTCAGATGGCTGCACCACCATGGTTGGTGGTGGGGGCTCCGACTGAGTCCCAGCACCAGGGCCCTTGTCCTTACTGCCTGCTGGTGCAGGTCCCTCGCCCTTCCTGGCAGCAGCTGGGGATGGCTCCCTTCCCCTTTTGGCAGCAGCTGGGGCTGGCTCCTTGCCCTTCCTTCCTACAGCTGGGGCTGGCTCCTTGCCCTTTCTTCCTGCAGCTGGGGCTGGCTTCTTGCCCTTCCTTGAAGCACCTCGTGCAGGCACCCTTTCTGTCTTCCTGGCTGGTGGCCGGGATCCTTTCCCACCTGGAGTTGCTATGGACACTACTGTGCCCATGGACTGGGTTGCTGAGGTGCTTGCCTGGGTTTTGACCACTTGGTCTGACGTGAGAGATGGGGGCAGGGGTAGGGAAGAGGTCAATGTTGGAGAGGAAAAGCTTCTTAGGGACATTGGGGCAGGAAGAGGGAGAAGGTTTGGGAGTGGAGGAAGAGGGAGTGGTTGTAGGAGGTGGCAGTCTGCTGTGTTTGGGTGCAGGTGCATGGGCTAGATGCTTTTGTGAGGTGGATGGCTGTTGGGTGTCTGAGTGCTTGCGTTTGTGTACTTTGGGAGGAGGAAGCACAGACACAGTGGGAGAGGACACAGGGGACGTGTGCATGGATGTGGGGGTGGTGACTGCCAGTGAGGGTTGTGTACTGATAGGTGTGCTGGTGATGGTGGTAATGGATGAGGATATAGTACATGCAGGTGTGAGTGGAGACACTAGTGGGAGGGAGGTGGACGATGAGGAGGAGGGGGCCACAATGGGGGCAGTGGATGTTGCTATGTCTGCATCTGGATGGTGTTTGTGTGAGTGCCTGGCGGATGAAGTGTGGTGCTACTGTTTGCCATGTCCACTCTTGTGTGTTGTCCTGTGTGCATGGTTGTCTGCCTGTGTGCTTGGGATAGGTTGGGGTTGAGGGGAATGGGATTGGGTGGAGGAAGTTGGAGGGGGGAGGGTGGAAACAGGGACAATGGCTGCCATCAGAAAGGAGGCCAGAGCCTGGATTGATCTATGTTGGGCCGCCAAGCCAGTGTGAATGCCCTCCAGCCACTGGACGGCATTCACAATGGTTGACTGCCCAATAGAGATGGATCGCAGAAGGTCAATAGCCTCCTTACTCAGGGCAGCAGGGCTGACTGGGGCAGGGCCTGAGGTGCCTGGGGCGAAGGAGATGCCCACCCTCCTCGGTGAGCAGGCACGGGCAACTCGCTGATGGGCTGCCGGGAGAGCGGTGCTGGTACTGGGAGTGGCGGCTGTACCTGTAGCTGGGGTGGGCACAGAGGTGTCCTCCACCACCAGGGAGCTTCCATCGGAGGAGGAATCTGTGTCCAAACTGTCCCCTCCTGTCTCCGCCGTGATGCTCCCCTCACCCTCCGTCCACTGGTGCCCTCACCGTCTGTGGATTTGGCCTCCTGGGTCCTGTGGGATGCAGCTCCCTCTGTCACCAGTGCCTCTGCTCCTCCAACAGATGATGCTAATGCACAGAAGGACAGGGTGACAAAACAAAAAGGGTGCATGGGAGACAAAGGACACACTTGGTCAATGGCAGCACCAACACCACTGTTGGTGTACACAACACACAGGGAACAGCCCTACGCAGTGGGCAATGCACTACCAGTCACAATGCTAATCACCAGCCCATGGATAGGGACACTGTTGGATTTTGCCCTTTTGCAGGGTCATCCCCAATCTTTTTGCCTCCTGCCTCCTACTTTTTTATGACCTGTTTCTGTTGGCTTTTGAACTCTGAGCACTTTACCACTGCTAACCAGTGCTAAGGTGCATATGCTCTCTGTGTAAATTGTATTGTTGACCGGTTTATCCATGATTGGCATATTTGATTTACTAGTAAGTCCCTAGTAAAGTATACTAGTGGTGACAGGGCCTGTAAATCAAATGATACTAGTGGGCCTGCAGCACTGGTTGTGCCACCCACATAAGTAGCTCTGTAATCATGTCTCAGACCTGCCACTGCAGTGTCTGTGTGTGCAGTTTTAACTGTAAATTAGACTTGACAAGTATACCCACTTGTCAGGCCTAAACCTTCCCTTTTCTTACATGTAAGACACCCCTAAGGTAGGCCCTAGGTAGCCACAAGGGCAGGGTGCAGTGTATGGTTAAGGTAGGACATGTAGTAATGTGTTTTATATGGCGTGACAGTGAAATATTGCTAGATTTGTTTTTCACTGTTGCAAGGCCTGTCCCTCTCCTAGGTTAACATTTTAAATCTGATTAAAGTATAGATTCCCTTTGGGAGTGAATGGACAAGTGGAGTTTGGGGTCTCTGAGCTCACAATTTAAAAATACATATTTTAGTTAAGTTGATTTTAAGATTGTGTGTTTGAAAATGCCACTTTTAGAAAGTGAGCATTTTCTTGCTTATACCATTTCTGTGACTCTGCCTGTTTGTGGATTCATTGTCTGGGTCAGTTTGACAGTTGGGCTGGTTGCACCTCACGCTAGACTGTGACACAAAGGGAGCTGGGGTGTAGTCTGCACTTTCTGATGACCCATCTGTGCTAGGAGGGAGGGGAGAAGTGGTCACTTACACCTGAAAGGGCTGTGCCTGCCCTCACACAATGCAGTCTCCAACCCCCTGGTGAGTTTCTGGGGCCTGGCCTGGGCAAGGCAGGATTTCACATTCAAGAGAGACTTTGCTTTGAAGTAGGCCTACTTCAAAGGAGAAATTGGGTATAAGGAAACCAAAAGGAACCTCTGCCTGGAGAAGAGCTGAATAGCTGAGGAAGAAGAGCTGCCCTGTCAGTGACTGTGCTTTGTGGAGCTATCCTGCAGTTGCTGCTTCTGCCTGCGCTAGAGGACAAAGACTGGACTTTGTGTTGCATTCCTTCTTGTGAAGATCTCCAAGGGCTTGATTTAGAGCTTGCCTCCTGTTATTTGAAGTCTCAGGGACAGCAAAGACTTCTCTCTGCCAGCACCTGGAGTCTCTGGAGAGACTCCTACTCTGCCAAGTGGTGCCCATCCAGTTCCTGGGACCCTGAAAGGAGAAGTTGGCAGCCTAAAAGGAAGAAATCCACGCACAGAACGCTGTGCAGAGAAAAGATCGACACAACTCCGCACAGAGCTGGAGAAACGAAGCACAGCATCGCTGACGGACGCTGGTGAGATCGCAACCCGCGATGCGTGGTTTTCGGATCATAGTGTGGCTGAATTTCTCACGCAAGTACCGCTGGCTGTGTAAAAACAACATAAGGCCTGCCCGGACCCGAAACTGCTGACCGGATCGACCCATCGCTCTCCTGCGGAGAGAAGAAATTGCGTGCCCGACCCGACGAAAGGAGAAACAACGCGAGGTCTCGCTCGTGATTGAAATTGACGCATTGCAAGCCCTTTTTGACGCACGCTCGCCTATGCGGGGTTATTTTTGGCGCACCCAAGGTACATTTTCACGCAAACAGTGTTAGTGTGTGTTTAAAGCTAGATGAAGACTCTTTTTGCATTTTTATTGATAACCTGACTTGTGAATTGTGGATTTTTGTTGTTTTGGTCTTGATTTGTTTAGATAAATATTTTCTATTTTTCTAAAACTGTGTTGTGTTATTTTGTAGTGTTTTCATTAAGTTACTGTGTGTGTTGGTACAAATACTTTACACCTAGCACTCTGAAGTTAAGCCTACTGCTCATGCCAAGCTACCAAGGGGGTGAGTGGGGGTTAGCTGAGGGGGATTCTCTTTTACCCTGACTAGAGTGAGGGCCCTTGCTTGGACAGGGGGTAACCTGACTGCCAACCAAAGACCCCATTTCTAACAGACACCTAACGCCAATTGCAGCATACCTTAGACCCACAGACCCCTGCCCAGTAGTGGATGCCAACTAGCTTGGTTGGAGGACTTTCAAATCAGAACCGTGCCCAACATGGGACCTACTCTGCAACGTCAGGCCTGGCTAGGGCACCCACAAGGCAAACCCTCCCGACCCAGATGCCACCCCACCAGGAGTAATTTGTAATGAAGGGCACTGTACTCCCCCCTTGTTGCTGCTGTGATGCCACCAAGCACCCATCCAGCTCCAGATAGGCCATAGCCAGTATGCGGGCCATCAGGGGGGTCAGTGTTTGACAGGCACCCCCTTCCTCATTGGGAAGCCATCCCTAGCTGGGCCTCCGCCGTCTTCCATGCCCAGCGTCTCAGGTCCTCCCACTGTCTCTGACAGTGGGTGCTCTACCTGCTGTAGACCCCCAGAGTCCACACGTCCTTGGCGATGGCACACCATATACCCTTCTTTTGATGGGTGCTGACCTGCAGGGAAATACACACAGGGAAAGGTATTCGTCCGACCGTCTTGCCTGTTACACTTATGGCCCACCATGCCCCTTCCCATCCCCATTAGCACAGACATGGTCCAGCATACATGCTGCAGGCTGCCCAGGGCCCATCCACCAAACCCCCCCAACATGAGGCCTTCACACACAACACTCCATGCATTCATGGCCCATGCATCTTACTCACGGTGTATTCACCTGTTGGTCTGGAGGCCCATACAGCAATCGGTACTGGGGTAGGACCCCATCCACCAGTCTCTCCAACTCTGCCGAGATGAAGGCAGAGGCCCTTTCCCCAGTCACACGAGCCATGGTCGGTTCAGACACAGGTCACAGCAGCACATGCAATGTAGGTTCCCTCCTGTTGAAGGTCAGGTAGTAAGTGAGTGAACAGATAGAAAATGGCGGTCACGTCCACGGCGGTTTGTACCGCCACCACCGGCGTACATCACCATTGGACACTGTACCCCATAAGGCCCAATTACAACCAATGAGGAGTTGCACGGTAGTTCTCAACCACCTCCTGCAACGGCGCACGTCAGCGGAATTACCTCACTTCCACCTGTCCCTACTGGACTGGGGGATGCCATTTCAGGGGGGGTGCAGGCCATGGATCCTAACTGCGTCACATTACACAAATTCAAATGTTCGACCTATCACACCTAAATAATGTCACAATAAAACAATCACAATATGAATAGGACTGTAGTGGTTGCTATGTACAGATAATGACCAGCTGCTCACTCTTTTGCCACATAGATTGCAACCGCTGCGGATGAATAGGAGATGGAGACATCCTCCCGTGTACAGACCCCTGGCAACAATGGAGGACAGGTCCATTATCCTCACCTATAGACTTGATAGGGCCACAATGTACCCAATTGGAGCCTGACCTAATATCTGCTATCTGTCACCCCACGGGGATCCCTCCACCTGGGGGAAAACGATGTAGCTGCACATGTGTTTAATCAGGGCAGCCAACACTCTGGTCAGCACTATTGAGAACATTTGCTGTGACATTCCTGCTGCCAAGCCCACTGTCACTTGGAAAAAAACAGTTGCGAAGAAATGGAGCACAGATAGCATCTGATGCCTTTATCCTGAGGAATAGCAGCATCCCAAATGTGATGGCCCAACTCCAGAGGCACAGGGTGTGGCTAATAGGTGAGCCCTGGTTCCCACCCCCCAGTGGATGTTGCTGTATGGGTATGTTGTGGGCCCTATGGGTGATTGTGTGGCTAACAGTTGTCCCTCGATATTTGCAGGTGACTATGGTTACCCCAACCTCTGATTACTGCTGACCCCTGTGAGGAATCCCAGGACAAGGGCAGAGGAACGTTACAATGAGGCACATGGGTGAACAAGAAGGATAATAGAAAGGACATTCGGCCTCCTGAAGGCCAGGTTTATTTGCCTCCATCTAACTAGTGGATCCCTGTGCTACTCACCCAAGAAGGTCTGCCAGATCATCGTGGCATGCTGTATGTTGCACAACCTTGCCTTGCGCCGCCATGTGCCTTTTCTGCAGGAGGAGGAGGCTGGAGATGGCCATGTGGCAGCAGTGGACCCTGTGGACAGTGAAGATGAGGAGGCAGAGGATGAGGATGAGGACAACAGAAGTGCAGTCATTCATCAATACTTCCAATGACACAGAGGTAAGACAGTGTAACTTCACATTTCATTTACAGTCTGATGTGTAACATTGTCACTGGCAGGCTGTGAATTCCTACTTCTATGCCCACTCACTGTACCCTTTGGCATCCCTGCAGATGTTGGTGCCCCACTATTGGTCCTGGTGTGTTCAGTGCAGCCAACTGTAGGTCTTTCCTATGTAAAAATTACTGTACAGTTGAATTGCAATATTTGAACCTTGTTAAACGAATACATTTTGAAATCATTTGACATACACCATACTTGTATTTTTCAAAGTGTGTTTATTGCAGTGTTCTGAAGAAGAGGGGGTAGTGCAATGGGCTGGGTTGATGATGGAGTAAAGTCCTTGGTAGAGTCCAGTCTATTTGTATCACAGGTGCGGTGTCCAAGGGGGCATAGGAAGGGGAGCAATGGCAGTTCAAGGTGGACAGGGTGACAGAGTGGGACACAAGGGTGACAATCAGGAGAGTCCTATTTCCTGGCGGGGTCTTGGCAATAGTCTCTGGCTTCTGCCTGGATCGCAGGGAACGTTTGCGGGGTGGTTCACCTTCTGCAGGGGGAGGGGTGCTGGTTGGTCCTGTGGCAGGGCCTCCTTTCCACTAGCAGCAGGGAGCTGGAGGGCTGTTCAGTAGTCAGGCTAGTGTCAGCGGCCCGGTGATGTGCCACTGCCTCCCTCATACAGTTGCCCATGTCTGCCAACACCCCTGCAATGGAGACCAGGGTGGTGTTATTGGACTACAAGTCCTCCCTGAACCCCAGGTACTGTCTCTCCTGGAGCTGCATGTTCTCCTGCATCTTGTCCAGAATTTGGCACAGCGTATCTTGAGAATGTTGGTAGGCTCCCAGGATTGCAGTAAGTGCCTCCTGGAGGGTCAGTTCCCTGGGCCTGTCCTCCTCCTGTCGCACAGCAGTCCTCCCAGCTTCCCTGTTTTCCTGTGCCTCTGTCCTCTGTTCTGTTGGTGTAATGGTGTGGGTTACCACCACTTTATCACTGACCTTTGGGCTGGCGGATTTGTGTGTGTGTTTGAATAGTAACAGATAGGTGTGTGTGTTATAATATGGTTAGCGGA
Organism: Pleurodeles waltl; assembly: GCF_031143425.1. Classification (NCBI taxonomy): domain Eukaryota; kingdom Metazoa; phylum Chordata; class Amphibia; order Caudata; family Salamandridae; genus Pleurodeles; species Pleurodeles waltl. The sequence continues at coordinate 745,035,845 of NC_090436.1, read as the reverse complement.
TATCCGCCGCCGCCGCGGTATGTTGGCGGCAGTCAGCATGGCGGTAAGTGGGATTTACCGCCAATGTCATAATGAGTGCCATTGTGCTGTGTGAGGATTTTGGGGTACTAGAGTAACCATGTGTTGGATGCACATAACATTGGTAAGGAGAAATTACTGCCATCCACAGACATCTCTTTCTTCATGGTTGTTGTCACACAACATGTATGTGCATGACAGCATGAGCTGTGTATGCATGTTGTATGAGTCATTTGAGAATTATGTGAGCAATGTGTATAGTGCCACAGATCTTTCAACCCACATCTGGCTCCTCTAAACTGTTGTGTGGAATTCATATCATGACTTAGGCCCTCATTCCGACCCTGGCGGTTTCAAACCGCCAGGGTGGAGGACCGCGGGAGCACCGCCGACAGGCCGGCGGTGCTCCAATGGGCATTCCGACCGCGGCGGTAAAGCCGCGGTCGGACCGGCAACACTGGCGGTCTCCCGCCAGTGTACCGCCGCCCATAGGAATCCTCCAAGGCGGCGCAGCTAGCTGCGCCGCCGAGGGGATTCCGACCCCCCCTACCGCCATCCAGTTCCCGGCGGTTCTCCCGCCGGGAACCGGATGGCGGTAGGGGGGGGTCGCGGGGCCCCTGGGGGACCCTGCAGTGCCCATGCCACTGGCATGGGCACTGCAGGGGCCCCCGTAAGAGGGCCCCTAAATGTATTTCACTGTCTGCTTCGCAGACAGTGAAATACGCGACGGGTGCAACTGCACCCGTCGCACAGCTTCCACTCCGCCGGCTCGATTCCGAGCCGGCTTCATCGTGGAAGCCTCTTTCCCGCTGGGCTGGCGGGCGGCCTGAAGGCGGCCGCCCGCCAGCCCAGCGGGAAAGTCAGAATCACCGCCGCGGTCTTTCGACCGCGGAACGGTATTCTGGCGGCCCCCGACAGGCCGGCGGCGACCGCCGCCGGCCAATGTCGGAATGAGGGCCTTACTCTGTCCTTCAGGTTGTCACACACACACTTCATACCTGCTGCTGGCCACAAGATGTACTGCCATGCATGGAAGTGATAGGAATGTAGTGTCATGTAGGTTCTGAATGCTCAGATTGCAGAGACCAGGGTAGTCAAGGGTATCTCCCAGTATGGGACCTAGTCTAGGCTGTAGGAGAGTCACTGTGGCTATGCAACTGTGGCACTGTACCCATTCCTTGTACCCCAGCAGATCCTGGCATGTAGCCAACATGATGCTCTAGTGGCAAAACCTGCCCATTCATTTTACAAGATTAGGAATGAGTACATAGTTAATTCATTAATCAAGTCCATATGTGCATTTAGCATCATTGTCAATGTGTGTCTTAGACTCATGACACGACCCTTATTACCACAGCTCTATTGTCACCTTCACACAGGTCATATTTGCCCTGTGCAGGTGTATAGCATAACTGACAGTCCCACAGTGTAGACAGTCAGTGTGTTGATTCCTGGGAGGCCATGATATGTGACTCTGTAGCATGGTCACATAGCAGAAACTGCACAATGCATGCCTTTGTTGGATGCCATCTCTGTAGGATAGACACATATGTCCAAAGGAGTATTCTGTGGTACAGGTACATACCACAGAACCCCATCCCCTGATGAGACATGAGTCTGCATTTGTAATTCCACATGTCCACACATTGACAAGGAAGTTTCTTTCTGTACCCACTATGTCAGCCCCTTGATTGTTACTCATGTGTATTTTTGAAGTTTGTACTCTGGCTGTTACCTGTAGGGACTGTATGCAGTGAGTCATTCTCACAGAGTGTGAATGTGTTGGTCCATTCATGCCTAAGGAGTTTACCCTTCAGAAGCCACATAGGTGTAAAGTGTTTCATTGTGGCTCATATCACAGTACAGGTTGCTAGAGCATGGGCTACCTGATGTCAGTAAGCTTGCTTAGTCATTGAAGGCCATGAGCAGGGTAGTGGGTTAGTCTGCAGATGTAAATAACTATGGGGGTCATTTCAACCCTGGTGGTACAGGACCGCCAGGGTTGAAATGACGGAAGCACTGCCAACAGGCTGGCGGTGCTTCCAGGGTCATTACGACCGCGGTGGAAGCGCCACGGTTGCACCACCGGGGCCGGCGGTTTCCCGCCACAATGGCCCCGGCGGTAGTAATCCGCCAGGGCAGCGCTGCTAGCAGCGCTGCCCAGTGGATTACGAGTCCCCCTACCACCAGCCTTTTCCTGGCGGTTTGAACCGCCAGGAAAAGGCTGGCGGTACGGGGAGTCGCGGGGCCCCTGGGGGCTCCTGCACTGCCCACGCCACTGGCATGGGCAGTGCAGGGGCCCCCTGAGAGGGCCCCATGCGGCTTTTCACTGTCTGCCCTGCAGACAGTGAAAAGCGCGACAGGTGCAACTGCACCCGTCGCACGGCCGCAACACCGCCGGCTCCATTTGGAGCCGGCTCCCATGTTGCGGCCCACATCCCCGCCGGCCCAGCGGGGATGTCATAATGGGCACTGCGGGAGTGCAGCCGCAGTGGCGGGCGCACGGCGGTTACAACTTGGAGGGCGGCGGTTGCCGCCCGCCAATGTTGTAATGAGGCCCTATGTCCGTAGTCAGGTCCCTGTACTTATTGGCTTGTGTGTTTCACACTTGGGGAGTATTAACAAAGAGAAAAGTCCTAACTTGGTGTTACTGACATGTAGGTGACTTATCAATTTGTAAATAAAACTGGTGTTTGAAATCTCTTGTTTTTACTTTTGCATCCATGAAGGTCAACCCCCATCAGAAAAAGGAACTATGGAGAGCCATCACCAAGAAGATGCGGACCATGGTTGTATGACAGAACCACGCATGGCGGAATAACCTATGCCCTAATAAGGTGGTAGGAACCACAACAGCGTTGTTTCCACGCATGCCTTTACCAGGCATGCCTTTACAATGAATTTTGTAGTAAAAGCATGCCTAGTAAAGGCATATGTGTAAAAGGCATGCAAAACGGCATGTGTGGTTCTGTCAAATAACCACACCCACCCACCCTGAGGCCCAAAACTACTCCCACCCCTAATAGCTAAACTACCATTACCCCCCCAACCATCATCAGCCCCAGCCCTAAAAAAAAAAACTATCCCAAACCCCCCACCCTGCCTCTAAAAACTAAAGTACTCGACCCCCACCCACCCTGAGCCCCAAAAAAAATACCCCCACCCCTGCCCCTAAAAACTAAGGGCCAGATGTATGAAGCCTTTTTGCATTAGCAAACAGTGCGAATGCCCGTTTGTGAATGCAAAAAGGCCTTTCAGAATGTATGAAAGGCATTCTGAACGCAATTTAAAGGAATCGCTAAAATAGCGATTCCTTAAAATTGCGACCCCATTTAGAGAATCCTTATTTGCGATTCCTTGAGCACATGTATGAAGCAATTCCTTAATGCGAATTGGGCATTAAGGAATCGCTATTACCACTAAGTTGACCTTGGTGGTAACCATGTGCAAATTTTAAAAATGCATTAAAAATGCATTTTTTAAATTGACATGATGACATTGCCCTTTTGGCATGTGTGCACCTTACATGTCTTCCAAAATTGTTTTGAGGTGCAACAGAGGGGGCCTTAGGCCCCCAGCACCCTGGAGTTTGCATTTCCCAAATTGCGAATTCCAGTTAGGAATTTGCAATTTGGGAAATGCAAACAATTTGCATATATGGGCCGACAGGCCCATAGGTGCGAATGGGGGCTGTATCACAATTTGCGATTCGGTAATGGCATTTGCGATTTTTAAGAAATCGCTATTACTGAATCGCAAATATGATACATTGCATTTTGCGAATCAGAAATAGCGATTTCTTAAAAATCGCTATTTCTGAATAGCAAAAGGCTTTTTTCATACATCTGGCCCTAAACTACTCTGATCCCCCGCCCACCCCAAACCCTAAATCCCCCCCCAACTGCTAAAAAAAAAACACCAACCCTGTCCCAACCCCACTTACCTCACCGTGTCCTCTATCTATCCTTCCTCCTCTTCTCTCCCCCACCCTTCCTTAAAGCTTCCCCCATCTTTAAAAAAAACTACTGCGCCCCCACCGTAAGCCCTAAATAAAAAAAATACCCAAACCACCCCACTCCCGCCTCCCCAAGAAATAGCCTGACCCCCACTCTAAAAAAAATTACCCAAACACCCCCACCCTCACGCCTCCTTAATCCACCTCCCACCCCTGCCCCAGCCCCACTTACTTCACCGCATCCTCTCCCAATCCACTCTGGCTTTTTCTGTGCCTTAACCACGCAAATGCGTAGTTTGGTACATGCGTGGTTAAGGCAGAAAAAGTCAGGCGTTGTTCCGGCAAGCCTGGTTACGCTTGTGTGCTAAACGTCCACGTTGTTCGCAACACGTAGTTCAGGATGTTTCCCGCGGACTATAGGGGTCCACAACCGATGGAGCAGCTACTGTCAGAAGAGGTGGAAGGACCGGAGATGCTGGAAGATCACAGAGGTCCAGCTGGGGATGTCCTTCCAACGTGGGTGGGGTGTCTGTTGGACCATTATCCCCTAATGCCCCCATTCTAACGGTGGCGTACCCAGGCCTTGATGGACACTTGAGGAAAGCACAGCAGCCGCAAGGTGGTGAGTACAGGGCACATTCCTGTCTGTCACATTGCCAAGTGAATGTGTTAGGTTCTGACAGGTCCCCCTGACAATTAGGGATGAGCCACGTGTAACACAGTAGATAAGTTATTGTTTGTGTAGACATGTCATGTGTTGTATACTGATGTGCCATGCCTATTGGCCCAGGGACCTATGACACAACTGTGTACAATTCACAAACAACTTGCTCTCCAGGGACAACATATGGCTGTGTACATTGATCAATCAAGTACTGTTTCTTAGTGCAGTGGGTGTAAATTCTATGCAACAGACCACTACTCCTCAGTGTTAAAGGCCAAAGGTAAGGAAGTGATGGATCAGTGTCCTCAGCCATGTGTCTGGTAAAATGAGTATTTTGGCATCTGCCACCCAGAGGCTAGTTGTCTTCAGTGTATGACGGGTGCTAGTGCCTCACTATTGTCTGTAATGTGAAGATGGCCATCATACATCTGACAGATCCTAAATTGTTGTTTTGCTGCTAATGCAGATCAATACTTTCCCTTGGGAAGTGACATGATTTATGTGCCATCACTGTTGCCAACATTCCTTGTGTCTACATGACAGCATGTATCCCTTTTTCTTTAGCTGTTTCATGCATGGTTTACCTGTGTTGATGGGATGATGTCCGTATTCCCTCACATATATGTGCATGGCAACCTGTGCATGGAATAAGACATTTACAATGGGGGTACATTTCATGTAGTGCCACATACAGGAGTGTGTCACTATTGTTTATTGGCTGACACATACCTTCACGCATCATAGCATGACATTTGGCATGTACCACTGCAGTATCAATGAGGGACATGACAGGTAGGCCTAGAGTTTTTACCCACAATGTGCATTCTATACCATTGTTGTAAAATCATGTAGCAAAGTGCTTAGCACATGTGAAATGGGTAAGGTTTGTAACCAGACTGTTGGCATGCATCAAGGAGGGACTTGCAGTTATGTTGAGATCACATGTGTTTAGGTACAAGCATTCATCCACAGATATCTGGGTTTGCATGATCAAAATGGAGACAATGATATAGCTTCCACCTGGGCAACATGTTGAGGGCCTTCAAAAACTACATGCAAACTACTTGCAAATCTCTGGGATTATCCAACATCCAAAAGACTAATGGCATCTACTGATGCACTCAGAGTATGTGTCTCAGACATTAGTGGTGATTTCTCTGGGGCTTGCTGAGTCATTGCATTGCAGAGTTTAGAGAATATCTACCTGACATATTGCACATGATGTCTACAGTGTCTATTTCCATGCAATATGTGTGGCCTATCTCAGCAACATTAGTGCTACCTCCATGACTCCATTGGGACAAATATCACTTGATGAACTGTGCATTGGATCTGCTTCCAGTGTTGCATGAGTATTTCCATGTCACCATCTCCAGGCTATTGAACTGTTGTCAGCAACATGGCAGGAGTTTGGAGCATCATTTCCTATTGTTGGGTCATTATGTATGTGACAAATAGATGTGTGCATCATCTTGTGTAGGATCTGTGGGAATGCAGTTAGCATTGGCCTACTATTGTATGACAAAAGGTAACTGAGGTATGCTCAATGGGTAAAGCATTGAGGGTGATGAGGTCTCCTACTAGTTCAATGGTTACTGTGATTGCACAACTTCAGTCATGCAATTGTAGTTGTCTGAGATCCTGGTTTTCCTGTGGGCAACTGTTGAAAGTTCAGTTGCCATGCATACATATGGTATGGCACATCTATGGGTCACTTAGGTGGAGTGTGTTGCTGTGGCCTACTTGACATCATGGTAATGTTTGCTAATCAGAGCTGATGTTCAAGTGTGAACATGGACATGTGATGACCGTATTTCTCTTTTTATTTGCAGCATCAGCCCAAGAAAGCAAAGGTGACAGGGCACAGACGAGTTGGGACGCATTGGTCACGGGACCTTGGGTCAAAACAGCACTGACACAGAGGGACCCAGTGGCCCAGAGGTTGAGTGGCACGGGGGAGACCAGATCAACATCCTCTTCATCATTGGATTCTTCCTCCAGCTTTCCACTCCCTAGTGGTGGAGAACCCATCTTTGTCTGCCACCTCCACATCAATCACCACCCTCCGTGTTGCTCCCCACCCAGAGTTGGCCGTGCCCGCTCACCTAAGAGAGTGGGTGTTTCTTTTGCAGCAGGTATCTCCACCCCAGCTTCTGTTATTTCTGCTGCCCTCAGTGAGGAGGCTATTGGCTTTCTGAGGAGTATCTCTGTGGGTCAGACAGCCTTTGTGAATGCCATCCATGGTTTAGCAACCCAACTGCAGCAGACCAATGCCTTCCTGGAAGGCATTCATGGTGCAATGTCTGGCCTACAGAGATCTTTTCAGGCTCTGGCCTCCACACTGATGACAGCCAGTCACCCCCCACCTTTCGTCCGCCCTCCACCTCCCTCTTCCCAATCCAAATCCCCCATTCCCCTACCTACCCAAAGCACACGGACCAAGTTGCACACACCCACCTCAGCACACAAGAGCAGCATACATAGACACGAGCACCACAAAACACACCGACACGCAAGCAAACAACAGACACCCACACAGACAACATCAGTCAGTCACCACTTTCACAGACACCCCCACCACCCGCACCATACGACATACAACATGAAGCATACCCACAGGCACCACCACAATAGTCAATGACACACCCACCATACTCACAAACACCACCCCAACAGACACACAGACATCCACCACACCCACTATAACCACAGACACCACCCCAACAGACACAGACATCCACCACATGCACCATACCTGCAGACACCACCCCGATAGACACACAGACATCCACCACTACCTACATACCCACAGACACCACCCCAGACACATACACATCACCCAGCACACAGTCACACACAGCAGACACCACCCAAACACAAGCATACTTCCCACACACACACACACACAGGACATCCACAACGACACAGCAGACAACCACTCCCTCGACCCTCAAAATCCCATCCCCTTTTGATGACCATCCCCATTTTCCTGTCTGATTTTTTGTTTGAGTTTGCGCTTTCCCTGTTCCCTCCACCCTCGTCCCACACACAAGAGGCCCCGACCCACCTCCCTACCCATCCCTTCCACCTCCAGGTCCTCCCCTGTCACACCTGCCCCACTGCGGGCACCCATACCTCTCCCCACCAAGAAGAAGCCCACCCCTCCTAAGAAGCAGTCCACCCCTTCCCAACCCAAAAACACCCATCCCAAACATGACCCCCTCAAGATGATCCCTGAGGTACCTGTCTGCCCACTCAATGTCCCTTCCTGTGGAGGGTCCCTGGCAGTTAGGAGTCAAGAGACAGCACAGTGACGTGCCTGAACATTTCTATATGGACTGCCCAATGTCTTTGGACTTTTCAAGTTCGGTTAATAATAAACCCAAACACTTGTTTTTTTGGGTACACATTTGTCCTGCAATTCCTTTTTCTACCTTTATGTTGTTCCTGATTAATTTATGTTGTCTGCCCACAGTTGTGTGTGTTTCAGCTTGCTTGCTGATCCATGTGCTGTTGTTTGCAGCATTTGACTTTGTGGGCAGTGCTGGTATCTATCAAGATGAGGGTATTTGTTGACTGTATGGATATGTGGGTGTAAATGCAATTGTGGTGTCATAGCATTGTGCTCTGTTTGGTATGGTAAGTCTTTCATCTTGTGGTGTCCATGTGAGCATGGATGGTGTTAGACTTGTCCCCCCGATATGGATTAGAGATTCATCTGATGTGTGTAAGCTTGAGTTTTGTTTCTGTAGACATGGAGGTTGATCAATGGTCTACCTTTGTTTGCATTTGACTGTGCCCATTTAGCTGTCTGTACGTTGCAGCTACTTCATGTAGATGTATGTCCCAGGCAGTTGGAGTTGTATGTGCTTCTTTGACTGTCACTTCCACACTGTGCATATAGGAATGTCATTTGGCTCTAGAATTGTTTGTCCCTGGGATACAATTAGGGCCAGTTCCTGTGCAAATGTTGTTTAAGGGCCATGTGCAAAGTGTAATGTGTCTCTGCGTGCTCTTGATGCCCCCATCCCTATTGTGCAGGTATTGTCTGCATAGTAATCTTTGTATATTTGTCTCTCTATTTGTTGTGCATTCCATTGTCCTTCCATTGTGTTGCAATGTGGGTGGTATGTGTGTGTCCAATGCAGGGCTGTTTAATGGTAGTGGTGTTTGTGTTCCATGCCACATCCATACATATATGTGTTGAATGTGATGAAAGTCCATGGCAAGTGTGCAATGTGAGGGTGTGAGGTGTATTTGTAGATGTGATGTTGCTGTGTTGTGAGTGTTTTCTGAGGCAATGTTGAGTACAATTCACTGTCCCTATGCTGAGATGAGCAGACGTGTTTTTGTGTACTGTTGTGGTGCAGTGTGAGTGACCTCCCCGCAGGGGGCATATTGTGACTGGAATGTGTACTTCTTTGTGTATGATTCCAACCCCAGACACAATGACAAGTGTACTCGGTGCCCGTAGTGTGACCCCCATATCATGTGGACGACGGCAAAACGATCTATTGTTGAGCGTAATGCCATAGGTAGGTGTGTGTACTTACTGTCGATTGCGTCCACGGCGGCGTGGATTTTGTGCACATTCATTGATCAGCAGCAGCAGGACGTGTGTGATGGGCTCCATGGCGGCACCGGACAAGTAAGGCTGACTGCAGAAGAGTGTCTCCCTTTATATTCCCCGCTTCTGCCTGCTGAGATGCGGTGGTTGGACCTCCCGGTCACATCAGTGGTGTGCAACCTCATAATGCGTCCGGCAGCAACACAGGTTCAGCTGGCCTGTTTGTGCTGCCTCATGACCGCAGGGGTCTGTGCTGCCTGGCAGTGCCAGCGGAACTGCGGCGGTCTTTACTCCATAGGCCTGCATGACTCATAATATGGTGGTCCGGAAGCTAACCCAAAGCATTCCGACCGCTACGTCGCCATGGCAGTCCACGGACAGCCAAACACGTAATGAGGCCCTAAGTTCTACCCCACACCTGCATAAGACTAACTATGGACATTGACGACTACATGTCTTTATGGTGCCTGTAATATTGCAGTTGTCCCAGCAGGTGTTGCAACAGTGCAGCCCCTAACAGAAAAGTGGACATCTAGGTTTAGGGCATGGCCTCTGAATTGCTACTTCTAAGGCATAACTTAATTTGTGAAGGTGCTGACTGATGGCCATTATTGCTATCCTTATTTATGGCAGATGAGTGCCAGGTATGTTGAAGTTAACAGTCCATGCAAATAAAAACTATTTAGAAGGAGGCACAGTACCACCCAACTGCAGTCATTGCAGACATTTGCACTGAGCTAAATAGGCACCCTGGAAAGGACTATATAACATGTTTACCAGAAAATGCATCAACAAGATGTTCCGTAATTAACATGGCAACAGTACATAATGCAAACTTCACCTGGTCTGTAAGGGTGAGAGAAAGGAAGTCAGACAACACAAGACAGTGCATAACATGATAGAAGCAAAGTTGCAGATCTGACTTGACATCAGTTTTCAATGTAGTAAAATACACTTTTCTTCCTTCGGTCAAGATGATAGTCTGTAATATTGTGAAATTATGTATCTGAATGTTATCTTTAAAAACAGTATCTTTGGAATCAATTAAATTATATTTTCTTATTCCTCTTATCGTCAAGTCAAATTAGTATTTGTTGATTAATATTTTAAATAATAATCAGAACAGTCCAAAATAATTTTAAAAAATCTAAGTATACAGATAAAAATATTTAAGATGCAACATAAGATGAAAATAATTATATTTTCAAACATACATTAACCACAAATATAGATGTCTTACATTGAACCATGGGGCTCTGATTGATGCACAATTGTGCAGCACCTGAAACTGACTGTATGCCATTGCCCAGGAACACAAGAGCAACCACCATCTGTGTTCTTCAAGCAGTGCAGTTCCTATACGGAGCAAATGAGACATTTCTTCCTTGTATCAACAGCATCATACCCCCCTAATTTGTTTGAAAAGACTAGCCAGTCCTTTCTAAACATTGCCACTGGGATTAAACAAAATCTTAGGGCCAAAAAAATCATACTGCCAAAGTGGCGGCCGGGAGGATGCCATCAAGTCGGCAGCCTCCTGACCGCCGCATTACGATGTTCCCACGGGGCTGGCAGTGCAGTCAGCGCGGTGGCATGGGCTTCGGTTGCAAGAGAGAGCGTAAACAAATGCCAGCTGCACTGACTGCGCCGCCAGCAAGTCAGGCGCACTGTTGCCATTCACCATGTCATGCATGACAGACAGTGCGCACACCAACTGCGCTGGCAGGGGGCCAGTGTACTGCCCACGACATGGGCAATTTCCATCCTGCGCCCCCCAGGGGTCCTTTCCATGCCTTTCCACCGACCTTTTGATGGCAGTGCATGAAAAGGTCAGCAGAAAGGCAGGTCATACTATGGATGGCGGTGCCACTGCCGGCACCGCCTCCATTGTCTGCCGCTCTACCGACCACCGTCACCACGGTGGGTCAAGAGGGAGCGGTGGTCTTTTGGCAGTCCGACCGCCACCACCCTAATCAAACAGTCAGACCATCGAGGACACAGCTCGCACTGCCAAATTTGGTACAGCGGTCTTGGGACCACCACACTCATAATCGGCCCCTTAGTCTGAGAATCTTGTACCACACTAATAAGAACATAGCTTCAGGGGGTTGTTTGAGGTATGACACCCACCCCTGACAGGGTTGACAATCCTGCCTTGACAGCTATGACCAGCCCTAAGTCTGGTCTGCTATCTCTGTGTTGGTTTATTCCTTGTGAGCCAACATTGAAAAATAAAACAGTGAGCTTTGACGTAAATGGGAGAGAGACACAGAGATACCCATTGGGTGGCTGGATTTCAAAATTTGAAACCAGATAACCTGAAATTAATACTAGCTTCACTGCTTGGCCAAATTGTGTGATCCTAGACACACAATTTATTTCACAGAGCCTCATTTTATTTATTATCACATATGCATGTAATTTTAAGTACTTTAGTTCAGGATATGGGCTGTGCAAGAACCTCATATTTGATTTATTAGATTGTAATGCTGCTCAATCTATAATAAGAATTTAGGCAATGCTTAGGTTCTACATGACTACTTCCTTGCCTCTTGGTTCACTAATGGCATTATTCTTGGGGGGGCGAGCTATGAATGTTTCTAAAAACTTTTAATAAATGTTCAGCTATGGAATGATATAATCTGTTTTACTCCGGTGAAAAACGTCCACATGTTAAAGATGACTCTTGTTTAATCTTGAAGCAACTGTATCATATTTTTACATTATGTTTGCTGAACAACATATATGCCAAACATTTTCATGGCTCGGCTTGTGCATCTATTCTTAGAGACACGTCAGACCCATGGCTCAGCTTGCCCTGTTAATTTGTCTGCACACCTTCCATTTACAACTCGGCCTTAGTACATAGGGCTGTCAGTCACTTGATAAATGATTTGTAAAAGGGGAGGACTATAAACATGGAGCAGTCCACATGGACTAATTTGACAACTCTACCATCAAAGCTTCTCATAGCAGAGACAAAAAAAGAGTGTCTGCAATTAAAATATATATAAAATAAGTGATCCCAGGGCAAGGACTCAAGGTTGTTGTGTTGTATGTGACCGCAGGCAAGGGCGTCACTTCAGCTGGGGTGTTTGGGGAATTACTCTTCTCAAACATATTCTTGGTTTGGTAGTTGGTTCTGGGGCCCTGAGTCGAGTCTGCTTTGTCTGTGTTGGGTTTGTTTTTGTCATTTTAATTTCACTAAGAGGTTTTAACTTTTTACTGTATTCATTTTTTTGTTTTGAAATCTTAAATATATATAAAGACTGGTTTACCAAAAATGTAGTAAGTGTGCAGCAGCAAAAGTGCTCTTGAATTGGTGCAATTCATACTTTTTGGAATTCACAAACATTGACAGCAATAGGCTTGGTAAGCTGCATCAGTTTCATGTTTCCAAGCATTCTACTACCAATCAAACACCTAAAAGGTGATGGGATGAATGCTTGCAAATAGTCTAACCAGTGGCAATCAATAGACAGAGATCCACATAATGCAAATCAGTGCTGGCCTTATTCCTCATGGAAATAGTCCATTCCGAACCTAAGTCATCTCTCCCCTCCACCCTGAAGCCCACTTTGATTTAATTTGGTAAACTTGACCCTCACACACCCTGAATCTTACTAAGCTTTGCCCTGTGTGCTAAACAACTCAGAGAATTTACAAGGTAATCCTGATTCCCTATCCTTGTATCAGAGGACCCAGAGGACCCAACTTAGTGGGGTGCCTTCTTAAGTAAAACTTTGTTCTCCTGAACAAGGTGATATCTCCATTTTGCTTCACAATGATCCAGAAACTGAGATACTGTGATTTAAAACATACGTTTTCACATAGTCATGTGAATGTCTCATGATTCTACACAGAAATGCAATTCCTAAATTTTGATGAAATTCTGGCATGCCTAACCTGTGTTCTAAGTGGCATCACCTCCACTATTCAGCACCCTGTTAGATCTGGCTTTACAGAGCTCAGCTGATTGGAAGCAGATCACACTGAGACATGCTGAAAGCCTTTTCTTTGAGCGAGAAACATGTTTTCAAAGTCTGTACAATCTGTAGACCAATTAACTTGCCAGCTAATTGTCTCAGTCTCTTTTATGGCAAACTCGGAGAAGAACAGTGTCGAACCTGGTAGAGGAAAATGTGGAATTTGAAAGCCTTGAACCTGAAAGAAGAAAAAACATAGAAAAGTTCACTTTACATATGTTTCTTTCAATACATGCATCACATTATTGTACTTACGTCATCCGTGTATAGCCAGGAGTTTGAATTCAGCCTGTAAATCCAACACGTTTCAATTGTGCCATGCAAAAAACAGGCCAATACATTTCAGCTTATATTTATACAATTTGTAATATGTAGAATCATAGGGATGGAAGGAAAGGATTTTCTTGCCATACACACAAGTTATTAGCCAGGCGTCTCGAAAATCCGTAAACCTGACTTGCTTAAAATAATTCTCATGTCTAGAAAAGCAGCGACAGGCCTCTGAGCTCAAGGCTATTTCATATATATTGTGCTTTTCTATCTCAGCTTTCTGTCACGAGACAGCAAGTATGGTATCCAATGGCTGACCAAAAATATTGTTTAAAATCGGGTGTAGCACAAGCACACCACCCTCTCGTAGGGGAAGCTTCATGAATTCACTAGCGCTTCTCGCTCTGTGGTAGCCCCATAAAAGGCGACAAATAGCAGAATCCAGGGGCTTAAAAAACGAATTAGGGACAAGCAGTGGAATAGCACGAAATAAATATAGAAATGTCGGTAGCAAATTAATTTTGATAATATTGAATATTATGATATAAGAATTGATAAGCAATGGGGGCGTGGCCACGGAGCCGAGCATGGCGCACGCTTGAAGGATCGGCTCCGGAGGGGCCGACTCTGCATCGGTGCCTGGAGGCGTTGAGGCGGGTGCTCCGGTGTGCGGAGCGGTAAGCGGCGGGTGCCGTGGAAGGGGAGATCGCGGAGGTGCGGTCTTACCCCCCCGGAGCGGGTCCCTGAGTGTCCCGGGCTGATCGGGACGGCGAGGAGGCCGCGGCCCGGCCGGCCGGCGGGTGAGGTGTTGACGCACTGAGCCAGAGAGCTCCCCGAGCGGGGGAGCAGCGGAGAAGCGGCCGTCACGGGCGGGGCGACCGGGGTGCGGCCGCGGCCCTGAGGGGCAGCCTTGGACGGACTTACGCGCGTCGGCGCGGACCTGGGCCGCAGCCTCGAATAAAGCGGGGCTCGGCGCCCGGCGCTGGCCTCGAGGGCGGTGCCGCCCGGAGGATGGGGTGAGGCCCGGAGCGCCTGCTGGAGGCCCCTGTCAGCATCGGACCGGCCTTCTGCTTGGAGGACGGAGCCTGACGCCCTCCCCTGAATGAGAGTCTACGCAGACCTGTGAGAAACGGAGGTGAGAGGCCCTCCGGAACCACCCGGTAAGGAGTCCACTTCGAGTGCGTCCAACTGGGGAACACATGGCCGGAGCCCTGGGGTCTGCTGCCCGGGAACCACTGGGGGCCCACAACGCAAACTACCGCGCCCCGGGTGCCCTGGGCTGAGCGCTGGCTGTCTTTTGTGGGGCGAGACAACGGGGATTCACCTGACGTCACCTACTGCCATCTTCCTGTGTTGGAGGTCGGGGACCCGTGTTGCCGGGTACGGGGCTCCCTTTGCTGGACCGGACCGAACCGGATCGAAGGTCCTTGCTGAACCAAACACTTATGCATACAGCAACGCAGAACCATAATAGAGTGTCAGCTCCGTTTTAGCCAAAAACTGATCCCCTGCCTATGGAGCAGAAATTGTGCGAAGGGGGGGACTGAGCAAGGCGCACTTGAGAGCATTCGGTTTGCGGGGGACCGCTAGTGGTTCTGGGCCTAAGCGCACTGGGCGCTAGCCTCGCTGAGTCGCCCCTACTTGCCTGGCAAATGCCCCCCAAGGGCAAGCATAAGAGTAAGACCATGGATACCCCGGCACATGCACCACTGGGGGAGAATGAACAGACCACGCAAAGCCAGCCGCAAAACAAAATGCAAGACACTCTTGACAAAATTCTGGGCGCCATTGAGGACACCAAATCCACATTACAGCGCGACATCAATCAGGTGGCGATAGAGGTGGGCCTCCTGAGAGCTGATCATCACAAACTGGCGGATAGAGTAAAAGAAGCGGAGGCAACGCTAGCGGAAGTAGTCCCAAAACATGATGATGTATCAGCGGAGGTGACTTCGTTGGTTGGCAGAGTGGCGAAGCTTGAACAGCGAGCTGAAGAAGCAGAGGGCAGGAACAGAAGGAATAACATACGTGTGGTGGGCCTCCCTGAAGGAGCCGAGGGGCCGAATATGTTGGAGTTTTTGGAGAAATGGCTACGCACAGTTGTCGCACCGGGATGTCTGACCCCCTTCTACTCATTGGAGCGAGCACACCGGGTACCGGCTAGTCCACTGGCTCCTGGCAGGCCACCGAGAACAGTAATAGCTAGGCTCCTGCACTACAGGGACAGAGACATTCTTTTACAGAAAGCCAGGGAAATGGGCCCGTTTAAAATAGCCAATGGTGAAGCGACACTATTTCCTGACTTCACCTTAGAGGTCCAAAACAAGCGTGCCTCCTTCCTAGCCGTTAAAAGAGCATTGCGTGAAGAGGGGATACAGTATTCGCTGCTCTACCCAGCAAGATTACGAGTGATCGCGGAAGGGAAGACCACGTTCTTCCAGGCTCCAGAGGAGGCATGGGAATGGCTCGAAAGGTCGGGGACACGGTCGACGCGACTGACACCGGAAAGTCGTGGGAAGAACGGGACCCGGCGGGCCCCGAAGGGGAAAAGGCTCAGAGACCGCCAGAGACTAGCACCAACGAGGACACAGAGAGAAACTGGCAGGAGGGAGGCCCTGGAGGCAGCGGCCAAAGTGAGTGGAGAATCGCCGACCCGGGAGATATCTGAAGAAGAATCGGAAGACACGGTAGTGTCTTCGCCCGACGGCTCTGGGGACTCGACTTATGCGCCAAAAGTGACCCCGCAGACCGCTGATGATCTTGCATAGATTGGCCCCGCACCGGCGCTGAAAGGCGAGACAAGATAAGAAACGAAATGGCCCCTCCGGACCTGGCCGCCCCCCCGAACCTGACTCTTGCCTGTCAGTCTTGACTGGCGAGTATTGAAGTGATGTGTTTGAATAATTTGCTGTGTTGCAGTACTTATTGGGCAGCCTACAGTTCCGAAGGTGCCCTGGGGATGGGGAGTTGGGGTTTGCAGTTATTAGTTATATCGGCTACACGTGCGAAATGGTACGAACATGTGGAAGGTACATACTTGTGGGGGCCTCGATTGGGGCCTGGGGTGTGCCGGCCCTTCATGCAACAGGCTTTTAGAATAGGATGGCGAATTATAATATCATAACTTGGAACGTCAGGGGGATGGGTACTCCTGCTAAGAGACATAGGATCCTTTCCTTTCTGAAAAGGAGAGGGGTGCAAATAGCTATGCTACAGGAAACCCACCTCGCATTCGGAGAGGGAGAGAAGCTAAGGCGGAGGTGGAGGGGGCAGGTGTTCGCCACAGAATATTCAGCTTACGCAAGGGGAGTCTTGATCTGGATTAGGGCGGGGGTCCCCTTCACGATTGATTCCTCCAACATTGACAATGAGGGAAGGTTTGTCATATTGGAAGGGAGATTACAGGGGCTCCAGTTGACCCTGAGTTGCATATACGCCCCCAACCAGGACCAAACAACATTTATGATGACTCTGTCTAGGCACCTTACTCGTCAACACACGGGGGAAGTACTGATAGGTGGAGACTTTAACGCAGTGCTCGACACAGACCTAGATAGATCTACCCCCCCACTGCTGGGAGCAGCATCAACCAAAACAGCTAAAAACTTAGTTGGGTGGCTAGACGCCTGGGGCCTAGTGGACGCTTGGCGGTTACAACACCCAGTGACTAGGGACTACTTGTTTTATTCGGGTCTCCACCAGGTACATACCAGAATAGATAGGATAGTTTGTACTCCGGGACTGGCTCGTAGAGTGACCCATGCTGAATACCTTGCCCGCACAATATCAGACCACAACCCTCTATTACTGACGTGGAGAGCATCACAGGACAGACCCCCCATACCGGCATGGAGAATGCTCCTGACAGCGCTTGAAGATCAGGCATATAGGGAGGAATTAAGATGCTACCTAACAGAACTTATAGAAACTAACCAGGGATCCACTTCCTCCAGAGGCATGGAGTGGGAGACACTTAAAGTGGGGACACGGGGTCACTGTCTTGGCCAGTCAGTAGGGATAAAACGCACGCTCGAGAGAGAATTAAATGCGTTGGAGAGAGTCATACACGAGGGGGAGCTGAAACAGGGCGCCGCAGGGCAAGTGGACGAAGAATACGATCGTGCACGTAGAGAGTGCTCCCAGGCTGAAGAGCGACTTAGATGTCATAATATGCAAAGACACTTGGCATCCATACAGTCAGAGGAGGGAAGGTCTGGTAGACTATTGGCATGGTTGGTGCGCCCGAATAGAGATAGTGACCCTATTGCAAGCGTATTAGACAGGGGAGGTACACGTAGACTCAGCCCAGAATCCATAAATGACGCATTTAGAGATTACTACACACACCTACATAGGAGGCCTGCTGACATGGAAAGGGGGACCATTGACAACTTTCTAGCTATGATTCCACTGCCAGTATTAAGTCCAGAGGGCAGGGTCGGCTTGGGGGGCCCAGTGACTGCGGAAGAGACGGTTGAGGCAATTACACAATTGGCCCCTGGGAAGACCCCGGGAACAGATGGTCTTCCTATGGACTTTTATAAAAAATATAAAACCTTACTGGTCCCCAGACTGTTAGAAATGTATAGGGAATCGGCAAAGAACAGAGAACTCCCACGCACATTGCGCGAGGCATTGGTAGTGCCACTTCCTAAAACAAACAGCAAAGAAGCATCGGTGACAGACTACCGCCCGCTATCAATGCTAAATAGCGACTTTAAGATCCTCAGTAAGATCCTTGCCAATCGCCTGTTGCCCCTTATGCCCACCCTGATACATCCTGATCAGAACGGTTTCATACCCGGTCGCAGCACCTCCCTAAACCTTAGGCGTATTTTCTCTATCATACATATGCCTAGTGAATCGAAGCCGCCAACCGGGACCCTGCTAGCAGTGGACTTTGAAAAGGCCTTTGACTCAATTAGGTGGGACTACCTGAGGGCGACAATGCTGAAGATGGGCCTGGGGGAGGGCTGGGTTGAATGGGTGGACCTGCTATACTCATCCCCGCTGGCAAGGGTCAAGACAGTTAGGACAGTTTCTGGAGCCTACCCAGTACATCGAGGAACCAGACAGGGGTGTCCCCTGTCCCCATTGTTGTTCGCCCTAGCGATGGAGCCCCTGGCGGCCTGGGTACGAGGGGAGGGAGCTGATAGAGGGATTCAGTGGGGGCCTACTGACCATATTATATCGCTATATGCAGATGACATCCTGATCTATCTTAGAGACGGGGCGAGTGGCCTCCCCTGGGCCCTGTCCGCCCTGGAGGAATTTGGGGTAGTGTCGGGATTGCGACTTAATCGTAATAAAACATATGTGTTCCCCCTGGTGCCCGGATATAGTTGCCCAGCAACATGCCCAATAGATCTGAAATGGGCCCCACAGACATTTAAATATCTGGGGATCCAGATTTATCATGACGTGGGAGACTTAAGAGAGGGCAATCTTGGTAGCGCGCTCCGATCCCTGAGACCCTCGGTAGAATTTTGGCGCTCTTTGAAGCTGTCGGTGATGGCCAGGGTGGCGCTGTCCAAGATGATCATGCTCCCCCGACTCCTCTACTACTTTGCCAACTTACCAATACTAATACCCCGAGCATGGTTCCGCGACCTGAATGCAATACTCAGAGAACTAATATGGGACAATGGGCGCAGACGAACTACACTTGCAACTATTTGCAGACCACCCAATGCGGGTGGCCTGGGAGCCCCCGACTTTGAAGCATACTATCTAGCATCCCAACTACAGTGGATATCCGGCTGGCTAGTGGGCCAGGGCCAACTTGATCTATACACAGCCCAAGGACCAATAGATTCGGCATGGATTGCGACATGCATGACAAACAGGAAGATAACCCCCCTGGGAACAATATAATGATAAAAGTGGCGCTGGCATGCTGGAAAAGATGCATGAAGGGAGTGGGAGTGGGCCCCCCATACTCCCCAGCTCTACCACTAGCGGTGCTTGCCATAGAACCCAAGGGGAAAGGGCCGGGAAACACCGGACTTGGCCCCTGGTTGTCAACTGGAATAGAAGTAGTGGGAGGACTCTTCGAGGAGGGAGTGCTGAGGGGATTCGTTGAATTATTGGAAAAAGGGGTTCCCGGTGGGCAGTTCCTGCTTTATGGGAGATTAATACATACTCTTAAGACTCACTGGGGCACAGTGAACGCGGAGCCTACAATACACGAGGTTCTGCCCTCGTTGTTGACGTTAGGAGAGGAATCACATCTGATCACTAAAATATATCGGGCCCAAGCAGGGGCAGCCTTGGATCCATTACGGTCGCTGAGAGGAAAATGGGAGGGAACAATAGGGCGGGAATTAACTGACTCCGAATGGAGGAGGACACTGGCCTACCCTCAGAAAATATCACGTAATACACGGTTAAGATATATCCAGTATAATTATTTGCATAGAACCTACCTCACGCCTCACAGATTGTTCCGTATATACGGAGGGGCTTTGGGGAGTTGTCCGAGATGTGGAGGAGGAGGGGCAGACTTTGACCACATGGTTTGGAATTGTCCTGTGATCCAGACGGGCTGGAGGGAAATATTGCCTACCCTGTCTGAATTGTTTGAAATTGACTTGAGACCCACCCCTGAACTGTGCCTGCTGGGTCTCAGACCAGCGGCACTATGCGGAAAAGTGTAATGGCGCTTTTTGGACCTTTCCTTGGCCCTTTATAAGCGGCTAATCTCGAGGGGCTGGAAGGCTGCGGCTCACCCTCAATTATCTGACTGGAAAAGGGATATATCAACATGGTCCAGAGCTGAACTGCAGGTCCTAAAGGCGGAAGAAGCCAGAAATATTTGCCAGGTTCCTATAGCCCCGGGGTGGGAGAATATAATGACGAACTGGGAGAATATAAATAGGAGAATGGTAAACTCAGTAGGAGAAACCAGTGCAACTCAAATCACATTGAGGATGGAACCAAATGGTGGAAACATATAGATAGGCACCCAAAATCAGACCCAAACCACACATAGAATGCATAAAGAATAAAGGTGGGTGGATAGTTGAATCCCTGACCCCTGAACCACTGACATAACCAGTGGGCGGGGTGAGCGACCCGCCACCTTCGCCGAATGCCGGTGCGCCCCGGACCCCCGTCCTCCCTCATTCAAAAACGAGTACATTACAGTGCCTCCAAACTAGCAACCACGAAAGCCAATCGCACGAAGTCGTAAAGGTTGACCGTTTATGGTCCTTTGTTCTCCTTTCTTTCTCCCCTTCTTCCTTTCCCTACGCCCAACTAAATTAATCCGATTGTCAGCAGAGACTATACACCGAGCACCTCGGGTTCCCCCTCCCCTCACCTCTATCTCCCCTCCATCACCCCTACCCTCCCACACCTAGCCCCAAACACCACTCTCCCAAGTTATAAAGAAGAAAGGGGTCAGGTTTGATGTTGGATTGTTTAATACACAGCACAGCGAATTGCAGTAACGAAAGGTAACTTAATAGAGTAAATGTACATAATCTACTGAATAAAAATCATTAAGTCTAATGATAATAAAAGATGCAAACAATGAGAAAAAAGTAGAATACAACAATGTACGCAAAACTGCATGTAATATATACAAGCATGAAACTGTGTAAAAACAAAATGTTAATAAAAATATATTTAAAAAAAAAAATAAGAATTGATAAGCAATGCCGTAGTCTTATGTTGGAAATACTTTCTGAAGTAACGTCTCCTAAGTTTTATGGTTTGCCTCATGCAGCATCAAATTTCAATTCCCAAATCCGTTTCAGTGGTGGTAAGCCGTTCCTCAGGTACAGTGCCTTCATAGTTCAGAATAATTTGGAATTTAAACATATTTAGTTTATACCTGGAAACTTTTCCGAACGTTGCGTCCTCCTTTTCCTTATGGAGAATATCAGAAATTGCATCCTCCAATTATACAACTACATCATCAGCATATGCAGTAATGTGGGCTCTAGTCCAATCGGTGTATCGCCATCGGAGAAAGTAAGATTCAAGATAGATTATAAACAATATTCTGGCTATTGGGCATTACTGGCAGGCACTCTGTATAATTATAAAAGGTTCCATGATATCCCATCCGATTAATTCTCTGGTACTGGGATTTTTATAGAGACTCTGAACACGATTCATAAACTTTATGCCAAATCTCACACTTCCCATAGTAGTCCATATGAAGGACCAAGAAATCATATTGAATGCCTTCTCCGCATCTAAGAGTATCATACATACTGATGTATGTCCTGTTTTTGCAGCGTAAAAAGTGCTGTGGCTGTATTTGTGTGGATGGTGATATTCCGTTCCGGAATTAAGCCATGCTGTTGTGGGTTAGCAGGAGTTTCAATAACAGAATAACAATATGTCAGCTGGGATCTTTGAATATATATGGGCTTTGTGATTAATTAGGGATATGGTTCGATATGACCCTCGCTTTCCGGTGGCCTTTCCAATGACGTCCAATGAGTCCAATAACATCAGAATGTTCAGTTTTGCTTCTGCGGATGCGGGGAATGTGTGCAAGTGAGGCAGAGTATAGGTGTCTGTTGGGTTGCTGAAAGTATATTCAGCTGTTCAGGTATTCTGGTCCTGTTTTTGTGCTGAATTAGATACCCTTGTGAATGGGGAGCCAGTGAAGCTTCCTGAGGTGCGGTGTGATATGGGTGAGACATGGGACATCAAGTATGAGTCTTGCAGTGGTGTTCTGGATAGTCGGGAGCCTTTCAGGAGTTGTTTGAAGATTCCAGCATAGAGATTGTTGCTGTAGTCTAGCCTGCTGGTGATGAGTGCTTGCATGACAGTCCATCTGGTATTCTAAGGCAACCATTTGAAGATATTTCACAGCACGTGCAGGATGTGGAAGCAGGAGGTGAACACTGCATTGACGTGAACCGTCATGTTGAGCTTGTCATCTAGGATGATCCTTAGGTTTCTTGCGTGGTCTGTAGGTGTGGGAGTTTGTCCTAGCTCCGACAACGACACCAGGCAGAGTCCCATGGGTTGATCTTGTTGCAGAAACTAGTACTTCTGTCTTGTCAGAGTTGAGCTGCAGGCAGTTGGTTTGCATCCAGTCTGCTACCATGGTTATGCAGTTGGTGAAGATGATTCTGGCGGTGGTTGCTTTGTCTGTCAGGGAGAGAACGAGTTGGGGGTCATCAGAGCAGGAGATGATGGTGATGTCTTGTGACTGGATGACATTGGCAAGCAGTGTCATGTATACTTTAAAAAGCATGGGGCTGAGGGACGATCCCTGTGGGACTCTGCATATCAACTTCTTGGTCACTGATGTGAAAAGTGGCAGCCTGACCCTTTGGGTTCTTCCCAGGAGGAAGGAACAGATCCATTTGAGAGCGGATCCTTGTATACCAATCTCTTGGATTCTTCTAATGAGGGTGTTATGGAAGACAGTGTTGAAGGTTGCAGAGAGGTTGAGCAGGATGAGGGCTGCTGTTTCTCCGTGGTCCCGGATGATTTAAATGTCATAGTCAGCTGTGATGGGTGCTGTTTCGGTGCTGTGGTTCTTTCTGAATCCTGATTGAGTGTTGTCTAGAAGATTGTGAAGTTTGAGGTGGCTTGTGAGATGCTTGTCGCCATTCATCCAGAAAAGTGGGGGACATGATGGAGGTGTTTATGATGTGGGATAGGGTGGTGCTAATTTGCGATGTTCCCAGGTTGTTTGTGCTGTGGAGGCATAAGTCCGATGGGGCCCCTGAGTGGATTGTCTGCATGATTGCCACTGTGTCATTTCTAGTGAAGGTTCTCTATTCGGTCATGGTTGGTGGTGGGTAGGCTAGCAACAAGTTCTCTGGGGCTGGGGTTGAATTGGTGTGCAAAGTTGCTGTAGATATTTGCGATTTTGCTGTTGAAGAATTTGAATAGACTGTCGCAGAGCTGCTGGGAGGTAGCGTGTTGTAAATTACCCTCTCTGCAAGCTCACCCTCAAACTTTTTACCTTCCTCCTCCTACTTTTTCCTGGATTTTTGCTTGTTGGCCTTAGGACTCTCTGCATTTTACCCCTACTAACCAGTGCTAAAGTGCTTGTGCTCACTCCCCTAAACAGGGTTTGATTGGCATATACCTGATTGGCATATTAAATTTACATTTAAGTTCCATTTAGAGTGGTATACCATATACCCAGGGCCTGTAAATAAATGCAACCAGTGAACCTGATGCACTTATTGCGCCACCCACTTAGGTTGCATTTCAAAACATGTCCCAGGCCTGCCATCGTAGCCTGTGATTTGGCATTTAAAACCCTTTGCCAAGCCTTAAATTCCCCTTTTGTTACATATAAGTCACTGTTAAGGTAGGCCCGAGGCAGTCCATAAGCAGGGTGCTCTGTAATTAAAAGGTAGGACATGTACTCTTTAGTTTTACATGTCCTAGTAGTGAAAGCTCACAAATTCGTTTTCTCACTACTGTGAGGCCTACCCCTCCCACAGGAGAACATTGGGGATTATTTATTAAAAATAATACATTGTAATTCCTAAACCAGATGTCTTGTTTGGTATCTATGAACATTTAATGATAAACCCTCTTTAATGGCAAAGTGATATTTATCATTCAAGTTTGATAATGCCACTTTTAGAAAGTTGGCATTTTCCTGCCCTTAGCCCACTGTACCCTCAGCCTGCCTTAGGTCACATGCCTGGGTGTAATTGACAGTTGAGACTTTGTGAATTCACCCCAGACAGTCACACAATAGTGAGATTAGCAAAGCCTGAATTGGCCATTTACTGACTTGATGGGGGGTGGAGCTAAGCACAGCCCCACTTGCAGCTGACTAGGCTGAGTTCTGCCACCACACGATAGGCTTAATGACCCTGTATTGTCAGTGCAGCCAGCAAGGAGCCAGGGCAGGGGAGGCAGGAGACTCCTGGAACTTCAGAACCCTTCTGGAAACTTCTCGCAACTTCTAGGATCAGGACACAGCGTATAAAAATAGGGCTCTCAGACCCACTCCTCAGTTCATTACTGGACCTGCAGAAGGGCTCTCAGAGAACTGCCTGCTGCTGTGATCTGTTGTGCATTCTGCCAGACTGCTGCTGTACCCGGAAGGACTGCTTTGCTGCGTGGCACCTGCTTTGAATCTTCAGAGGCTAATCCTGCTGTGGAGCCCTGCATCTTTACCTGCCCCCAGTACTTCAGAAGTGTCTCCAAGGGCTAGTTTAGCTGGCCTCCTGTTAAGAGTCACAGGGACATAACAGGCTCCCACCATCTTGAACCAACTCCTGGACCCAGCCCGAGTGAGTCTTCAACCCCAAAGAGGTCTCAATACACTCCTGGACCCATGGTTGTGGTGTTAAAGGTGCCCAGGTACAATTTCTAAAGCTGAGGACTTGCTATTTTGAACGTTAAAATGTAAACATTCATAACTCTGGTTTTAGTGATTGGATTTTGATGGGTTTGGTGTCAAATAATCTATTCAAATTGTCTCTATTATTCTAAATGTGTTTGGGATTTTATTGTGTTATGTTTTCACTGTATTGCTGCTTGTGTGCTGCATAAATACTTAACACATTGCCTTTACGTTTAGCCTGACTGCTTTCTGTACGTACAAAAAAGCAATAAATGTAAATAGCAGCATAAAAATGTAAAGTTCATGAATAAAATGTATAAAATCATCAGATGACAAATGACAAAAAACAATAAATGTATATAGCAGCATGAAGATTAAAAGTTCATGAATAAAATGCATAAAATTATCAAATGGTGAATAGAGTGAGTACTATCTAAAGTGAAACAGTTTGAGTGAATGGCCCACTGGATAAAAACAGAGACCAGATATTAATTCAACAGTCTACTGATACAACAATTGAATTTAGACTAAAAGCATTAACCTTCTATAGCAGACTGCAGATTGTAGAAATAAGAAAATGTATCTGCACATTTCTTCATCTGGAAGTGCTAATAAAAAAAATAAGCCTGTGAGCAGAACCGCAGATTCCTAAGCCTCAGAAGTGGTCAAGCATTTTTTTAGTGTACATTTTATAATATTCACAAAAGAAACGAAAATGTAACATGGTGTGTTGGTGCAAATTACAAAATGGGCACACTCTAGAATCAAGCTTAGGCTGACAACCAATTGTCATATCGTATGACTAAAAGAAAGATGGCTATGCAGTCCATCGATGTACTTTGCTCCTACATTGAAAGTAATTTAAAGCAAAGACAAGGTGATTGTGATCAGATATCACCTTGGGACACAGCTCTATCCCATACTTTTACTGGCACCAGGACCAAATATATTCAAGAACATGTGAACATGTGAATAATAAGTAAAGCCTGGCTCCTCTTTTTTAAGTATTTGCCAGACATAAGCTTGAGTTTAAGCAGCATTGTTTAAGTTCACTTCATTGGAATCTAGCATTAGTTCCTTTCTCAACCTGCAGTTTCAAAAGAGCAGTTTAATTAAGGAAAGACATTCTCTACTTAACAGTTTGGCTGTTACAGCCATCAACGTTAACTATGAAAGATAAGTATTTATATTTGAACCTGTATTTATTCTCATAGGAAAATACTTTAAAAAGTAATATTTGTAAGCATGAACATTTATTTAATTGTTTGTAGTTTCAGATATTGCATATGTGAGTGTTTACAAATTTATCATACAAATTCCCTAGTGTTGGACGTTTTTAGATAGATTTTCATTGTGATTTACACCAGTATTTTTAATATTATTTCTAGGCTTGAATGCACAGCTATGTTTGTGTTTGGGGGAAAGTGAAACACGGGCTGGCAGATTTGAGATTCAGATGTGCTCCTGATTGTGGCTCAAACAGGACACCTCACTGACTACGATCTTGGAAGCTGTAATATAAACAAAAGAATGTAAACTTTCTAATAAGCATCAGATTAAATATTCAAATGAAAGTATCTAGTAATTTATCCTTGTTTGAATACCTGTCAGTATATCCTGTCTAGCTCAGCAGGTGTTTCTCTAACATCTGAGGTCTTTTAAATAATGCTTTTAAAAGGTAAATAATAAATGTAAGGGCTATATAAATGGATATTACTTTCAGTTTAAAAATCAGTTTGTAACATGCTAAAAACACAAACATAGCACACCAGGAGTGGCAGCAGGAACAAAACAAATTTTCAATGATAATGAAAAGTTAATCCTTGCTAAATAAGGAATCCAAATAAGAAAAGAAATGCTTGGCAACTTGTCTCATAGTGAATGTAAATAACAGTTATTTTACACCCTTTCTCCAGCTTCCTCCTGCTTGGGAAGCAATAAATGTTTGTCTCCGAGTTGCTTATATATCAGGAAGTGGCAGGACGAATTACGTATTAGGTTTCACAAAGCTTTGCATACTTCCTGTAATGACTTGAACTCTGACTTTGTTTACTTAGCTGAATGAAAGCAAGTTAAGGTTTGACATTTATATTATTATTCTGAAGCCGGCTGTGTGCCACAATCTCTATGCTGGGGTGTATATGTGTTAAATGCTGTAATGCCTCCTCTTTTAACCTGCTTAACATTATTATGCCATTTCTGCCTATTTCTTCCTGTGACACTACGTTTTACAAAAGGATCATTTTGGTCCTCTTCTAGTGTATAAGGAGGCAGTGGTATAAGTATGTCTATGATCATGACAAAGGGAGGGTGATGAATGATTTGCTTCAGCTGGGAAGTGTTTGAAGTTTGGAGTCTATATAGATCAGTGATCTTCACAACACATATGAGTTAGACATCAGCAAACAGTTAATGGCAGTAAAATGTGTTTTACTGATTACATGTACAGAAAGATGAAAGAAAGGACGGCTGGAAAGACAAAACCAAGATAACCCCCAAAAAATGTACACATTTGCAGCTTATATTTTCATAGGTGAAATCTTGTAAGTATGAAGAGTGTGGAACAAAGTAAGTTAGGAGAAGGGCAATGCAAAGATGATTGGATATAAAGGCATTTAATCGACATCAGGTGTGACTTAAGGGTTGATTGGGACAGAGACATGATAGTATGCAAGTCAGTGGGGAGGAAATGTCAATCAGTCCATATAGGGTGAAGGATCAAGGTATTGAGGGTTCTATTATATTGCTCTGGTGTACAGTGGATGAAACTTCATGTGGGCTTTTTTATAGTGAAAACTTATGTGGGTTCAACTAATCCACCACCAGTAAAAGAAAAATCACGCCAACAGATGTTTATGAATACTCATTTTCTACTGTGAAAAAAGACTTTATGAGTGCTCCCATTTTTTGTATATTAATATTTTGTATAGAGTGACAGTAAATGGGACTAAGGGCAATCTTGGAAGCCTTCGGAGGGCCTGGTCCACAAAATGGATAAGAACTGGAGGAAAAAAAATGTAAGTCAATGTTGTCCTAAAGCCTCTAAATATTTTAAAATGTGAGGTTCAAATTCTAATAATATAATATTTTGCACAAGACACAGCTAAAGGTAAAATGAATTGGGGAAATTTGCCCGAGAGGTAACGACTTTTGCCCCAGGTATGGGCTTGGGACGGAAGTCTTTATCATATGGTATAAGAGTGCTCGCATTTGGGAAAATATAACAAATATACTGGAAGAAGCTATGGAAAGAAAGGTGTAGTGTACTGAGCTCTGCCAACTGGACCTTGCCACCTAGCATACAGTGATTTAAGGCCTGACTTTGCCTTGACGTTAATCCAAACCTGTGATAACTTGCTACTCCTATGTTATTTTTTTGTGTTGTACAAAATGACAATACAAAGCATTCCAAACTGGTGCTGGGTGAGGGAGGGTGTTGAGAATGGAGTGGAGATCCTCAAAGAATGATCCAGGACAGTAAACAACCGCTATGTCAGTATGGTATGACATTAACTATGGAGCATTCAAATGAGAGAGTAGAAGTAATGGAGGAGACAATATAGCAGGAACTGTCAGTAAATTATCTTATGAGAAAGAAGTCAATCGCAGTGGCTGTGGCTTCGACATCCAAGGTGGCAGACACCTAGTCCCTCTGCTCTGCACTGATCCCTTAATATCTGACTTGCATTGGCTCCGCTGGGGACCATCCAGGCTCAGTGATGGCTCCCACAGTGGGAGCGAGCAGAAAGGAGCCACCCCTGACTTCAGGCAGAGCTGCAGGGTGGAGCTTTGTGGTACACAAAGGTCTCGCACTGAGGGCTGGGCAGCTGCAACCCTCGTCTTTGGGACTGCTCACAGCCCCGGACTCCACTAGCCACCTTACTGAACTGCTGCTTTGGGTAGGGTCAGACTTCTGTCACCCCGCCCATCTGCATTGCAGTGCCTCCAGGACCCTACGCTACAAACAGCCCCCCACTGAAGGGACCGGCAAGTTGGCCCAATCTACATGCTGGCAGGGTCGCCTCGTGCCAGACGGCGGACCTGGAGTGCTCCATGCCCACATCTACTGCAGGACAGGCTGGGTGCATCCTGTCCTATGGAATGACTATCACCGCGAGCGGCAGTGCTCGGTCAAGGGACGCTGCCACCGGTGCAGCCTGGCTAAAACTCTCTGAGACCTTGAGGACCAGGGCTGCTCAGCACTCCAAAGCAGCCTTGGCCCGTCCTGCATATGCAGGCACCCCAGTGGAGGTGGGCTGCATGTGCCAAAATTCCAAGGGGGACTGTACACCTACCATCCCTGGGTAGAATACCCTCTGGATGCTTCCCCTGCTCGACACTCCACAGCCGGGGATGCTCCTCCTCCACCTCCATCACACATCTAGCTGCTGAGTGGCTTGCCATTACAACCATAGCAGTCAACCACCAATGGAGTTGGCGAAGCCCACAGACTGTAATACTGCTTTGGCGAGGAGAGGAGTTGCCACTCTGCATTCATTCATTTTTCCCCTGCAGCACCACCTGCTCACTCTATGCTGCCACCTTAGGAGGACTCCAGAAGCTGCCAACTGCTGCAACCTGCCCCCTCCCTGGCAACATCAGCGATCAAGACCTCTGCCTCTCGCCCACAACACTGGGTCGCAGAACATTTCTTGTTCTGCTAGGCTGCTTATGCTACAGACAAGACTGATACCTGCCTGTAAGTGGGCCCATGCGTGACACCACACTCTCATTGCTCTCCACCACAATGGGAAAGTTCCGGCCCCCAGTGGTGGAGCATACACCGGGCACATCAAGCAGGTGCATAGTGGTGGACCTCACTCAGACGAATGCCTCGGAGAAACTCAGTTTCATCCTAGCTGCCATTAAACATACCATGATGTCTTTGGAGCACAAATTACATTGCAGTGGATCTTGGCATGCTTAGTGACGACCACAGGAAGCTCTCAGAGAGAGCCAAGCACACAGAGAAAACACTTGCAGAACTGCAACCATAGTCTGTAGATGTGTGACCATTGGTAGCAGAATTGCGTGACTGCGTTAGCTACCTTGAAGAGAGCGATGAGGACGTAGAAGGGCAATCACACAGAAACAATATCCATGTATTGGAATTGGTGGAGGGCCAAAACACAGTCTTCTTCCTGAAAACTTGGATTGAAAGCATTATGCTACCGGAAACACTCCCCTTTTTTTCCCATAGAACGTGCACATAAAATTCCTGTGCAGTGACCCTACTGGAGTCAGTGCCCCGACTGCTGATAGCTCGGCTTCCTCACTACAGAGTTGCCCTCTGCCCCCAATGTTCTTCCCCTGGTTTATTCTTCTACACCCCTTACTGAACATAGCTGGCCCCTTTCCCACCTCGTATAGATGATGCAACACTTCCCTATGAGAGGGAAAATCACCTTAAGTCTGCAAATGCTAGAGAAAGTATAAGCCTGCCTAGCGAGTAGAGACCTGCCTTCCAGCTCAGAGAGTGAAGAAGAGGCCTGCTGTGCCGGAGAAGAGACTATCCAGGAACAGAATCCCAGCTTTGCCTCCATTGTGTGGGGCACCCAGAAGAAGGTGACTACCCAGTGGGAGTTGCTTGGATCAACCTGTACTGTTAGAGGTTGTCTGGCCTCCCAGAGTCTGTTTCTGGTCAATTGAATAAAGAAGCACAACTGCACTTCTACGGTCAAAGGACTCATGCTGTCACTGCTAGCGTGCTGCATGTTGAGCCAGGCCCCTGCGTGTTGAACCAGGCCCTGTTTGCAGGGATAGCCCTAAACCTTTTACGTTCTTCCTCCTATTTTTTATCACCTGTTTTTGTTGGATTTAGGACTAACCAGTGCTAAAGTGCATGTGTTCTCTGCCTAAAATGTATTGGTGACTGGTTTATCCATGATTGGCATATTTGATTTACTAGTAAGTCCCTAGTAAGGTGCACCATCTGTGCTCAGGGCCTATAAATCAAATGCTACTAGTGGGCCTGCAGCACTGATTGTTCCACCCACCTGAGTAGCCCTGTAAACATGTCTGAAACCTGGCACTGCAGTGTCTCTGTGGGCAATTTTAAACTGCCATTTCGACCTGCCATGTGCATCCACTTGCAAGCCCCACACCTTCCCTTTTACTACATTTAAGTCACCCCTAAAGTAGGCCCAAGGCAGCCCCATGCGCAGGGTGCAGAGAATTTAAATGTAGGACATGTACTGGTGTGATTTACATGTCCTGATAGTGAAATACTGCTAAATTCGTTTTTCACTATTGCAAGGGCTATCTCTCCTACAGAGTAACATGGGGATTGTCTTATGTTAGAAATGGGATCTCTAGTTGGCAGAGCTATACACCCTTGTCCAAGTAGGGACCACAGTCCTAGTCAGGGTAAGTCACAACAGAACCCAAATTATCTTGTGCTCACCCTAGGGTAGCTTAGCACAGAGAAGGCAGGCTTAACTTAGAAGGCAATGTGTAAAGTATTTGTGCAATAACTCATACAGTAACACAGTGAAAACACCACAAAAATACACCACATCGGTTTAGAAAAATAGATAATATTTATCTAAGTAGGGTAAGGTAAAAACTATGAAAATACAATGTACACAAGCAAAGTTATGAATTTTGAAAGATTAAATCCCACAAAAGCACTTAGAAAGAGACATTAGCTCCAACAGGGGCTATCACGGCATCACTGACGGAGTCGTTCCCAATAGTCTGGCACCACAGGTGCCGGTCACGGAGTCGCACGGACCACAGGCACAGAACCTTTGAAAACAAAGAAACAAAGACGTA
Organism: Pleurodeles waltl; assembly: GCF_031143425.1. Classification (NCBI taxonomy): domain Eukaryota; kingdom Metazoa; phylum Chordata; class Amphibia; order Caudata; family Salamandridae; genus Pleurodeles; species Pleurodeles waltl. The sequence continues at coordinate 745,004,324 of NC_090436.1, read as the reverse complement.
GCACGGAGTCATGGAGGTGATGCTTCGCTGGAGTCGGTGTGGCCTCAGTCCCTTACGACAGTGGTTCCCAATCTGTGGTCCGGGGACCCCTGGGGGTCTGCAAAGCCTCCTCAGGGGGTCCGTGACTGCTTGGGAAATGAAATAATATTAACAGATTAGGTCCTCTGCTAAAAGTAATGACTCAGTGGGGGGTCCCACTATTTCAAAAATGATTCCGCGGGGGTCCCTGGGTTCCAGTAATGATAAAGTGGGGGTCTACAGAAGTCAAAAGGTTGGGAACCACTGCCTTACGACATCCGGGGAGGTGAGGTGACAGTCCCACACTGCCAGGCATGGGAGGCGAGGCGTCAGTTCTGTCCTGTTGCAGGGGGAGCTGGTGCGGTGTTTTTGGTGAGTCTTCAGTTCCCTGTGACCCGGTGAGGTTGATGGATTCAGTCGGTCAAGACGTGATGCGTGGACTTCACAATAACATGATCACACTGTGGGACGTAATCGGTGTCAAGGCGACGTCAGACTTGCGTTGCAGGAAATGGTCGTTGTGTGCAGTGAGGACCACGGAGCCAGAACAGGCAGCAGTGTGGCGTCAGGCAGAGGCGTCGGTGCTGGAGTCGCTGAAGTCGGTACTGGAGTTGCTGAAGTCGGTGAACTAGCTGGAAGCTAGTAGGTGAAGTCTTTGTTGGCCCTGAGACTTCAGAACAGGAGGCAAGCTCAATCTAAGCCTTTAGAGAACACTTTTGGGGAAGACAGAGTCCTTCCAGCAAAGACAAAGGCCAACAGGCAGTAGGGCAAGAAGCAGGGCAGCAGTCCTTCTCAGCAAAGCAGTCCAGATGAGCCCTTTGGGCAGCCAGAGTTCAGGTGTAGATCCAGAAGTGTCTGATTTGGTGGGGTCAAAGTCCCAGCATATATACCCTAAAGTGCCTTTGAAGTGGGGGAAACCTCAAAGAGTAGTATTGAAGTGCATATGTTCCCCTTTTAGCCAAGTCGTTTCTGCCAGGATCCCTGTGAGGGATGAACAGTCCTTTGTGTGAGGGAATGCGACTGGCCTTTGAAGTGCAAGAGAGATCCCCTCCACCCTTCCTGCCCAGGGAGATCCATTCAGTATGCAGATGAATGCAGATATGAGTGAGTGCCCCATGTTTATAGCTGCCTGGGTGGAATGCACAAGGGGAGCTGTCAACCAGCACAGACCAGACGTGGATTGGAGACAGACTGTAAGGAACAGATGGCAGTAAGTGTGGAGAAATACCCACTTTCTAAAAATGGCATTTCTTAAATATTAATATTAAATCCAACTTCACCAGTAAGCAGGATTTTTTAATACCACTCTGGACATACTAAAAATGGCAGGGCTACTCCTCCCAGATCAGAATCTACCACTTAAAGTATATGAGGGCATTTGGGAGTTTTACACTGCCAGGACATGTAGAACACATAAATACATGTCTTGTCTTTTACCTACATAGCACCCTGCCCCGAGGGTTACCTTGGGCCTACCTTAGGGGTGACTAATATGTAGAAAAAGAGGAGTGTAAGGCTGGGCAAGTAGTTTTGAATGCCAAGTGGAAGTGGCAGTGAAACTGCACACACAGGTCTTGCAATTTTAGGCCTGAGACATGGCTAAGGGGCTACTTATGTGGGTGGCACAATCAGTGATGCAGGCCCACTGGTAGCATTTAATTTACAGGCCCGGGCAGATGTAGTGCACTTTACTGGGGACTTACAGGTAAATTAAATATGCAAATATGCCAATTGGGTAGGAACCAATGTCACCATGTTTAGGGGAGAGAGCACATGCACTTTAGCACTGGACAGCAGTGGTAAAGTATGCAGAGACCTAAAACCAGAAAAAACAGGGTCATAAAAATGGAGGGAGGCAGGCAAAACGTTGGGGGATGACCGCCCTAAGGCTGTCAGGTCTAAAACCTTGAAATATATTTTAAATGTAATTTCCCATTGACAGCAGATAGAGATATGGAGTTTGGGGTCTCTGAACTCACATTTAAAAGTAAGTCATTTGGTAAAGTTGTGTTTTGAATTGTAAGTTGAAAATGCCACTTGTAAAAAGTGGGCATTTTCCTGCTTAGCCGTTCTGTGCTTCTGCCTGTCTGCTGAATACACGTCTGGGTCAGGATGACAGTTGGGCTGTTTGTGAATTCACTCTAGATAGTCACACAAAGGAAGCTGAGGTGTGCCTTGCATATCCTGATGGGTCTTCCTGAGCTAGAGTAGTGGAAGGAGCTGACACTTGCCCCTGAATAGGGCTGTGCCTGTCCTTACACAAAGCACTTTCCAACCCCCTGGAGGAAAGGCAGGGTATTTTGCACTACAAAGACTTCCCTCTGAATTTTGCCTACTTCAAAGGCAGAAATTGTTAAAAGTACAGGACCTCTGACCCCACAAATTTAGAATCCATCTGGCCTTGTGACATTCTGCCAGGAAGAAAAGCTGAATGCCGGAGGCAGGACTGCCACTCTGCCTGTTGCTTTGCTGTGCTGGCCTGCTGCTTGATGCTTCTGTCTTGGGACTTTGCTTTCTACACCCCGCATTTAAAGGTTCTTCAAGGACTTGGACTGAGCTTGCCTCCTGTTACAAAGTCTCAGGGACATCAAAGACTTCATCTGCTGTTGTAAGGACCCTTGTATCTCTACAAGACTGCTGGATTAGAGGCAGCAGCACCTCTTTTTGTAGGCAACTGAGTCACTCCCACAACAGTTGGCAACTGTCAGCCCAACCCTCCCGGCTCTCTAGCAGCACCTCACCTGAAACATGAATACTAAGAGGAGATTTCTGGCAGCCTAGCACATGGACTCTGAAATCTTCTCAGGGATTTGCAGTGCAACAAGTCTTACCCTGTTCTCTTGTTAGAAATGAGTCTCTTACACACACATAGGCAAAGAAGAAAATGCAGGAAAGTTTTCAATGTCTTTATTGAAAAGACTGCAATCTGCTATAAAATACATGAGCTGCAATGTTTAAGATAATGACAAGAAACAAAACCAGGATTGCGAAAATAAGCAATGTGAATATGACTTATTCTAACATTTTGCAATAAACACAAACGCACAAAACTCCTCCCTAAAAGTGTATTGTCTACCCTAAAGAGAGAAAGGAATGATAAACCTAATCTGTCCAAACCATGTCCATGAGTAGCACACCCCCCACCCCATTACCTTGGAACAAAGTTGGCTTCCAGTCCCCAAATCAAATGATGTAGAGACACAAAGGCTGAGGTCTGCTGCAAAATAACGCACAGTGTAGATGGAAGATCTTGGGTGGAACCTCCTTTAATGACCTTGGTCTTACAGAGTGGTTATGAAAGGCCTGTGTTATTGTTCATGCAGACATCCTGACATGGGTATGTACCTAAGCGTCAGGATTGTGTCCCCAAACTTGGATCATCAATAACTTAACAAAAATGCCTGACATGTCCATATCTGTGAAGCAGAGGGACATGATGACAATTCAGTACGTACATTACTGATAATGACTCTTTAACGGAATGGCAACTGATTACAACATAAAAACATTTCTTATAAAATGCAAGAACTGCAAATACTGTTAAAATCAATAAAAGATGAATAATAAAACAGAGCATGTTTATCTAGGTAAAAGAGCACAGGCCTGCAAGACAAAGCTAAGCTAAGCTCCTGTACCTGAGAAAACTAAAACAGATCCACGACACTGCCAGCACCTGGGTTCTCCTGCTGAATGTCTTGACTTGCCAAGTGGTGCAAAATCCAGTTCCTGGGCCCTTAGGAGTGAGTTCTGGTGCAACCAAGAAGAAACCAAGCACATCGACTCCAGAGCGTCTTCAGAACCGCCACTGCTGTCTGGCTCTGCACCGCTGCCTGTACCAGAGCTTTGGTCCTTGCTGAGTGCAACAACCAATGCCACAGGCCCAACGCTTCCATAGTATCTCCGAAGTCCAGCCACAGTGTAAGTCTGTTGCGCTGTCACAGATGTCCGTGCACCTGCCTCTGACTCCACTGCAGCACCCGTGGCACACTGGTGTGATCGCAACACCGCAAAGTCAATACCTCGCATCCTGACCTGCTGGATTCATCAACCCCACCTTGTCATAAGGAACAGAGGCTTTGCAACTGACACCACATCACTTCCCCTGCAATGGTAAGGAACCGACGCCTCACCTCCCCTGCCTAGCAGTAAGGAACCAATGTCTCGCTTCCCCAGTAGCAGTAAGGAACCCACGCCACACCGGCTCCAACAACGCCTCACCTCCTCGACTCCATGCAACGTCGTTGTTTCCTCATCATTTTCCAAGGTACTGTACCTGGGGTCCGTGCAACTCCGTGACCATCCCACACTCCCTCACGAGTGGCGCCGTACTGTTGGGAATGACTCCGTCGAGATGTCTTGATAGCCGCAGTTGGAGCTGTTGTGTTTCGAAGTGCTATACTAAGATTTAATATTTGAATATATGTATCTTTATTTGTGTATGTTGGGTTTTTGTCATTTTGGTCTCATTTTACTCAGATAAATGCTGGCAATTTTTTTAAAACTGGTGAGCAGTACCTTTGTGGTGTTTTCACTGTGTTACTATGTGGGTGTACAAATACTTTACACATTGCCTCTGAGATAAGCCTAAGTGCTTGAGTTAAGCTACCAAGTGGGTGAGCAGGGGTTATCTTAGCTGTGTGACGCCCTTACCCTGACTAGAGTGAGGGTCCCTACTTGGACAGGGAGCAAACCACTGCCAACTAGAGACCCCATTTCTAACACTGCACAACCACAAGGATTCAGTAGTCGCTGAAGTGGGAAATCTGCCCTAGTGTAGAAGCTGAGATGGAGGCCTGACCCGGAAGTCCCATATGCTAAAGATACCTACTCCAGATGGCAAATCTTCTGAAGGTGAGCACTCACTAGTCCCACCTGCCAAGCTAATACTAAAGCAATCTGCAAGACTGAAAAATAGTCAAGCAGGACCATTGCCACAGACATAGAGACACCAGCGAATACACTGACTAGTGTACATCCACAGGCACACCAGTCAGAGAACTCCAGGCCAAGTCCTTCTCCGACCAGGTAAAAGTGAGGTACAGCCTGCAGAGACTAGTAGAGTAAACAGGAGCAAAGTCAAACAACAGTAAGGTTTTATAATTCTCCTTAACCCCTTCTGTGCCCAGGACGTAATGGTTACGTCCTGAGGCACAGTGCTGCTGTGCCCAGGACGAAACCATTACGGCCTGGGCACACAGTCCAGAGGGAGCGACCCCGTAGGCAAGGGTCGCTCCCGAGGGTATGGGGGGCAAATTTATTTAAGCCCATTTCTGCCCCCCCTGGGGGCAGATCGGCCAATTGTGATTAGGCCGAAACCTCTAGGCGCCAGGGCCAATTTTTTTTTTTGTTTGTTTGTTTTTTTAGAGATGGGGAGCGACCCCTTAGAAAAGGGTCGTTCCCCTGGAGGGGCAAATTGTATTTAGGCCATTTCTGCCCGCTTTGGGGGCAGATTGGCCGATTTTAGATCAATCTGCCCCCAAGGGGGGCAGAAACCACTAGGCACCAGGGATCTTTTTTTTTGCGCCGTCAAGCAATGGGAGCAACCCCGTAGGCAAGGGTCGCTCCCCGGCGGGGGTGGGGGCTAAATTTATTTTAGGCCATTTCTGCCCCCCCTAGGGGCAGATCGGCCTATTGTTATTAGTTCGATCTGCCCCCAGGGGGGGCAGAAACCTCTAGGCGCCAGGGCAAATTGTTTTTTTTTTTTTTTAGAGATGGGGAGCGATCCCTTAGGCAAGGGTCGCTCCCCTGGAGGGGCAAATTGTATTTAGGCCATTTCTGCCCGCCTTGGGGGCAAATCGGCCGATTTTAGGTCAATCTGCCCCCAAGGGGGGCAGAAACCACTAGGCACGGGGGTTCTTTTTTTTTGCACCGTTACGCAAGGGGAGCGACCCCGTAGGCAAGGGTCGCTCCCCGGGGGGGTTGGGGGAGCACATTTATTTTAGGGCATTTCTGCCCCCCCCCCCCGGGGCCAGCTGAGCTAGAGGCCAAAATCCACAGGTAGGCACTTTGCAGAAAACACCTCTGTTTTCTGTGAAAAAATGTGATGTGTCCACATTGTTTTTTGGGCCATTTCCTTTCGTGGGCGCTAGGCCCACCCACACAAGTGAGGTACCATTTTTATCGGGAGACTTGGGGGAACGCTGGGTGGAAGGACATTTGTGGCTCCTCTCAGATTCCAGAACTTTCTGTCACCGAAATTAGAGGAAAAAGTGTTTTTTTAGCCAAATGTTGAGGTTTGCAAAGGATTCTGGGTAACAGAACCTGGTCAGAGCCCCACAAGTCACCCCATCTTGGATTCCCCTAGGTGTCTAGTTTTCAAAAATGTGCTGGTTTTCTAGACTTCCACAGGTGCCGGCTGAGCTAGAGGCCAAAGTCCACAGGTAGGCACTGTTTTCTGTCAAAAAATGTGATGTGACCATGTTGTGTTTTGGGCCATTTCCTTTCGTGGGCGCTAGGCCTACCCACACAAGTGAGGTACCATTTTCATCGGGAGACTTGGGGGAACGCTGGGTGGAAGGAAATTCGTGGCTCCTCTCAGATTCCAGAACTTTCTGTCACCGAAATGTAAGGAAAATTTGTTTTTTTAGCCAAATTTTGAGGTTTGCAAAGGATTCTGGGTAACAGAAACTGGTCAGAGCCCCACAAGTCACCTCATCTTGGATTCCCATAGGTCTTTAGTTTTCAAAAATGCCCAGGTTTGGTAGGTTTCCCTAGGTGCCGGCTGAGCTAGAGGCCAAAATCTACAGGTAAGCACTTTGCAAAAAACACCTCTGTTTTCTGTCAAAAAATGTGATGTGTCCACGTTGTGCTTTGGGGCATTTCCTGTCGCTGGCGCTAGGCCTACCCACACAAGTGAGGTACCATTTTTATCGGGAGACTTGGGAGAACATAGAATAGCAAAACAAGTGTTATTGCCCCTTGTCTGTCTCTACATTTTTTTCTTCCAAATATCAGAGAGTGTGTAAAAAAGACGTCTATTTGAGAAATGCCTTGTAATTCACATGCTAGTATGGGCACCCCGGAATTCAGAGATGTGCAAATAACCACTGTTCCTCAACACCTTATCTTGTGCCCATTTTGGAAATACAAAGGTTTTCTTGATAGCTATTTTTTACTCTTTATATTTCAGCAAATGAATTGCTGTATACCCGGTTTAGAATGAAAACGCACTGCAGGGTGCAGCTCATTTATTGGCTCTGGGTACCTAGAGTTCTTGATGAACCTACAAGTCCTATATATCCCCGCAACCAGAATAGTCCAGCGGACATAACGGTATATTGCTTTCAAGAATCTGACATTGCAGGAAAAAGTTACAGAGTAAAACATAGAGAAAAATTGCAGTTTTTTTCACCTCAATTTCAGTATTTTATTTTTTCAGTTGTTATTTTCTGTAGTAAACCCTTGTAGGGTCTACACAAATTACCCCTTGCTGAATTCAGACTTTTGTCTACTTTTCAGAAATGTTTCGGTTTCTGGGATCCAGCATTGGTTTCACGCCCATTTCTGTCACTGACTGGAAGGAGGCTGAAAGCACAATAAATCTTAAAAATTGAGTGTCCCAGTAAAATGCCAAAACTGGGTTGAAAAATTGGGTTTCCTGATTTAATTCTGCCTGTTCCTGAAAGCTGGGAAGCTGGTGATTTTAGCACCGCTAACCCTTTGTTGATGCCATTTTCAGGGGAAAAACCACAAGCCTTCTTCTGCAGCCCCTTTTTCCCATTTTTTTAAAAAAAACGAAATGTTCACTGTATTTTGGCTAATTCATTGGCCTCCTTCTGGGGAGCCCACAAAGTCTGGGTACCTTTAGAATCCCTAGGATGTTGGGAAAAAAGGACGCAAATTTGGCGTGGGTAGCTTATGTGAACAAAAAGTTATGAGGGCCTAAGCGTGAACTGCTCCAAATAGCCAGAAAAAGGCTCGGCACAGGAGGGGGAAAAGGCCTGGCAGCGAAGGGGCTAGGACTGTTTTGGGCTAAAGAATTCTACAAACTGATACACCAGCTGCCCAAGGTCAACTGCTTAATGAACTTTGCACTTGTACATAATTTGATGGGAATTGTGGCAGGTGCAGCATTTCACTAAAAGGGCAGGGGTGAAATCATTTAGGGCAGATTATGAGTTTGGCGGTCCGAAGACCGCCAAACCCGCAGTGGCGTTCGGACCGCTGCACTCTTGGCAGTCCAAATGCCAGATTAGGATCCTGATGGTTGGACCACCAAGAGACTGCCACCACCGCCAGGATCATGGAGCCCGACAAGCTGGCAGCGGTCAGAGTCATGGTCTACCACTTTCTGCCAGCCTTTCCATAGCGGTGCTATGCACTGCCCACGACCATGTCATGCCAGCACCCTCTGAATGTGTACTGTTCTGCTCTGCAGACAGCCTCGGAATGCACACTGCTCAGCAAACAGTGCGCATTGCAAGGTTGCTGGTTTGAGACAGCATTGGCCTACTGCACTCTTCCTGCCGGACTGACCAGGCCAGTGGAAACATCATAATACGACGGGGCTGAGCCGCCAGCTTGACGGCAGCCTCATTCCTGCGGCTTTGGCTGTTCGACGGTCAGATCAAAGTTGTAATCGGCCCCTTAAACTTAAATGTGATGTGTATCTAATCGCGTAGTATTTCATGCCAATGTGATATTAAAAGTAGTATATTTTGTAACAAGGCAAGAACAGGGCAACTAAATCGAGGGCAGATGAAATCAAGTAAGGTTTGCTTTTACAGTGTTGTCTAGGAAAAGGACTAACTACGTTGTTTGCCGGTGGTTATCTGGCGTCACCTACTTTTCTATGTTCCTGAAATATAAAATGATCGCACATCCATTCAGCAGCTATTATAAGCAAGTCATTTGTACCGGTTTATCTCATCACAGGAAATCAGTCGCCAAGCCCTGTTGCCCTTGACACCATAAAAATGTCAGCCTCACCTGAGAAGAGAGTGAAGAAATCGTGCAGCGAAGGGAACAGCGCGATGCCTGAAGAATCAGAAAAATGTTATAGCTTGCCATGGCTTGCTATTAAAATAATATCCTCTACAAAATGTGCTAACGGAAACAACGTTTTCGAAAGAACTGGAGGTAGCGCAATCAAGAATATGTGTTTTATTTATAATGTAGGTATTTGTATACGTTTTGTCTAGGTTAAATGTTGACTTCATTTACTTTTAGTTAGCAGCCAATAGTCTGCACGATTCCACATTAGAACATGCGTTTCTGATATCTGGCCGCATAAGAATCAATGCTCAGCGTAAAACGTCAGCTTTTTAAAAACTCTTGATAAACGAATGCATTTTACAGTAAAACATGTAAGAACATACGATGCTTTTTATTTACGGCCCCTTAGTTCTACGAGTGTGCTGAACATGTAGTCCTGCTATAAATGCTCTCCTTTGTCATTTGCAGCAGTATCACCCACACAAGATAAGATTGCACAAAGCGCTGGAAATATTTTTTAATATGGAAATAGATCTCGGCGCTTGCAGGGTTAATCTGCTGAGTCGTGACTACTTGTAACTGTCAAATTCTCTCCAAGGATAAATAATTAAAGCTTCAGGAGGGATAAGCACACTGCAAGCAGTGGAGATTGGACACACGAGGGTGTTAAGGACATTCATTTTTATCCAATCACTGAATAAAGAGCAGAGTATTCCGGCGCTCGTGTTCATTCACTGCTACGTGACCTGCACTACAATGGCAGGCTGCAGCATCCAGCTTCCGGCAGAACAGCATTGGCAACAAGCGGCTCTGGGCCTGAGACTGTACTGGCGCACCCCACACACTACAGCAGCCGAATAGACTTCGTATGTCGAATCCAGTGACACATATTTTATTCGCCGAGTTTCTCAAATGGGCATTGTTATCCCTGCAGGACCGAAGACAGCTAGTGACGAATAAGAAAACAGCAACATAAAAAAACACAAACCTGCAGGGTATTTTTAAGCTCCGGCTGCAGCCTACAGGGTTTTTAAGTCATGGCACTGAGTTCTCACTTACATAGCTGAACTTACCCTATTTTTAAATGTTTCTGTTCCATTTAAGTTTTACTTCAGCTTTGTATTGAATGTTTTATTTTGTTTGTTATGAATGCCAGAGTTGATAACTGCATAAAACTGTAATAGCAAAATGACATTTCGAAGGGGGCAGAGTAAAAAACGTACCTGCTGGAATACTCCCATACAATGGTTCGCACTGCTTTCTGAATTTTTCTTTGTCAAGAACCCAGCATCTGCTACAGAAAAAAAGGCACATTAGGATATATGGGTAGCCAGAGAACAGGCGCGGCTCCTCCACTAGGACGGAGGGGCATCGCCCCCCTCCCCCCCACCAGCAGCAGCTGCTGCAAAACCTTTTACTAAAAACGATAATAAACTACGTTTTTAATATGGAAATAGATCTCCATATAAACTACGTTTATTATCGTTTTTAGTAAAAGGGGCGGAGCCACAGGCTGTTACTAGCACTGAGAGAAAGTGCGTCCCCCCTCACTGTGCATGTATGTTTGGCCGGCCATCTTGGGCTAACGGGAGTGCCCTGGCAGGGTGCTCCCAGCCAATTCTGGGACTGCTTTGAGCAACATCAGGATTGGGCGCAGGGCAGGCTGGAAGCCTGTGCCTGCAGGCTGAGGCAGAAACGATTAAGGTAACTTTTTTTTTTATTATTAGTTTCACCCTTCCCCTCGTGTGCGCCTCCCCACCCCCTGTTACCGACATGAGCCGCTCCGGCCAGAGAAAAGAGCAATGTATGATCCAGGTCTGGCAAACAGTTCTTGCTGTCTTGCCACGTCTGCCCAGTTTATTCGAACTCTCATACAAGGGATCTCTGAAGGTGAGAAAATGATGTCGGTGTTGGAAGCAGATGGTTCATGTGAATTTGTCAGACTTGTGACAGAGAGGGGTCCATGCAGCATGCAGACCAACGGGGAGACAAGGAAACAAGCACTGTAATGAGGAGCTGGAAAGGATGGAGAAAGAAGTCCTAGGGCCAAATTACAAGTTTGGCAGTCCAAGGATCAATGTGGTCAGACCACCGCACTCCTGGTGGTCCGGCTGCCAGATTACAACCCTGGCGGTCAGATGGATCCCAGCGGGGTGGCATCGGTCAGTCATGGTCAGCCATGACGGGACTGAGTTCAGCGCCGCGGTGCTGATTTCAAATCCTCTTTCCGCCAGCCTTTTCATGATAGGGTCCCTGCCATGGAAAGGCTGGCGGAAAGCCACTGCCCTGGGGACACAGGGGACATGGGCAGTGCAGGCCCCCCTGCCAGCACCCTCTGAATGTGCACTGTAGTAATTCAGACAGTGCACATTCCAAGGGTGCTGTTATGCCACAGCATTGGCCTCGGCTCCCTTAAGAGGTAACAAAATCCTTGTATTCCATACACGAGTGTTGCAGCAAATACCTCTCTCAATTCAGACGACTATACGGAAGTAATTTAATATACATTCTCAAACGCGAGAGAAAATTACTAGTCTCTGACTTCTGAGATTTCTTGGCCTTCAAAGAATAACACCGCTGAATACTTCGGAACTTTTATCGGCTTTAAACAGTTACAAATATTGTCTGTGGCTTACTTGAATGGGCCTTGCAATTTCCGCATAGCAGGGACTCTCCTGGAAACTTTTTAACAACAGCACCAAATACTTTGGAACTTTTATCGGCTTGAAACAGTTACAAATATTGTCTGTGGCTTACTTGAATGGTCCCTGCAATTTCTGTGTAGCAGGGACTTTGCCGGAAACTTTTAATAACAGCACCAAATACCTCAAAACTTTTATCAATTTCAAACAGTTACAAATATTGTCTGTGGCTTACTTGAATGGTCCTTGCAATTTCCACGTAGTAGGGACTTTGCTGGAAAACTTTTACCTCACGGAATGCGCTCTCTCCAAACACGTCCGGATTTCAGTCAGAACACAGTTGAAGTACACAGCATCTGAGTCGCACACGCGTATTAACATCTCAGTCTCAGGAGTGCAAACACTAGACATGTAAACCTGTAAATGAACAACCTGGCGACCATCTTGGATTTCTCTCGCTGTTCTTTCCTTGTAATGTCTGTAATATAATTCAAAGAACAATTTGCCAATAAGGACATCACCTTTTCCACTGTGAATACTTCTTGACCTGCAGGTATTTTGCTTTTCTTTCATACTTTACAGGAGTCAGGACATGGCAACTCTGAGGGTTCTTCACACTGCGCTACCAGCTGGAAAATTTAGAAACTCGATTGCGGCGATTCAGCTTTTGCATCAAAGGAGTCCCTAAATAGGCAGTGCCTGGAAGGCAGGAATAATATGTCACACGCCTATTCTGGCACATTGCCCCTGAACTCGCAGGACAGGACATTGTACCTGACCATACTCACAGGGCAAGCCGGCCAGCTAGCTCTCTGGGCCAACCCCAAGACATACTCACCTGTCTTCAATATTATAAACATAAAGAAGCCAATATGAATGCGGTGTGGCAGCAAAACACCATAAAATTTGAAGGCACAAAGGTAGGGCATTTTAAAGACTTATCCTTAATAACACTGCAACGCAGCAAAGCACTCCAGTCATTGACTGAATTTCTGTATACCAAGGGCATACGCTATATGTGGGGACACCCATTCTGCCTCCAATTGGTATGGAACAATGAAACCCAGATCATCCGCACCATGACTGAAGCCCGTACCCTGTTAACCATAGGCAATCTCCCAGAAGAAACGCCAGAGGCATTACCACAGCAAAGCTCTGCCCACTGACCTCCGAAAACAAAGAGATCGACCAGCTCCTCCAGGAGAAAGCTTCCTAAGCCATCAGAGTAGGACAGCCAGGAGGGCCGGGAAGCACTGCTCCGATACTTACACCGCCGAGACAGTGCCTCCAAGCCAGATAGCGAACAATGAAACTCCGCTCCGGATGTGCCTGTGATGAAAGTAGATGTTTTCGACCACTGACTTTGTGTTGCACCACTTTGCATATTAGTTGTTCAGTGTTCACCAGTTGCTGAATACATTGTAAGTCAGTTTAGCTGCCTATTGACTTTATCGTGATGTTAGACATTTCAGCTGAGACATTGCAGCTGTGCTGTGTTTTTCCACATAGTAAACTGAGCTTGTTTTTCGTATTTCTTTCTCACCGAACAGTTAGTCAGTCAACATAATAAGAAAGTACACTGCTGGGAACGGTGCGGCCTTGGGAGGAAAGCCTTGAGAATCTGGCCAATTTTCAATGTTTTTCTTCCAACTCTGACCTACAGTAGCCAGCATGTTTGAATATTTCTATTTCATGGTAGGGTTTTTCCAGAAAGCCCTTTCGGTCTGGAAAGGTATAAAAAAGGTGGCCCTGCTCAGTAGCGAGGGAATTTCCAAGACCTCGGTCAGGATTAGACATCGAATGCCTGACACACACACTTGTCCCATGAGGGTGGATATCTCTTTCTCGCAGTTGAACGGGGTCATCTTCTTGCTGGCACGAGAAAGATGAAGAGCTTGGCAGGCCCTACGGTGATGAATTTTTACTTTATTCTTTGCTTTGCAATTATGCTATAATATAATCTCATATATTTGCTGTGTACATTGCAGTTGAGAATCATTTTGATATATTTTCCTTTCATTGCTGTGACTATTTTTAAATGTGTGCTTTCGACCTACTAATCTCCTTAATTTTTTTAGGAAACTCGTGATGAAATAATAATAAATGTCTTCTTTGAACTGAGAAGTGCATTCCAGTGATTTTTGTCAGCTCGGTCATTAGTGAAAGCAAAACAGTGCCATAGACTTTGCCCTGGGCAGACTTCAGATCAGTGGGACCCTTTGAAGTCCCTCATAGACACTAGACACAGTCAGACTCAAGGATCGACATACCAGTATATGTACACTGACAGGTTCATTATGCAGCGGAGTTCCTCAATCCACCATGATGACAACCATCGACATGGACCCCATGGTTCGGAGGCTGGATTCCCAGGCGGGGAATATTGTGGTTATACAAAGTTCTATTTGTTTGTTTGTTTCTTCTCTCTTTATGACCTATTCAGAATACATATGCACGGTGGGCAGTACATGCTATTCTGCTATACTGGGGACATTCCAACATATACACCAACTCTTGCCTCTCAGGGCTCCCTCTGATACATGACTCACTGTTTAACATCCTCAGTCTGAATGTCAGAGGCCTAAACTCACCAGTTAAGCATCTAGCATTGCTAACGCTCCTCAGGGATGCTAGATGCAATATTTGTTTCATACAAGAAACCCATCTTCTAAAAAACGATTGGAAGCGATTACGATTCAGATGGTTCGACCACCAATATTTTTCATCAGTCCCACGGAAGAAGGCAGGGCTGGCAATATTGCTAGCCTCTCACTTCACTGGGAAGGTGATACACACACAGACTGAATTAGCAGGGTGCATGTTATCCTTGATGATCAACATACAGGGACGATCCTACACAGTAGCAAACATTTATGCCCCTAATGAGAGCCAGGCATCCTTCCTTATGGAAGCCATAGGCAAGGTCATCGACACACTTGATTCGGACATCATTATAGACAGGGACTTCAATTGGACTGATCCACTCAGCACACCAGGCAAACTGGGCCTTTTACACTGGCGTGTAAGCAATCACTGGACAATCTGGGGTGGGTAGACTTATGACATATAAAACACCCCACAACTAAAGATTACACCTTTTTCTTCTTCGCTCACCAGACGTACGCCATGATTGATCTCTTTCTTACTGCCCCACGCATCACACAAGCTACAAAATCTATAGAAATAGGTGCAGCTGCTCTCTTTGACCACTCCCCGCTCATAATAAAATGCATCCTCCCCACCCAAGCAGCGCCATCCCACACCTGACATCGAAATTCCAAATCACTCACGTATGAGGTGCCAGTTGCCAAAATTTCAGCACCTATCACCTCCTTCCTAGCCACTAATGAAATGCTAAATATTTATATAGGGTTCCTATTGGACAGATTAAAGGCTGTTATACAGGGGCATTTCATAGCAATAGTGGCATGCCTTAATAAAGATAGGCAGACCACCCACACTCAATTAGAGTCAATGGGCAAGGAACCAGAAGAAATGCATACACATACAAGCTCACTGAAGACACAACGTCAACTCACTGCAGCACGGAAACAACTAAAGGCGTTAGATATGGATAGAGCAGAGTATGCAATGTTGTGCACCCAACAGAGGTTTTATGTGGGAGGGAATAGAGCAGGGCGCCCATTAGCTCACAGACTGGGCTCTTTAACGACCAGGCATAGGATGGAGAAGATCAGGGGGTCTGACCAAACCACACATCTGGGTGACGCCAAAATAGTATGGGACTTCGAGCAATACTACGTCGAGTTATATTCAGAAGAGGAGCTGGGCGAGGTGGATTCTGTGGCCTATCTGGGTCATGCTCCGGGGGCAATGATCCCACAGGGGAGGCCTCCTTGTTAAACCGAGATATCACAGTAAACAAAGTTTTGATGGCCGTTCAACACCTTCCGACGGGCAAAGCTCCAGGCCTAGATGGCTATAGCTCCAACTTCTACAAGGCATTTGGGACATTGTTGGCCCCTAATCTGGCATGCTTCTATAACTCTTTAGTGAGACGAGCACCCTTACAGACATCATGCAACTGGCCTCCATCACAGTGTTTTCCTAAACCAGGCAGAGATCATAGGTATTATTCCTCCTACTGCCCCATACAGTGACAACACTAAGCGTGTTTGCCATCTTTTGGACAAAACACGGCATGCAGGCACCCAGGCCCTTCTTTGTCAATTGATGCAGAGAAGTCCTTTGACAAGTTGGCCCAATCGCCTGCAGCAAAAACCCTTTTGCTGCCAGTTTACAGGGAAGAGAACTTTCTGCAGTAAAGTTAATATTTGTGCCTGTATGTTAATGTTCTTCAAACTTGCATTTATGGATCACTAATGCAAAGCCTTTATTATTAGGATGCGCTCTCTAAATAAACATTGCACGGTCACACCGCACACTGCACTACTGACAGTGGTTCCAGTAAAAAAATGCATACACACATTTGAAAGGTTTAATGAAGCTGCATATAATGCTCTTAGAATGCTCTCTGATTAGATGAAAATCGTTGCAGAAACTTGTAAGCAAAATTGATGATTCTTTGCTTTCAAAATAAAATGTTTAGAAACAAACACAAATTGGTCTAAAAAAAGCATACATTGCCACAGTAGTTCCTGACACTGAACAAACCAACATTTTTGTGCCAATATGCTCATTGTGGCATGACAGAATGCTATCACTTACAGGAAAGCCAGCTGATAGATAGATAGTGAGAGGAATAGAATTTTAATTAAAACAACATATCTTGGTTAACGCCAGACCTATTTAAGGGCCCAATTCTTTAAAAAAAACAAAAGTGCATCCATGGTATATGTCTTTGCATTAGAGGGTTTCATGAATTCATAAGAATTTACAGAAGTAGACCAGGCAATCATATTCCTAGAAAAGATTTGTGAACTGTATATTACGATGAGCAAATGTACATGTGTAGATTTGCTCATGCGAAAATCTATTGAGCTTTTTTAAGTTTGCTTTTCCCTCCAACCACTTTTTTCCAACCTTGGAAGAACTTCTACAACTGTCCCTGTCAGGAGTAAACTTCTAGCCTTTCTCAGTATGGGAAAGATTAGACAAGAGCTGGTGAAAATTCTTAAAACATACAAATTAGTACAGACTCAAAGGCATTCCAGCCCTGGATCTATTGCTTACTGCTTCCTCCAGTCCTAGTTTGTAGTTCTGTGGAAAGGTAGCAAAGTAAGGACATTGCTGTAGTAGGGCTTGAAATTGCTAGTATGCAAGACCTACTGTAGTATTAGCCCTGGCATAATTAGAGAGGCTACTTTGAGAGCTCTTACATAATGACACTGCTGCCATATATTGTCGCTTTTTTTTTACAGGACAAGTAGATTTATGAAGCAACCTGTCCCATGGATAAGTAGATATTTTATTAATATCCACACCCCTGAAAATGGTTTAGATTGTAGCGAGAATAGTAAATCTTACCCCTTCAGTGTTCAACACCTTCACCAAATTGGTTTAGATTTGAGTAGGAATAGTAAATGTTACCCTGTTTCCCAAAGTGGTTTATATTAGACTGTGAATAGTAAATGTAACCCTTTTAGTGTGTAACAGCTTCCCTAAAATGGTTTATATTGGAGGGGGGTAGTACATTTAAACTATTTAGAGTCCAACACATTCCCCAAAGATAATTAGAGTGGTAGTAGTAAATGTGACCCTTTTTATGTCCAACATCCTTCACAAAATGCATTAAATTGGGGTGTGAACAGTCATAGACATTTCACCATAGTATTTGGAATTTGGGCTGGTGTCTGTGCCCAGCATTGTGCAGTCTGAGAATCCAAGTGTCTTTAAAATAGTCCATTAGAGGACTTAATTTGACCTTATTGTGTTGGTAAAATGGGGTTTTATAAGCATATTGTAGTGGTTAGCTGCCTCTTTTCCAAAGGACATATGCCAGTGTAACTATTTCTTTTAATTTCAACTGCAAACTGGCTGCCTGTTGCATATTCTACACTAACTGCACATTTTTGGAGATGCCTCCAAATGTTTTGATTAAACTTGTAATAGCAGCCTCGTACAGCTGTTTGTGGGTATTGTATTGTATTGTAATAGTAATTATATAGCGCTTACTACTCCTGACGATGCGTTGAAGCCCTTTTCGGTGAGTAGCACGCTACTCTGGAAACCAAAAAGAATTAGTGATGGAGTAGTATTGGGAAATATGAGTACAGTTTTAGTATTATAATGAGTTAATTTGAGCCGCAGATATGAGAGTTTGTTAGTTAGATTGACTGTAGTAATGGAGAGGTGGAGGAGGAAAGAAATCCAGAAGTGTTAATTGGGAGTATATCCTTCATTTACTCAACCCAAAGGCTTGAGATGAGTAAAAGGGGATGGAGGAGGGAAGAGTCTGTGGAAGGGTTAGGGAGAGCATAGTAGCAGGGTGAGATAAATGAGGGAGAATTTAGTAGGGTTGTGTGGGAGGTCATGGTAGTAGAGTGAGGTTTGGTGAGTTAGATGTGGAAGCGGAGGGAAGAGCTTAGGCAGAGTTATTTAGGAGATGAAAGTAGTAGAAAGGATTTGGGATGAGTCAGAGTGGGAATGGAGGATAGTTTGATAGAGACATGACATATGATGATGGGTAGATAAGTGTGATAAGATGAGAGCATGAATTCATAGATATCTAGTATAACAACCCACCCAGTAGCCATGCAATGACCCACGAACATGCCAAGCACAAAATCAACATATACACGTACGTACATATATATATATATATCTATACATACACATACACACATACAAACACACATGAATACACACACATATGCAAATACAATACATAATTAGAACCATGGGTAAATACACTTAGACAAACAGGTTTAAAGAGTGTGTGTGTATTTTATTGTTATGACTTAGTAGTGATACATATTTTCTAAAGAACTATACATTACTAGAAATATACACATAATCAGAAAAAATATTTATCAACATAGGCATATGCAGTCCATAGTTGTTTGAATATGGTGGCAATGAAGGAAAGAGCCAACTCTTGAGTAGTTTTCTGAAGACAAGAAAGTTATCTGTGACTGTTATAGTTGGGGGTAATGAATTCTATAGTTTGACTGCTTGAACGGAGAAGGATGTACCATCCTATAGTCTTTTTCTTGTATGGTAGTGTTCCAAGACGGGGTGCCAATCTTGAGCGGAGGTTTCTTTGTTGGATGTATTTGGTTATTTTGTTTCTGATAAAAAGCAGTCCTGTTCCATGTATAGCTTTGTGGGTGATACAAAGCAGCTTGAAAGTGCATCTTCTGGCAACGGGTAACCAGTGTAGTGCTCTCAAGGCAGGGGAGATGTGGGCTTGCGGCTTTACATGTTATAGTAGCCTGGCTGTGGAATTCTGGATACGTTGTAGTTTTTTCATAATCGATAGAGATGATCCATGGTAGAGGCCATTGGCATAATCCAGTTTGGATAGTACAAGCGAAATAGTAGCTTGTACCTTGTGTGGAAATCCGAGGTGGGGGAAGATGCGTCATAAAGGCTTCAAGGTGATGAAGCTTGCTCGTGCTAATTTTTCCACTTGGGCATTCATAGTTAACTTGGAATCCATGGTGATTCCAAGGTTTTTAACTTCCTTGGATAATTGAGGAGGTGGTCCGAGATCGTCAGGCCAGATGCACAGAGGGTCATAACTTTTCCAGTCACCACATATGAGTATTTCTGTTTTGGAGGTATTTAGTTTGAGATGGCTCCAGGTCATCCACTGATCAACAGCTCTGAGGCAACTGAAGATTTCTGAGTTTTCAATGTTTTTGGGGCATTCTAATTTAAGTAGTATTTGTGTGTCATCTGCATAGTTGTAGCATGTGAGATGGAAATCATTGATCAGTTCTAGTAAAGATATCATGTATTTGTTGAAAAGCAAAGGTGAGATGATTGATCCATGGGGGACTCCTGCTTTTGTGAGGTAGGGTTCGGACGAGAAGGGGGGCGAGTGGATGATATTAGATCTTTTTTGAAGATAGGAAGTAATCCAGTTGAGAGCAATCCCTTGTATGCCGGCTTCGTGGAGTCTTTGAATTAGGGTGTCATGGTCAACCGTATCAAAGGCAGCCGAGAGGTCCAAGAGAAGTAGTGCAGCAACTCCATTGCAGTCGACTGTGTTTTTAAGATCATACCAGATTGCTATGAGTGCCGATTCAGTGCTTCTTCCTGGGTGGAATCCATTCTGGAAGTCTGAAAGTATAGAATTGTCTTCAATGAATTGTGACTTCTGGGGGAATGCTGCTCTTTCTATCAATTTGCCCAGGAAAGGTCCATTTGTGATTGGTCTGTAGTTGTTGGGGTACTGTGGGTCTAGGTTTGTTTTCTTAAATAACGGTCGTATGTATGCCTTTTTCAGGTCTACAGGAAAAGTTCCTATAGTTAAAGAGTTGTTGATGATTCTCCTTACAGGTGTGGCAGCAGAAGTAGGTAGAAGAATGTTCTTGAAGATTTGTGGTGGGCAGGGGTCAGAAGGGCAACCGGAAGGTCTGCTTGCTTTGACCAAATCCATATATTCACCTTGGGATATTTGTTGGATGGACTGTAGAGTTTGGGTTGGTTTATTCTTAGAGGGTATTTTAGGAAAGGGGTTGGTGCTGATGGTTTTTTTCTGTTTTAAATAGGAGTCCAATGTGTCTGCCGTGGTTGTGTAGTGAGTTGCCAATTTGTTTGTGAAATCTTGAGTAGTGGGATGACTTCCTTCCACACATGTAGGTTTTCGAAATTCATTGAGAATTTTATAAAATTCCTTGGTTGTAGATTGAGCATTTTGAATTCTGTCTGAGTAGTACATTCTTTTTAGCTTTTTTGATTGATGATTTGTATATTCTGTTAGGTTTGTGTAGCTGCAGTATTTCTTGACTGGTGTTTGTTTTGAGCCAGGTCCGCTGCAACTTTCTGATTTGTTGCCTTATCTTTTTAAGTTCTGTGTTTCTCCAAGGTGTTGGTTTTATTTTGTCGTGTTTAGTTTTTCTGAGTGGTTTTAGGCTATCAACAGCTTCCTGTAGCCACTCATAAAGTTTTGGCACAGACTTAATTGTATCTAGATCTGTGTTGGCTGTTAGTTGTGTTTCTAAGTCATCCAAATTGAGTTTGCTCCATGGTCGATAGGTGCATGTATGTAAGTAGTTGTGGGGTGTGTTGATTTGTGGAGTTGTATGTCGGAAAGTTATCAAATGGTGGTCTGACCAAGTGATTGGCGTGATGCTATGAATAGTAACTAGTTCAGGCTTGGCAAAAATGACATCTAGGATGTGTCCAGCGATTGTGCCTTCCAAATGGGAGTCAGTGTGCAAGTAATGTAACATTTTGGAGAAAAAAAACCCTCTCAATCACATGCAAGCATGGGCACCCACAATTCAGAGATGTACAAACAACCACTGCTCCTAATTTCAGAAACACACAGGTTACCGCAATATCCACTTTCACTCTACACACTTCACCAAATGAATTGGTCCACACCCAGTACACAATGAAAAACCACTGCGCAGCACAGCCCAGTCGCAGGCTCTGGGCACCCCAGGCCCCCTAAAGAACCCACAAACCATGCATATCCCTACAACCAAAAGGGACCAGCGAACGCAACAGCACATTGCTTCTGCAAATCGGCCATTGTGACAAAAGTTACAGATGTAACCATTGTCACAAATGACTACTTTTTTGTAAACACAATTTCAATATTTCTCCATTGCAAAAGTTAGTCTCTCTGGGAAAACCCCGAGAGAACCACACATATGACCCCCTGCCGAACCCAGAACCCTGACCACTCCTCAGAAATATACAGCCTGCCTGGATCACCACTGGGTTTCACACTGGTTTGCACCACAACTAGAAGAAGGGAAAACAAAACACAAAAAATGGGCTACCACTTTGTAAAAATGCCAAAATTGCGGTGTTAAAAAAACAAAACAAAAAAAAAACATTTTTTTTTTTTTTTAATTCAGTTATGCATGTTCCCGAAAGCTGGGAAGATGGTGACTTTAGCACATCAAACAGTTTGTTGATGCCATGTTTATGAAAAACAGCAAACACTTCTTTCCAGAGAATATTTTCCTCTTTTCCCAAAATAACCCTAAAAATGTAGCGATATTTAGGCTATTTTCTCGTTCTTCTCCAAGGGAATCCACAAACCTTGGGTATCTTTAAAATCCACAGAAGGTTGGGGAAAACAAAGGATGCAAATTTGGTGCAGATAGCTTATGTACACAAAAAGTTATGGAGGCCTAAGCGTGAACTAGCTTAAATAGCCAAAAAAACAAAGGCTCAGCAGGGTGGGTTGGTGTGGGGAAGGGCAGGGGTGTTAGAAAGCCTGGCAGCAAAAGGGTTAAAGCCACTTTAGACTTTAACCGATTGAGCCTCATGTTTTGAAGTGAAGGACGATGGAGCAAAGAACGCTGGAAGACTGATATACTGTTGAACATGTAAGGGAGGCACAACCTTAACTAAGGCTGTCCGATTTACCAATGTGTCCGAGGAAGAAGGTGGGTTGGACAGATGCATTGAAAGTGCTTGCAGCTCACTCATGCAACACGGTGAAGTCATCACAAAGACGAAGACAGTCTTCATGGTCAGGAGACACAGCAAACAAATATACATCGACTCGAAGGGCATGTAAAGGAGGTGTGTAGAAACCAAGATAAGCTCCCACTGCAGCATCACAAACTGCTTAGAAGAAAATGTGTGTCAAACCTTTAAGAAATCTCACCACAACATGTGATCTGAAGAAGGGCTGTTCATACAGCAAACACTGAAAGGGCTGGCATTAACCTATTACAGCACTCACTGCAAGACCTTCCTGGGTTAAAGCCAAAACAAATAAAAGGACATTTTACAGCTTTGCCTGTAAGTGGTCTGTGCTCTGGAACCACACCAGGTCACAAATTTGTCCTAGTGCCCAGCACAAATGTATATCATAGACAGGCACCATTCTGAGAGGATGACCACCACCACCTCAGATGGCAAAACGATTTCCAATGCTTAATTTCCACGCATGAAGGTGCAAATTCTGTAGAATATGGTGGAGCATCCTGCCTGGACTGCAGAGACAAAATGTTGTTTCAAAGTGGCAGCCTGATCATACAAGAGATACTCATGCTCAAGAGTTCTAGGTACCGACGCCTAAGATGGTGGGAGGAACTTTTTAAGCTCTCATTACTGCCACTCCTTCACTGCCTTTTCTTGGGTGCTGGCATGCCCTTGCGAGGTGGAAACATCTGCCTGATCACCTGGTACAGCTTACGTATTGTTTGTATCACTATGTGTTCAAAGTAAATTATAATTTTATGTGGGGAGTAGCTGTTAGTTTATGTTTTGATGTAATTTAATATTTTGTAGTAAGTACAACTTTGCTTGTTAGGCACCACTGTATAAATAAGGGGTATGTTGGTGTTTTGACATTCACCATGTATGAATGGTCTAGGGCAAATTGTGAAATTTGTGTCAATCACTTACATTGGGTTAGTCTTCAAGGATTATTTGCAGTAGGAAATATGATTATTCTTTTGTTAATATTGTGGTTGTTATGTGGGTGGAAGGGTTCATCCTTATGTGTAGTGGCTAAGGGCCTCATTACGAGTTTGGCGGTCCCATGACCTCCATGTTGACCGTCCGACTGCCATCGGTCTAGCGGAGCCAACCGCCGTATTACGAGTTTGGCGGTGGTACAACCAGAAGACCGCCAGCGGTCTGTCAGCACAGTCAGGCTGCACAGACCACCACGGTCACAAGGAAGCATAAACAAGCCGACGGAGACAGTGTTTCTGACTGACCCATTACGAGGTTGCACACTGCGAATGTGACAGTGGTGGTCCAACCACAATGTACAAGCTGGTAGAAATGGACAGTATAAAGGGAGACACTCACCTGCAGGCAGCTCTACACATCTGGGGCCACCATGGAGCCATTCCCAGACATCATGCCGCTGCTGCTGCTCGTCGAAAGACAACAAAAGCAACGTAAATGTAGACGCCATGAACCATAAGTACACACACCTACATGTATCATCAACCTTTAAAACAGCTTGTAGCACCAGCAAACACATCATGGGGGAGTACGCCACGGGGAGTAAGCATAGGTCTCATACAACACACACTCACTGACATACATCAACATGGACACACACACAATACGCTCACTTTGCCCATCACACTCACACTGCACTGTAACGCACATACATGCGGCCACACAACCCAGGAACAGGGACACTGAAGGCTACACAACATTGTCACACACAGCAACAACACACCTAATGCGCATATACAAATACAGATCACACACTCACATTCCACACTGGCCAGGGACTGTCCACACATATAACACACGTATCTATTGATGTGGCATGGAATACAAACAACACCACCAGAAAACAGCCCTGCAATGGACACACACATCACAGCACAATGGAAGCACAATGGCATGCATAAAACACAAAGAGAGAAATACACCAACAACAACATAACAGCAATACCTACACAATTTGGATGGGACCATCTGGGGCACACAGGAAAGGAGACTGCACTGGGACATATAACACTTTGAACAGGAACCTCAAATGACATCTCCGCAGGAAATGGCCCTACATGGGTCTCAAGGACAAACAATACCAAAACCAATTGTCATGCAGATCTAAACAATGGGGAAGGGAACTTCAAGAAATCACATACACCTCCTACTGCATGGGACATATCTCTACAAGAACCATCTGCAAGTGACACACACCTAAATGGACACATGCACAAGCAAATGCAAATGAAGGTAGCACAATTCAACACACTCCATATCTGCACATACAAAACTCTAGATGACACACATCACATAAATCCATAAACCAGATCAGGGGGGCAAGTCTAACACCTTACATGCAGACATTGGGCATCACAATAAGAAATACTTACCATATCAAATAGTAAACAATGCCATGACACCACCATTGTATTTACACACACATACCTATACACACAACATATACCCTTCTCCTGGGGGATAACAGCATTGCTCACAAACTTACATGCTGCTAACAACAGCAACTGCAGTAGCAAGCAGGCTCAAACACACACAGCTGCAAGAACACAACCAAAGTCACTCAGGGACAACAGAAAGCTAGAAAAGGAATTGCAGGACAATAGTGCACCCAAAGCAAAACAACTATTGGGTTTATTAACAGTAACAAGTATGGCTGTGGCCATTGGCAAGTCCATGAATATTGCCAATTATGGCACACTGTAGTGCCCCATCTTGACTCCTGACTGCCATGTAACCTCCACAATAAGGGGCATCAAGGGGGCAGGCAGGCACCTCAGGGATTATCAGGGGGGATCAGATTTAGGAGGGGGGTTGGGCTGGGGAGGGGTAGTCTTCTTTTTGGGAGGGGTGGGCTTTTTGGGTGGAGAGGCTACTTGCAGAGGGGGCGGGGAGGCTTTGGAGGTGGAAGGGACGGACTGGGAGCTGGGTGGGGTCCTTCTCGGTGTGGTCTGGGTGGGAAGACAGGTGTAAGGCCAAGGTCACAGAGGAACAGTTTTTTGGTTATCTGAAGGGGGACGGAATTTGGAGGTTGAGGGAGTGGTTGAAGGCTGTGTAGGAGCATTGTCTTGAGTGTGTGCGTATAGGCGGTATGCTTGTGTGTGGAGGGTGTCTGTTGGGTGGGTGAGTGAGGGCGGTTATGTGTCTAGGGCTTGGGGGGGTGGAGATGTTGGGAGATGCCATGGTGGGTGGGTGTCTGTTGGGGTGATGACTGCAGGTATGGTGGATGTAGTGGATGGAGGTGTGTCTGTAGTTGTGGTGTCTGCGGGTGTGATGCTTGTGGTGGATGCCTGAGGGTCTGCTGGGGTGGTGTCTGCAGGTAGGATGGGTATGGTGGATGTGTCAGTGACTGCTGTGGTGATGTCTGTAGGTAGGCTTGATGTCGCATGTGTGATGCTGGGGGTGGTGGGGGTGTCAGGCGAAGTTGTGAATGTTTCTGTGTCTGTGGGTGGATGTTGTTTGTGTGCGTGCTGATGTGTCTTGTTGTGCTTGTGTTTGTGTGGGCTACGTTTGTCTGTTGAGGTAGATGCATGAGGATCTGTTTGTGTGCTTTGGGTAGGCAGGAGAAGGGGGGATTTAAATTGGAAAGAGGGAGGTGGAGGGGGGTGGAAGCTAAGGGGTGACTAGCTGCCATCAGTGTGGAAGCCAGAGCCTGAAAAGATCTCTGTAGGCCAGACATGGCACCATGAATGCCTTCCAGGAATCCATTAGTCTGTTGTAGCTGACTTGCCTATCCCTTGATGGCATCTACAATGGTAGTCTGACCCACAGAGATTGTTCTCAGGAGGTAAAAATCCTCCTCGCTGAGGGCAGCAAGGTAAAAAGGGGCTGGGGCAGAGGTGCCTGCGGCAAAGGAGATGCCCACCCTCTTGGGTGAGCGGGCACGGCCAACTGGGTGGGAAACAACAGGGCGGTGATAGAACAGGGTGGCAGACAAGGATGGCACTGGGGGGGTCCTCGATGGGTCCGTCACCACTAGGGAGTGGCCACTGGGGGGAAGAATCCAATGATGAGGATGTAGAGCCTGACTCCCCTGTGACACTCCGCTCACCCTCTGGGTTACTGGGTCCCTCTGTGTCAGTGGTAATCTGACCCGAGGTCCTGTGGCTAGATGCTTCCCCACTCGGATATGCCCCATCTCCTTTGCCTACCTGTGCTGATGCTGCAAAAAGAATGGGAAATAGGGTCTTAACATATACATGATAACACTTCAATCACAGCTCTGAGTGACAAACAATTCCAACATGTCAAGTAGGCTCTATCAAAAACGTTTCCACAAAGTGGTACAATCATGTGCCATAACATATGCATGCTGCCATCTGGACTTACCCACAGGCTAATCAGGATCCCAAACAACTACAATTGCATGGTTGAAGTCTTGCAACCACAATAACCATACAACAACTAGGTGACCTTTTCATCCTCACAGCTGTGCCACATGCAGCTCGTTAACTTGAAGCCAACAATACTATCCCTTTGTAAAGTAGCTACCAATATTTCACACACAAGTTTATGCAAATATCTAGTTTGCACATACATGATGTACCTACAATTGGAGATGATACCAATGAAATCCAGCTATCTCAGAAACAAAAGTGAAAATTCCAGGAGTAATTGACTATGTCACAATTGACACATTGTGACACCTATCCCAATAGAGTCAAAGAGGTAGTATGAACGTCACTCAGATAGGCCTCATGTGTCATTTGAAAGGAAAAAAATCAACATCAGGTCCAATATGTCAGGG
Organism: Pleurodeles waltl; assembly: GCF_031143425.1. Taxonomy (NCBI): domain Eukaryota; kingdom Metazoa; phylum Chordata; class Amphibia; order Caudata; family Salamandridae; genus Pleurodeles; species Pleurodeles waltl. Next base: position 744,977,450 of record NC_090436.1, on the reverse strand, counting down.
AGAGATGTCTCTGGAATACACACAACAAATCACTAAGCCCCAGGACGGCCCCACCTAATGTCAGACACTGATTACAATGACATCATCTGAGTGTGTCTTTGGTACACATCTGTACCTTGCATGTAAGAGAGACACAGAACTTGCAAGGAATAATAGAAGGACTCCAACCTGTTGTCCAATGAGAAGCAACATCACCATCTACATCTTAGACATGCCAACCCTGGCATCTGTCTGTGGATGAATGCCTGAACCCAAATACATGTGATGTCAACATCACTGCAAGTCACTCCATGATGCATTACAACAGTCAGGGAACAATACTCAATCATCAAAAATATACAGTGTACTTTTCCACAAGATGACACATCAAGGGCATAGACAAACACAGAGTGGTTCCACAATCTGGTCCTAACTGTCATGTCCCTCATTGCTACTGCAGTCCCACATGCCAAATGACATATTATGACTCATTACGGCATCTGTCAGACAATAAACAATGCTGACACACTCCTGTCTGTGGCACAACATGAAATGGACCAGCATTGTAAATGTACTATTCCACTAACAGTTTTCCAGGCATATATTTGTGAGGGAATACAAACATCATCCCATCAACATGGGTAGAACATGCATAAAATTGATGAATAAGGATGTTTTTCTAAAGAAAAAAGGACACATGCGAACATGTAGACACAAGGAATGTTGGCTACAGTCATGGGATATAATTCTACACAGTTGACATTCCCCACTTACCAAGGAAAAATAGTTTGCCACATCTTCAAACCATTAACCATGTAAGCCATGTCCCATCTGTGATGGACACAAACACATCACAGACTGCAGTGGGGCACAAGTGCATGTCATACACTGAAGATTACTTGCTTCTGTGGGGCAGATGTCAACATATACTTATGCCCAGACACATGGCAGAGAGCAGTGATCCATAACCCACTTACCTTTTGTCTGTGACTTTCAGGGGAAGTGATCTTTGGGTCTGAAATTACACCCACTACAACAACAAAACATACATGAAAGAGCACTGTACACAGCTATTTGTGGTCCTTGCAGCGAAAGTTGTTTGAGTATTCCCTCCCGGTTTGTACCAGATCCCAGGTTCAGAAGGCAAGGTACACCAGTTTGATACACATGACATGTCAACACAATCTCCCATCTACTGTGTGAGACATTGCTCATGCCTAATTGTCAGGGGGAGCAGTCAGTACCCCAGTTAATCACCTGACAACGGGACGGGCAGGAACTTGCTGTCTACTCACCCCTTTGTAGCTGAAGTGCTGCCCTCAAATGCCCATCCAGCTCTGGGTAGGCCAATGCTAGAATGAGGGCCATCAGGGGGGCTCATGGTCCAATGAGCACCCCACCCACATAGGGAGGACAACCCCAGCTGGGCCTCTGCGATCTTCTGGGCCCAGCGTCTCAGGTCCTCCCACCTCTTTCTGCAGTGGGTGCTCCACCAGCTGTGGACCCCCAGGGTCTGCAACTTTTTGGCGATGGCTCTCCAAGTCCCTTTCTTCTGATGAGTGTTGACCTGCATGGATGCAAAAGACAAGACAATAAATTATGTCCGCAAGTCCCATCCAAAATGGCTGAGTCACATACATGTCAGTACACAAATCAATGAACATTGTTTTTTGCCCAAACTGCCCAAGTGTGCCACATACCGGCCACTGAGGACAGGGACATGACTACAAACATTTCCCAATCTGCAGACCAACCCACCACCCTGCTCAGGCCCTCCACTGACTAGGTGGGTCAATTGACATCTTGTGGGACATGCTCTAGCAATCTAACCGAGAGTTGAGGAACCATGGGACACATCACACCTCTGTGGCTTCTGAATGGTACACTCCGTAGGCAAGAATGCATTATCACAATCACACTCTGTGAGAATGATTCCCTGCATACAGTTCCTACAGGCTTCTGACAGAGTACAAACAAAACATTACACATGGGTAATGATGAAGGCAATTGCATGGTGGGTATAGAAGGTATCTAACCTATTTGTGCGTGGACATGTGGACTGACAAATGCATACTCATGCCACCTCAGGGGGTGGGGTTCTGTATCATGTACCTGTGCCACAGTACATGCTCCTGGACATATGTGTCCATCCTACAGAGATGGCATCCAATAAAAAAAGGCATGCATTGTCCATTTTCTGCTATATGACCAAACAAATGAGCCACATATTATGGGTTCCCAGGATTCATCACACTGTCTGCACAGTGGGACTATCATTTATGCAATAAGCCTGCACAGGACAAAAATGACCTGTGTGATGATGTTAGCAGGGCTGTGGGAGTAAGGGACCTGTCAGGGGGCACAGAAACACATTGTCAGTGATGCCAAATGCACATTACACACAGATAATTGTCTCCCAATTAAAACTATTTACATACTCAGAGCAAGAACCTCAATAAGCTGCATTTTCTCACAGAGCCTAGATTGGGTCACATATCAGGATCAACCGGGATAAAGGGAGTGGGCACAGTGTCACAACTGCATAGTCAAAATTACTCAACACCAGCCTAGACTTAGACCCATCTGGGAGATACGGTTGACAGTCCCTGGTCTCTGCAGGCAGAGCAGATAGAACCTACTTGGAGCTCCATTTTCATCACTTCCATGCATGACAGTACATCATGTAGCCAACAACAATTTGGCAGGTGGTGTGTAAGTGACAACCTGAAGGGCAGAGTTAATCAGGAAATGCCCTCTGAATAACAGTTTAGTAAGGCCAGATGTGGTTTGAAATCTCACTGGCAACATACACATAGCTCACCTGACACGCACCTGACACATACAACATGCATACACAGGTCATGCTGTCATGCAAATACATGTGGTTTCACATTGACAACATCCATGTGATATATGGGGATGGCTGTGATGTCACCTCACATAGTTTTGTGCATCCAACATAAGGTACGACTGGTACACTCAAAACAGACACACTCACCAAAGTCTATGGACCCTGCATCTGCAACTGAACACAGTTGCATGAACATTGACTCTCCCATTAATGCCACACCGACTCCACCTCCATGGCCTTGGCTTTACATTCTGGCACACATGTACAATCTAGCCTGTGAGGAGAGAAATGATGGTTAAGTACAGTGATAAAAGTGGACATGAGGTACATACTTGCTCCTCTGGTGCAGCATAAAGCTGTCCATACAGGGGTAGGTCCTCCTTCACTAGCCTCTGCAGCTCCTCTGGGGAGAAGGCAGGGCCCTATCACATGTTGGACGTGGCATGAATGCTCCCAGAGGTGGTACACAGCAGCTAAGGTTGTGGACGTTTTGCTGGCAGCAGTGTCATGAGTCAAGTGAGGGATTTTTCAGAACATGGCAGTCACGTCCGCCATGTACGCGGCCTTCACCACCAGCAGACACAACAATTGGCCTCCAACTGCCACTGGCAACAACATTAGCCTAAGGCTGTGTCCACCGGAGTAGCAACCGCCTACTGCGGTGATGACTTTCACCTCCGGTCGCGGCCTGTTCCTAATGTCCAGTGGAGTATGTCAGGCAGTCAACATTTTAGAGGCATGAAATGCAGTATATGGCTAAGAAAAATGCCTCACAATTCAGAAAACTTTGTTAATACCAATAATAAGTGCATGTATTGTCCTGTAATGTGGGTCCTTTGACTTGGACACCATTTTTGTACATTGCTTGGCACATATGGCAACTTGCTTTGTGGCACGGCTTCCACCCCCCCCAAGGTAATTTAATCCTTGGGGCATTAAGTCACAGTCCGAGTGGCAAGTATCATGCACAAATTCTTGCTGTCCAGATAGATGATGTGTACACATTTATGGCAAAGCAAGGGAGAAGCATGTAGATTCTATGTCATTGACTGCGGTGATGTGTACTGTATATCGTGTCCTCAACATATGACATGACTTGTCAAAGTTTGTCATTGATATGCCTAATGTATGTAACCAGCGACAAATTGAGTGATGGCTAAACTCATTACTTGTCCTACATAGGTACCCGGGGAGGGAAAGGATCAGACATCCTCCTGTCTACCGTCCACTGCCAGACCTTCAGGACATGGAAGAAAGACACCATATCCAGATTTACTGTCTGAATCGCCAAACATTTGTGGATCTCTGTTGTCAGTTGGAGCCAAATCTGATGCCTGCCATTTGTCATCCAAATAGCGTACCACCCGTTAGATAAATCATGGCAGTGTTGCAGTTCCTGGATACAGGGTCCTTCCAAAATACAGTGGACCTATCTGCTGGGATTTCCCAGCCAATGTTCAGTCTTTTATTGAAGGATGTACTCTAAGCAGTGTTAAAACACCTGGAAAGCTACATCTTGTTTGCTCGACGTGAGGATTTCACCCATGTGAAGGTAACATCCCACATGTGGTGGGAGCCATTGATGGTACATATGTTGCCTTGGTTCCGCCGCATGGCACTGAACAAGTCTATTGTAACAGGAAGAACTACCATTCCATCAACGTCCAAGCTGTTTGTCTGGCATACTTCTACATTTCATATCACAACGAGAGAGTATGGGGGAGCAAAGGGAATAGGTAGAGGAAGAACACAACCGTACTCGGCTCCCAAAATCACTACAAAATCACAACAGAGAGTACGGGGTTCATAAAATCTAAAGAGGGATGAATCGAAGGTGTCTCAATTGCAACACCAAGTCCCTAATGATCCTCTGTTAGAGGTGAGGTATCAGTAAAAACGGGGGGGGTTTGTGCTGTGGAGAGTCTGGGGGAAACGGAGGGGAATTTCCTTTACGGACTAGGTGGTCTCACACACTATATAGTGTCATGCTTCATCATATGACCACCTAGCCCCACCCAGGTAGGACAGTTCCACCTGGGCGGACTCGACCTCACTGTTAAAGGAACAGGAGGGAGTGCGTACATTAAATCTGGTTCTGGAAATAAAGGGATCCAGCTAAACTAAGGGATAAAAACACCTAAACAGATACCTGTGTAATTATTTAATAAAGGTTCTGTTTGATGTGGTTAAAAAAGTGAAGATGGGGACACCTCTGTGAGAACAAGGACTCACAGGGTCACCTATCTATGAGGAAGGAGCCGACATGTTTCTGCCCTCATTATTGAGCTCAGGAAAGTCTCGGGCATTCATCAGGGCGAAGGATCCCTGCTACTCACGCTCGGAGTATCAAAAGGTGCTATGAAATTAATATATGAAAATATGTAACAAGTAAGGGGAGGCCTACCTTGCCCAGGAAGTACCTGGGGGGTGGCCCTGTCCCTAAAGGCTATTGGCCTCTGATGTCCTCGAGAGGGAGTACCCCCTTATTTGTCAGACATGCATCAAAGGTGGGCGCTCACTGTACGCCTACGATATCCTCTCTCAGGATCGCTTGAAATGGTCCTGAGAGAGGATATCCCTCTCGAAGACATCAGAGGCCACCCAAAGAAGTTCGGAAGATCATTTCGACCTACTGCATGCTCCACAACATTGCCCTGAGGAGAGATATCCCATATATTCCAGATGATGGGGAGCTAGCAGTACCAGCAGGTGAGAATCCTGAAATGCCAAGTGAGGATGACAGTGATGAAGAGGAAGGTGAAGACTTGTGGGGAAATCTCATCAACCACTACTTCGCTTCAGTGTAAGTATGTAATGTTATGTGATTACTGTGACTGTATGGGGAACTGCAGGGGTCAGGATGTGTTGAGTAGGGTATTGTTTTCTAATAGACAGGGGATCACATGCTATACAGTATACAGCCAAGGTTTGCTTGCTTAGTCTGACTTGAAAATGTTGCTACCTTGATGTTCTGCATTGTTTGTGTCAGTCTCATTGCAATGTGAGTGTATCTACTGAGGTTTGATATGAAGTTTGGGTCATAGTTATTATTTTTCTTGCCTAAACTCCTTGTATTGTGTTGTATCCAGGTGTCTTCACCATGTCATCCTCATGTGGGCATTTCAGAGTTGTGACATTGGCAGGTAGCTGTTGCTATTCTGACATATGAAGTGGACATGGATTCATCCACGTAATGTTGGTCACAGATATGGGGTGTATGAGTCCTGTGCCAAAGCAGCTTGGAGAGTGGGTGGATGGAATTCTGAAGTGCACAATACACTTGTTTGATGTGGTGAGTTGGTCCATTTGTCTCATGTGTGTGATCATTTGACCTTGAAACATGCCATCCATGCATTCTCCCTTCACATTGTGTTGACAATGATCCTGTATGAACTTTGTGTAATGTGTTTCCCCATTGCAGGCGACAGTGCCTGTGCCACATCACTGACATAGGCTTGTGTCATGCAACCAGATGCTTGCTTAATGTAATAGGTTGGAACAATGACAAGTGACTGTTGTACTGCCCTCTGTCTGTGCCATGGTGTATATTAAGTTGGGAGACATTGTTTTGGTATGTGATAAGGCTCTAGTTTCAACAAGATACACTAATTTGTTAGCCTTTTCCACGGGACAAGGTTTGACAAAGCCCTTTCTTCAGTGGTCTGGGGGACGGTACCTTTGTGATATCTAACCTGACTCAAGATGGTTCTGCCATTCTTGGCAAGACAGTCCAAACATTTTAACAGCCTATGTGCTTACTGTGCAATAAAATGTTTGGTATGACCAGACACTTGTGTCATTGTGTTGCTAATTCTCCTCAGCATGACACTACCTGCGAAATATCCTTCCTTGCATTACCATCTTATGTCTTCCTGTAGTGCATCATATGGGTTTACAATTCAACCTTTCAAAAAGAAGGGAAAATTGTATTAGGCAGTGTTTTGTGATAGGTGTGTTTATTTACATATGTACAGAACATAATTGGAGACAAAAAAGTAAAGTGAAGGGATCAGTTGTGGTGGATGAAATCAAATCAGTAGATGCCAGAACATTTGAAGTCCAAAGTCCAGTGTCCTACGATGATGGAAAGTGGTTAAAGAACAGTCAATATAGTGAATCTGTAGTACACATATGAGTTCCTTCAGGAAGAGGTCACTTGCTGGCAGTGGTTGATGTTTTGCCATCCGCACCTCTTTGAGTCTTGGATGGACGTCCCTGTTTGTGGGGGGATCTGCTGCTACAGAGGCAGGGGTGTCTGAGGCGGGTGCTTCCCCTGACAGGGCCTCCCTTCCAGTGGCTGCCACAGATGTTGAAGGGCCCATGTTGCTTGGCCAAAGGAAGGGATGTGATGTTGCTCACGGTCCCTGATTAGGGTACTACTGATCTCCCTGAACACCAGTTAGGATGGTGTTGATGGCCTCCCACTTTTCCAGAGACTCACAATGGAAGTCCCTCTGCAGCTGTTTCATCTCCCTGAGTTCGGCAAGTACCTGGCTCATCATGCCTTTGGATTGTTAGTAGGCTCCCAAGACTTGGTTGATGGTGTCCTGGCCAGGACCATCCCCAGCAGCCTCATGCCACAGGCCAACACCATCCCTTCCACGCACCCAAAGTCCACATGCCTGCATCCTTGGCACAACTTGCTCCCTACCACTGGTTCCAGGACCATCATTGTCGGAGATGTTTTGCTGTGACTCAGGTTCCTGGACTGGGGGGCATAAGATGGTTGTCACAGTCCTCAGGACACAGGTTTGGGGGCAACTGTCTACCTGAGATGTTGAAGCAACGGTGCTGGGAGGAGTTGATTTGGTCACAGTGAGGCTCACTGGTGTCATCTGACCAGATTCCCCGGATGAGCCAGAACAGTCGTAAACGTCCAGACGTCCAGGAGTGGTGTCCTCACAGAGGGCTTTATCCATCGAGTTAGTGGCAGTCCCTTCAGTGGTCTTGGTGTTTGCAGTGGCAGATAGACCTGTTGATGTGAGAGATACAATGTTAAAGGTTGTATTGTGACATCTACCTCCAATAGTAAACAGTGACATTTTGCTAAGACCATGTACACATTGTATTTGCAGATTTCCGTTATGTGACAAGTACACATGCTATCAATTGTATTGACCTTTCATTTGGGTAACATACAAATTCCTTTTCAGTCAACTAGCTTCAGAATGTCTGAGTTTGTTAGCACTTGGAAGGATGGTCATAGACTCATTTTTTTGCCAGCAGTGCAGACGAAACAGTGGCTGGGCAGGATGTGGTTTAGCTCATTTTCTGATAGTTGTGATCATGTGGTCAGTGCATTGTGAATGTGTCTGCTGCCAATAGAATATATATGATGCATCTTGGGCCTTTGACCTTTCTCAAATTATTTTGGCACATAGGTTGAGCTTTCCTTCCTATACACAATTTGTTAATCTTGGCATAGCAGCTCATGATGGGTCTAGGTGTTTAGCCACATCACAGAGTGTACCCTGATCTGTGTCTTGGTCCCTCCCGGGTGGGTATGCTTCATTTGTGAGTTCACAGACAGATGCACAATGTCTTATGGACACTGAGCTGTTATTGGAATTACAGGGACTGGCCCTCCTGGGATCTACAGTCATGTTCCTCCAAGTACTACACACAGTATACAGATGTCATCCTCTCAGGTGAGTACAGTTCAAAGGCTGAGTAGAGGGAGAAGGGTCTTTGGAGGAGAGGTGTGGTGGCTCAGTGAAGTGACAGTAGCAGTGTCTCCTGGCCTTAGCAATCCTGTCAGTGCCAGTCCTATCCACATAGTATACATATGTCATCCTCTCACGTGAGTACAGTTCAAAAGCTGGGTGGAGGGAGAAGGGTCATTTGAGCAGAGGACACTGTGGGGGCTGAGTGTAGTGACAGTAGCAGTGCCTCCTGGCCTTACCATTTCCGGCAGTGCCTGCCTTACCCACACAGTATACAGATGTCATCCTGTCAGGTGTGCTGCATTCCAATGTGGAGTTGACAAACAAGGTAATTTTGAGTAGAATACACTGTTCAGGTTTTTATAATGGCGGAACTGTGCCTGCTGGGAATTGTAGCACTGTCAATCCTTGTACTACTCACACTATACAGAGTTGTTGTTGTCCCAGGTGAGGCTAGTTCTCATGTTGGAGGCCAGGCAGGGGTCCATGGACTGGTGGACACTGGGCTGGTAAGTGGGTTGACAGTGAATTTGGCAAAAGGTGATCAATGAGCACGCATGACAATACATTTTGCTGATAGTTTGTATTTGTGACTTACCAATTCCACTCCCCCAGCTGTTCATGTCAAGCCCTCAGGATGCAGGATGGCCAAGACCTTCTCCTCCCAGGATGTGAGTTGTAGGAGAGGCGGTGGGGGCCCACTGCCAGTCTTCTGGACATTTAGCTGGTGCCTGGATGCCATGGAACGGGCCTTGCCTTTGAGGTCATTCCACCTCTTCCTGATGTCGTCCTTTGTGCACGGTAGGGGCTTACAGCATTCACTCTGTCAACTATCCTTTGACACATTTCCATTTTCCTGGCAATGGTAGTTTGCTGGACCTTGGCTCCAAATAGATGTGACTCTACTCTAATGATTTCATCCACCATGACTCTTAACTCCTCCTAAGTGGAACAGATTTTTCTGGGGTGACACGGTGGTGATAATAAATAAATTGATAGGTGGTGGGGATCAAACAGGTGACAGAGAGAAATGGAGTAGTGAGGTACAAATGGTTGTGATAGGAGTGTGTTGAGGGTGTGGGATATGTGCTGAGTGATAGTGCCTATTCTATGGTTTTATCTTTTTTGATAATGCACTCTGGCTATGGTGTTTGGCATTGGGGATGCAATGGATTGTGGCGGTTTTGTGTTTTACTTATTTGACCACGAGCTGCTGTGGTTTGGGCCGTCATTGGCGGACCACCATATCTGATTGCCTATGCGACTTTGTACTTGTAATAGGTTTGTTGGTTGGTTGACAGGCTATCAGTGCTGGTGGCCAGACCACCTATTGTCCACCCTCCAGAGTACTGGCTGTGCAGGTTTTTTGGCTGGCTTTTGTCAGTCCTCCCTGTGTAACTCGTAACATGGTGGTCTGTATGAACGTCAACATGGCAGTCTTTTGGCGGCCACCACTATGAACGTCAGACCGCCTAACTTATAATCGGCCCTAAGTGTTCAAGAATTACAACATCTTGGTATCTTCTGGGGCGGCAGGGGCTTCACTGATGGCTTTCTTAGTATGTGCTATTAGGAGTTTTAAAGTGGGTATTTCTGGTAGCTGACCTGTGAAGCATTTAGGTACTTTTGGTAGTATATTTCAGTATTTTAGTAGTTTGCTCTTGGGAACTTCTACTTGCCTCTTTCAAATCATGAAGTACATGCCTACTACTAATTTAGTAACAGATGGAGGTGGCTGTGTTCTCTAATGTTAATGACAACATCCTTTTTGGTTGGAGCCCTCCCATAACAAACATTAGAATATTATTTCGTACATTTCCAATTTACATTCTGGTGCTTGTGCTTTTTGACTTTAAATGTATCCCATGTGCAAGAGCAATTGTTCGCCTTTCTGTTATGTTATATATATCTTGTTCTTTCTGCCATGCTGTATGAAAATAGTTTAATAATATGGTTACATTTTGTGTTATAAACGTATCTTTACTTTGGTAGTGTAGAGAAAACATAATTTCAATCATTTTCCATTTTATACTTACAAATGTGTTATAGATAGTCATTTTAGCCTTTTTTGGTTGAAACTGTTGGACTGTTGGTCAAGTGTTTTGCTTTCTGCTGGGGGAAAAAGTTGTTTAAGAAACATTTTAAACATTTAGGTTTGGATTGTGTGTAGGGGTTGTGGGGTTTATTTTATATTGTTTTAACATATAAGGGCCACTTGATATTTACTTATTTTTTATAGTGCCTTTGTCCAGGTGCTCAAGTCTAGAGTTTAATAAATCGTTGTGCAGTGCCTTGATTTTGATAATTATTGAGTTGGATATTGGCACGTAAAGGTTGATAGAGAAGTGAAAACAGAGACCTTGGGTAATAATTGATACATACTTGTTCAAGTAGTTGGGTGTTTTTTTAGCAGTTTTCCTCTTTGTGTTTTGTTGGGGAATCTGGCAGAGTGTCATTCCCTTGCAGATTTTGTATTTCTTCTGTGAGAAGTAGTGAGTTTTTCTGTTCCTTCTAAATATCTTTGTTGATTAACTTAATATTTTTATTGGTTAGTTTGCTTTATGGAGTACTTCCTTGGTAGTTTGTGCTTAGTTTGATTTTTTTTGAGTTATTAACTTTTTGGTGCACTCTAATTAGTGTTTCTGTTTTAATGTGAAATGTATGTTTGTGTTGTTTTGTGTTATAATCAAAATATTTATAATGTTTCATGTAAAATTTTGAAATTGAATGGTTTAGTATATTTATTTTATCATGTATAACAAGAGACCTTCCTGAAAGAGTTTCGTGGCATTGGATCGCAGTCGCACAGCAATCCACAGCCAGACAACCCCACTAGACACCAGGTATCATCTGAGGGAATTGCCCCTCACGCAAGTGGGCCGCCCCACCACCACAGGGGCATATTTTTTTTGAAAAAAAAAAACATTATTAACATTTTTTTTTAAATACCGTGCTTAATTTTATAAATAAAAAAAATAAACACAACAAAATTGACAGGCGATCAGCCCTCCTGGTCATGGACAGACCCCCTGTGCGGCCTAATTTTATTTTTATACATGTGTTGTTTACCCGGGGGCCACAATTAGCCCCTAGGGAAACCACACATATAAAAAGAAGTGATATTGCTCTCTCTCACTATATATAAATATATATATACACATATATATATTTATATTTAGATAGATAGATAGACAGATAGATCAAATGGTATTTGTAGAGTGCAGCTTAGCACCCCAAGGGGCTATCCAGGCCTGGGTGTTCTGTTTGGTGCTGGGGTTCTCTCGCCTTGTCTTGAGCTTCTTCCTGAAATCAGGAAGGGTTTGAGTGGTTTGGAGGTGAAATGAGAGGTCGGTCAAGGTCTTTGCGGCAAGGTAAGATAAAGAGTAGCCACTGCTGAGGCAGACTGGTGGGACGTGTATGGGGACAAGGTAGGCTGACCAGAGGTTTCTGGTGGGTTGGTGGAAGGTCAAACGGTGGTTGATGTGTTTAGGTTCGATGCTGTGTATGGTGTTGAAGACAAGGGTCAGGACCTTGAATCCGCATCTCTTCTCCATGGGCAGCCAGTGTAGGCTTCTGAGGTGTGGGGTGACTCTGGTCCATTTGGGGAGATCTAGGCTGAGTGTTGCTGTGGAGTACTGAAATGTTTGGAGGCAGTTGAGGAGTTGAGTGGTGATTCCCATGTAGAGTGCATTTCTGTAGTTCAGCCTGGGTTACCGTTCTGGTTTCAACCGGGATCCATCTGAAAATCCTTCACAGCATGTGGAGGATGAGGAAGCAGGTGGCAGCAATTGTGTTTATCTGACGTTTGAAGGTGATCGTACCCAGGTTGCAGGCATGGTCCGTGGGGGTCGGGGCTGTCCTAAGGGTGACTGGCCATCACATGTCATCCCAGGGGGATGCGTTGTTTCTGATTATGATTACTTCTGTCTTGTCTGTTTCAGTTTTAGGCAGTTGGATCTCATCCACACTGCCACATTGGTCATGGCATTGCTGAAACTGGCTTTATATGTGGCATAGTCTTCGGAAGGTGAGAGTACGAGTTGCGTGTCATCGGCGTATGAGATGATATTGAGCCCGTGCCTACGTACTATGTCTGCCAATGGTAACATGTAGGTGTTGAAGAGAGTGGGCTGGCGGAGGATCTCTGAGCAGTACCACAGATGATGTTCTTGGGTTCCGAGGTATAGGGAGGCAGGTGGTCTTTGGGTGTGGCCCGGGAGGAAGGCGAGGATCCATTTGAGGGTGTTGCTCCAAATATATATATGTATATATATATATACAACTTTCAAGCAGCAATAAAAATGTCAAGATAACTCTCGTGATTATGTTCCTGCTATAGAGAGAGATCGAAGTTTTGTCTAGTGGCAGTTTTGACATGCCATAAAGTAGCACAGAGGGTTAATATGCCTGCTGAAAAGAACAGATCTGTATTTTATGTGCATAGCTGAGTGGATTATTGAAGCCAGGGGTTACCAGCACTTTAAAACAAATGAAATTTATGTGAAAGAGGGGCTATGGAGAGATGAGGGTCACTTTTGCTGGGTGATAGTGAGAGAATCCAAGGAAAAGGTAATGGGGGGGGGGTGCAGCACCAAAAATTATTGCAGCACTGAGTGCTAACAGCGCTAAGGTGGTGACGATGGGTATGTTGTAAGGTGAAGTAATACTGTGTCTTGTTTGTCTTTTTTCATGTCTTTGGAGAGCCTGCAGATTTAAGAAAGAAGACAAGAGAAGGTGATTTCTTCTTTATTTACTGTTGCATACTTTACTCATGCATACACGCACCACCTGTTTTAGACAAACCAAACTTCTACTTAGAATAGTGGTTTACAAGAATGGTTTTAGCCAATAGCAGAGATGGCGTCTCAGTGGATGACTACTTCTCAAGCCCTAACTTGGGTTATGGAGGACAGCTCTAAGGCAGGATCAGAGACTGGGACAGCAGACACTAAGACAGCATTGGAAGGAGAGAAAAATGGAACAGACTCTGGAAGTGATTTTTCAGTCGGCGGAGTTCCATCAGACGACTCATCTTCCAGCGATTCTAAGGGACATGATGATATCAGTCATGCTGTTCCTTTGCAAGCACACTCTGTGCAGTGGGACAACAGCAGCAGGTTAGACCAACACAGAGAGCAAGCACGTGCTGCGGCAAGTACATATGGAGTGCTCTCCTGGTAGCCCCCCAACTTACATCAGCCCCAAATTCTGCCTTTCACTAGCGACGCTGGATGTAAAGTTGATACGGGCAACATTTTGCCAATTTACTATGTCCATCTCTTATTGGATGTTGGCTTCCTTGAGCAAATTGTGCAGTAAACAAATTTGCGTGCCGAACAATTTCTGAGGGAGAATGCAGGCACTCTAGGGCCTTGTTCTAGGACACAGCTGTGGACTCCCGCTTCGCTTGAGGAGTTGAAGATATTTTTGGGCCTCATGCTCAAAATGAGGTTAGTGCAGAAACCAACTTTGCAGTCATAGTGGTCTACTCACACATTTTGAGTATGCCTTAACTTCACACCATGCATGAGCAGAGATAATTTTTTTCAATGACAACTCTGCTGCATTGCCCGCACACCATCAAGACCATGACAGGTTGTTCGAATTCAGCCTGTCATGGAACATTTGTCTGCCAGGTTTCCATAGATTTGTACTCCTGGAAAGAATACAGTCATCAATGAGTCCTTGATCCTGTACAAAGGACGGCTGCTGTTCAGGTAGTACATTGCGAGCAAAAGAGCTTGCTATGGCATCAGGTTGTACATACTGTATGAGAGGTCTACTGGCTATGTGTACAGCTTGAGAGTGTATATATGGAAGGACTCCATTCTAGGCCCCATAGGTTGCCCTCCCATGCTAGGAGTCACAGGAAAGACTGCATGGGAGCTTGTCCAGCCACTCCTTCACAAAGGGCATAACGTTTATGCAGACAATTTCTATACAGGAGTATAGCTGTTCAGAGAGCTGTACAAAGCTGGCACTGTGGCCTGTGGCACAGTTTGTTGTTGCTGCAAATAATTCCTGCAGGAGCTTGTTTGGAAGAAGCTTCAGAAATCCCAGAGCATTGCGTTGCGCTCCGGGGAACTGCTCGCAGTCAAGTTCTCAGATAGGCTTGATGTGTACCTGCTCACTACAATTTACAATGAGAGCACTTAGCCCTGCCACAGTTTTGGGTCAGAAGGCCAAAGTTCCCAAGGCCACATGTATACTTGATTACAACAAGTACATGAGCAGAGTGGACAAGAACAAACAGAACCTTCACCCTTACAATATGAATCATAAAACTTGCACTTGATACAAGAAACTGTTTACCCACCTGATCCAGATGGCAACGTACAATGCGTGTGTTGCTTATCATCAGACAACCACAGGAAGGCTCATGTCTTTCCTTGACTTTCAGTTGTCTGTGATTGAAGTCTTACTGCTACAGAAGCAGCAGCCTCCACTTCATATGTTCTGGAGGACATGGTAAGGCTGCAGGATTGGCACTTTGCTGATCACATTCCTTAAACACCTAAAAAGGCACAACCATCTTGTTGTAAAGTCTGCTCTAAACAGGGAAAGAGGCAGTACAGTTGTGTTTACTGTCCCCAGTTCCCATCTCAGCCAGCCCTGTGTTTTCCTACTTGCTTTATGTTGTACTATACAAAAGTGAAGTACTTGGAAATTGACTGAGGTGGAGCTGTTGTTAAGTAAACCTTTCAAAGTCTGTGCATGCGTATCTACCGTCCAGGGGCCACTACTTCGCTAGGCAAGCAGACGCAAAATTTTAGTTCTTCTACTTGAGGAAATCATGGACTTCCTTATGGCCTGTTCGACACCTTTTTCCACCATCAGAACGTACTAGGTGTTCTGTTTGCTGATTGACAAGTGCATTATAGTCCTGACACTGCTCATACTCGTGGACAGCACATATGCCACATTGTCATGGAGTAACTTGTGTGTCAAAATGTTAAAGACTTGACTAGATTTTGAACAGCTTGTTAGGGAATGTATGTATACTACACATGGACCAACCTGACTGCCCACGAGAACCAGAGTGAGTGTATTAAGTCAAACAAATGTCCTGTGGGACTTATTCACCAACATTTTACTTACTTTGACAGTGTGGAAACTCAATTAGTAAACCAACCAGTGTAAGTGGTGGAATAACTTTAAAAAATGACTACAGGATTTATATGTGGTGTGGATAGACGGCTCTTACTAGGAACTCCTCTTTTTGTCATTATAGGTCGCTGTGGATTTTGGGCCCTACCTCAGCTGGCACCTAGGCAAACCTGCACATTTACGAAAACTAGACAACCAGGGGAGTCCAGCGGTGCATCACTTGCATAGCTGTCATTAGGTAATATTTCCCAGAAGCCCTTGTAAGAATCAAACTTTGGTAAGAAACACACATGTTGATCACATTTCTGTAACGGAAAGAGATAGAATCTGCATGGAGCCAAAGGTTTCCTATCACCCCAAGTTCCCACACATCTCCCAATAACAACCGTATCCCACTTGGGTGGATGGCACAAGAAAAAAGGGCACAAAAGGCCGTAAATTGCTATGTTGGGAGACAAGCAATAGGGGTAGGTGCGGTACTTAGGGCTATGCTGTGGTGCCACCAATGCAAAAATATGAACCACAGACATTTTTTAAAACTATACAACCAAGGGAGCCTGGGGTGGTGTGCTTTTCATGGATCCCACAATGTTTTCTTACCCACAATGCTCTACAAACCTCAATCTCCGACTGAACACACATTTACCTTCCATTTCTGTGATGGAAACTTTAGAAATCTGCAGGAATTCACAAAATTCCTTTCACTCTACGTTACCCCATTTGTGCTGATAAAAATGCTGCCCCACTTGTGTGGCTGGGCCTAGTGCCCACTAAAGGATCGGCACAACGCAAAGGAGCCCTGGCAAGGGAACTTCCATTGACCTTGGTTTGATCCGTTTCTGTCATGGGCACTAGGCCGACCCAAACAAGGAAGGAACCATGTTTATTGGGAGACTTGGGGGAATGCCAGGTGAAAGAAAGTTTGTGTCGCCCCGCAGATTCTAGAATTTACCATCATAGACATGTGAGAAAAATGTGTTTGTAGTCAGAGTTTGAGGTTTGCAAGGGAGTCTGGATGAAAGAAAATTAGTGAGAGCCGTGCAAGTCAGCCCACCCTAGATACCCCTATGTGCATGGTTTTAAAAAATGTACAGACTGGCTAGGTTTTCCTAGATTTTTTTGGGCCGCTTGCTGTCACAAACACTAGGCCTATCCACTTTAGTGAGGTACCCTTTTTATCGGAAGACTTGGAGGAATGCTGGGTGGAAGGAAGTTTATAACTCCCCACAGAACCAGAACTTTCCATCACAGAAATGTAAGGAAAATGTATTATGTTAGTCAAAGTTTGAGGTTTGCAAGGGATTCTGGGTAAAAACATTTGGTGAGAGCCATGCAAGTCAGCTCACCCTGAATACCACTAGGTGTCTAGTTTTAAAAAATGTACAGGTTGGCAAGGTTTTCCTAGATACCGGCAGGGCTAGGGTCTAAAATCTAGAGTTACCCACATTGGAAAAAAGGGTCAGTTTTCGGTGGAAAATTTGTCCATGTTGCGTTTTGGGCCGTTTCCTGACGCTGTTTCCTGTCTGAGGCACTAGGCCTACCCACACAAGTGACGTACCATTTTAGTCGGGAGACTTAGTGAAATGCTGGGTGGACAGACTTTGGGGGTCATTCTGACCTCAGCGGTAAAAGGCGCTTACCGCCAGTCAGAAGACCGCCATAACACCGCCGCGGTCGCGGTAAACCGCCACGGTCATTCTGACCTGCAACTGGCAAACCGCCAAAAAACCCGACATCAACAAAAGTCCGCCACACCAAAGGTCAGCGGGAAACTGGCTATGACCAAACCTCCACCGTCACGCCAACAGAAATACGCCCATACCATTCCGACCCACAAATCCCTGCAGCGGTCTTTCAACCGCGGTATTCCATTGGCGGTACACACCGCCGCGCTCAAAATACACACACCATTACAAAACACATCCACATTGGATAATTCAAAATACACACACCTGAGACACATACACACACCACTCCCACACACCCAATTAAATATAAAACACACACCCACATCACCCACAAACCCCTACGACCACAATTGCGACTGAAGGACAGAGAGAGACAGCACAGAATAGAGTACACCATCACACAGAGGCAAATCACAACATCACCTACACAATATCCACGCACAAAACACCACACACCACCACACTCACCACACTCTACAACACATACACCACCCCTCACCTCATCCACACCACCCCATGGCACCCCAAAGACACCCCAGGTTCACCGACGCAGAACTCAGGGTAATGGTGGAGGAAATAGTTCAGGTAGAGCCCCAGCTCTTCGGGACACAGGTGCAGCACACCACCATTGCCAGGAAGATGGAGCTATGGCAAAGAATAGTGGACAGGGTCAACGCTGTGGGACAGCATCCACGAAATAGGGACGACATCAGGAAGCGGTGGAACGACCTACGGGGGAAGGTGCGTTCCATGGTATCAAGGCACAACATTGCGGTGCAGAAGACTGGCGGCGGACCCCCACCTACTCCCCAAGAATTCACAGCATGGGAGGAGGAAGTCTTGCACATCCTGCATCATGAGGGCCTCGCAGGAGTAGGCGGAGGAATGGACTCTGGTAAGTCAAATCTTCACTACTTCATTCCCCCCACCCCACCTGCATGCCAAATCATACCCCCACCCTCACCCCCACCCCCATCACACCAACTCCTTGCTAATGGCTCACCATCACAACCCACCCATCCCAAAACCTAGCCCTGCATGCGTCCCCAAAGCATGGACACCCATCACCAAAGCATGCCCACTGCACACACCCATCACCCCCACAAGCCATCATCACAAAAGCCCCCACAAGGGAATGCCAGCACTGGGGGACACGGCCACCCACCCATTACACGTAATGGCACACACAGAAGCAATAACCATACTCTTATACCCCTGCAGGACCCGAACGCCACCACACCGCCACGGAGGGTCCAGAGATGTCCATCCCACCCCCAGAAGAGGCCCCCAGTGATGACAGCAGCTCTGTCTTCCTGGACCCAGATGACCAGCCCGGCCCATCGGGGACCTCGGGACAGTCGGTTCCCCACAGACAGCCACAGGCTACAGCAGACCTAACCCCCTCTGGGAACACCAGCACAGCTCCCACCCAGCGGGCCCATGCCTCTGTCTCCAGGACACGTCAATCAGCGGTGTGTCCACCACTACAGGGACCCCAGGCTAACCCACCACCCCAACAACAACAGGGACCTGGGGGCAGTGGTAGTGGGCACACGGTCCAGGGGACAGAGGCCCAGGGAAACAGGGGAACTGGGAGGGCTGCTGTGCGACAGGGGGGGGACAGGCCCAGGGAACCGACTCTCCAAGAGGCCCTCTCCTCCATTATGGGAGCATACCACCACTCCCAGGAGACGATGGCTACGGTACTGGCTAGGTTCCAGGAGATCGAGGTACTGCAGGAGGAACAGTACATGGGGTTCAGAGAGGAACTGAGAAACATTAGTTCCGCAATGGGGACCATCGTCGTGTCCCTTAACCAGATAGTCTCCACATTGCGGGACCATGTTGCACCACATAGGGCCCCTGTCACTAGCATGGACCCAGACCAGGGTACCACCTCCGCCAGCGCTAGTGGACAGGAGGCCCCCACACAACGACAGGCCACCAGAACCCCACCTCCTGCAGAAGAAGAACCACCCCGCAAGCGGGCCCTGAGATCTCACAAGAAGACAGAGTAGGATGCCAAGACCCCCGCCAGCAAAGGATACCCCCTGATGTCATCCCACTGTCCCACATTGTCACCCTGTCCAAACTTAAACTGCCCCTGCTCCATCCTTCCACAGGCATATGGACAATGCACCTGTGAGACTGAAAACTGGACTCTGCCATGGACATTACTCCACCATCATCCATCACCATTTTACAATGATGTTCCTAAATTTAGCACTTTAATAAATTCACTTATTGCACTTAAAAAATCTGGAGTCTGGCTGTATTTTGAACAAATGTATTAGACATAACGGTGCCAAAATGTTCAGTTACATTGTGATGACAACATACCACTGTGACACAGCTGTAGTCCATGGGCAAACAAAGCAGAGGTCACGCAGTGGGGCCCACAGCTCTGAAAACGGAAGGGAAAGTCACAACTCAGTTAACAGGAACTGGGTTGGAAACACAGACAGTAGAGAAGCAGGAGACTTTAAGTAAAAGTAAAATGTCGGGGTTGTTTCGTACCTGTGTGCTACTGAAAATACTGTTGTATCACTGTGTCCCTGTTGTCTGTGTCGTCCCCGTCGTCTTCCTCCTCTTCACTCTCCACAGGCTCCACAGCTGCTACAACACCACCATCTGGACCATACTCCTGCAGGAAAGGCACCTGGCGTCGCAAAGCCAGGTTGTGAAGCATACAGCAGGCCACGATGATATGGCACACCTTCTTTGGTGAGTACATTAGGGATCCACCTGTCATATGCAGGCACCTAAACCTGGCCTTCAGGAGGCCGAAGGTTCTTTCTATAATCCTCCTAGTTCACCCATGGGCCTCATTGTAACGTTCCTCTGCCCTTGTCCTGGGATTCCTCACTGGGGTAAGTAGCCACGACAGGTTGGGGTAACCAGAGTCACCTATTAGCCACACACGGTGTCTCTGTAGCTGTTCCATCACATTAGGGATGCTGCTATTTCGCATGATGTACGCGTCGTGCACTGACCCAGGGAACTTGGCATTTACATGGGAGATGTACTGGTCAGCCAAACAGACCACCTGGACATTCATCGAATGATAACTTTTTCTGTTCCTGTACACCTGCTCACTTCCACTGGGGGGAACCAAAGCCACATGAGTCCCATCAATGGCACCAATGATGTTGGGGTTATGTCCAAGGGCATAGAAATCACCCTTCACTGTAGCCAAATCGCCCACCTCAGGGAAAACAATGTAGCTCTGGATGTATTTCATCAGGGCAGACAACACTCTGGACAAAACCTTAGAAAACATAGGCTGAGACATCCCTGATGATATGGCCACTGTTGTTTGGAATGATCCACTTGCTAAAAAATGGAGTACTGACAGAACCTGCACCAGAGGGGGAATCCCTGTGGGTTGGCGATTGGGGGACATCAGGTCTGGCTCCAGCTGGGCACACAGTTCCTGTATAATGGCTCAGTCAAGTCTGTATGTCAGTATGACATGTCTTTCTTCCATTGTCGACAGGTCCACCAGCGGTCTGTACACGGGAGGATTCCTCCATCTCCTCGCAAGTCCCAGCGGACGGTGCCTAGGAAGAACAACATGGAGCACAGAGTTAAGCAACCCACAGGTACGTAACCACAGCTTGCACAGTACACGATTCGCTATGCATTGAATGGCTTGTATGATTGGCAATGCAAGGCCTAGGCCTGTGTGACGCAGTAAAAATTAAGCCATGTGGGCCCTTGAAATGGCGGCTGCCTGACCTGTGAAGTGTGACAATGGGATGTGAGGTCAATGCGCTGGCGTGGCACACCGTGGCGGTAGGCGGTCGAAGACCGCGGCGCAAAGCAGCATTGGTTAACAGTGAACCCTATGGGTCTCAGGAGCCAATGACGATGTGCGCCGGCGGGCGCGGTACGCACCGCAGTGGGCGTGACCGCCATTTTCTATCTGCTTAATCACTCGAGACCTGATCATCCACAGGAGAGGACCTATACTGCAAGTGCTGCTGTGACCTCGGTCTGGAAGAGACAATGGCTGCTGCGACTGGGGAAAGGGCCCCTGCCTTCACATCTGAGGAATTGGAGAAACTTGTTGATGGGGTCCTCCCCCAGTATGCGCTACTCTACGGTCCTCCAGACCAACAGGTAAGTACACAGTGAGCACGTTGTATGGGCTATGCCTGTGTTGAGTGGGGTGGATGTAAGATGGTGGGGAAGGGAGCGAATGAGGAATGCAACGCAAGACAGATGAGAGCATGTGCCACATGGCAAGGTTGGGGAGGGAGGGCCACTCCTATCGACCATGCAGAAAAGTGATGATATTTCTTTTCCCACCCTGTACATGTCACACAGGTCAGCGCCCATCAGAAGATTGACATTTGGCGTGCCATCGCCAAGGACGTCCGGGCCCTGGGGGTCCACAACAGACGGGGCACCCACTGCCGCAAGAGGTGGGAGGACATCCGCCACGGGAGCAGAAAGACCGCCGAGGCTCTGCTGGGGATGGCCTCCCAACCTAGGAGGGGTGCCACACGGCAATTGACCCCCCTGATGTCCCGGATCCTGCCGGTGGCCTACCCCGATTTGGATGGGCGCGTGAGGACATCACAGCAGACACAAGGGGTGAGTATCAGCACATTCTGCTATATTAGCGCACAGTGGAGGTGTCTGGGTGGGGGAGGAGGGCTGTGGCTATCTCTAGGCCAGGGCGGTTTCTGTAGGCTAGGCCCCTCCGTAAGGCATGGCCCTGTGCCCCCGCCCCCCACCTCTGTAGGGTGCTAAGTACAGCTATCCATGGGCCGGGCTCACCTATGTGTGGATTTGTCATCCATAGACTTGTAGGCCAAGTCACAATAATTGAGTAGTGTACCCCGAGTGCACAGCGTAGTGCAGGGGTCTTCTGTGTCTGTCCTCTCCGCCAACGGTGTCGCCAATGCATGCACTCAACATGTCTTTCTTTCTTCTTCCCCCCCTTTTTTTTGGTTTTCCTGTTCATGTGTGCCTTAGCATCATCAGGCGGAGGAGAAGTGGCATTGGCGCACGAGGGAGCTGCATCTCACATGGCCCCGGAGGGCCATGCAACCGACTCCGAGTACACCAGTGAGACGGAGGGTGAGGGGAGCTCCACAACGGGGACCCGTGGAGACGTCAGCGACACCGACACATCCTCGGAAGGGAGCTCCCTTGTGATGGCGGCAACATCCATGCCCACCGCAACAACAGGTACAGCCGCCACCCAGCGCTGCAGCTCCGCCCTCCCAGCAGCCCCTCAGCGTTCGCCCCGTGCCCGCTCGGCCAGGAAGCCGGGCATCTCCTTCACCCCAGGCACCTCAGGCCCTGCCCCAGTTACCCCTGCTGCCCTCAGTGCGGAGATCATTGACCTCCACCAGACGCTCATTGTTGGGCAGTCTACCCTTTTGAATGCCATCCAGGGGGTAGAAAGGGAGGTGCATCGGAGCAATGCATACCTGGAGGGCATTCATTCGGGTCAGGCTGCCCATCAGCGATCGTTCAACGCTCTGGCCTCAGCACTGACGGCAGCCATTGTCCCTGTCTCCAGCCTCCCTCCTCCAACTCCCTCCACCCAGTCCCACTCCCCTGTTCCTCTGCCTATCCCAGACACACCTACAGACCTGCCTGCACACACATCAACACCCAAGGGCAGCTCATCCAGACATAAGCACCACAGATCACACAAGCATTCACCAAAGAAACATCCACATGCAGACATGCCAACAGCCACTGCCTCCTCTGTGTCCCCCTCCTCCTCGTCTCCCTCCTCCCTCCCTGTGATGTCTCCACTCACACCTGCATGCACACCACCATCAGCCAGTACGTCTATCACCACCACACCCACCAGAACAGTCCGCACACGTGCAGTCACCACCCCTACTGCCATTTACACGTCCCCTGTGTCCTCTCCCAGTGTGTCTGTCACCCCCTCTTCCAAACCACACAAACGCAGGCAGCCACCCACCCAACAGCCATCCACCTCACGACAGCCTCCGTCACAAGCACCTGCACCCAATGACAGCACACTTGAATCTCCTACAACCACATCCTCTTCCTCCACTCCCATACCCACTGCACCTACCCTTCCCATTGCTTCTAAAAAGTTGTTCCTCTCCAAAATTAACCTCTTTGCATCACCTGACCCACCCCCTCCATCTCGTAAGAGTCCAAACAGCACCTCAGCCACCACAAGCCCTGCACCTACTAGGACCATCGTTCAGGGCTATTGGAGTCCACCAGCTCCTAGGGCAGGAACATCGGCCAGCAGCAAGGGGACAGCCAGCCCACCCCCTGGGAAAAGAACCAAAAAAGGGAAGGGCCGGCACGACAGGCCAGAGACGGCTGCCCCCAAGGACACCACCCTTGCACCGTCACCTGGCACATCCACAAAGGGAGGCAAGGGCCCCAGAGACTCGGCGAAGGAGGGCAAGGGCAGCAGGGCGGACAAGTCCAGCAGCAGGCGAGCTGCCCAGGAGGGCCCCACCAGCCCCATTTGGGGTGGGACGGAGGACACCCACGGGCCCAGGACTCCAGCACAGGAGGGCCCCGCAAGCGAAAGGTCGGATGGCGACTGAGCGGGAATTATTGGCCAGATCTGGTTCCCTAGGAACACAAGACAAGCACCGTCCGTGAGAAGCACAGCTGAACAGGGCCCCGCCGTGAGAAGCACCGCTGAACAGGGCCCCGCCGTGAGAAGCACCGCTGAACAGGGCCCCGCCAAGACAAGCACCGCTGAACAGGGCCCCGCCAAGACAAGCACCGCTGAACAGGGCCCCGCCGTGAGAAGCACCGCTAAACAGGGCCCCGCCAAGACAAGCACCGCTGAACAGGGCCCCGCCGTGAGAAGCACCGCTGAACAGGGCCCCGCCGTGAGAAGCACCGCTGAACAGGGCCCCGCCAAGACAAGCACAGCTGAACAGGGCCCCGCCGTGAGAAGCACCGCTGAACAGGGCCCCGCCGTGAGAAGCACCGCTGAACAGGGCCCTGCCGTGAGATGCACCGCTGAACAGGGCCCTTCCTGTCAAGCACCGCTCTGCTGGGCCCTTCCTGTCAAGCACCGCTCCGCTGGGCCCTGCCGTCTCTGAACTGGTCCGCTGGGCCCTTCCGGTCACGCACCGCTCCGCTGGGCCCTTCCTGTCAAGCACCGCTCCGCTGGGCCCTTCCTGTCAAGCACCGCTCCGCTGGGCCCGCCATCTCTGAACTGCTCCGCTGGGCCCTTCCTGTCAAGCACCGCTCCGCTGGGCCCCGCCGTCTCAGAACTGGTACGCTGGGCCCTTCCTGTCATGCACCGCTCCGCTGGGCCCTTCCTGTCAAGCACCGCTCCGCTGGGCCCTTCCTGTCAAGCACCGCACCGCTGGGCCCCGCCGTCTCTGAACTGGTCCGCTGGGCCCTTCCTGTCAAGCACCGCTCCGCTGGGCCCTTCCTGTCAAGCACCGCTCCGCTGGGCCCCGCCGTCTCTGAACTGCTCCGCTGGGCCCTTCCTGTCATGCGCCGCTCCGCTGGGCCCTTCCTGTCAAGCACCGCTCCGCTGGGCCCTTCCTGTCAAGCACCGCTCCGCTGGGCCCCGCCGTCTCTGAACTGCTCCGCTGGGCCCTTCCTGTCAAGCACCGCTCCGCTGGGCCCATCCTGTCAAGCACCGCTCCGCTGGGCCCTTCCTGTCAAGCACCGCTCCGCTGGGCCCTTCCTGTCAAGCACCGCTCCGCTGGGCCCTTCATCAAAAGCACCGCTCCGCTGGGCACCGCCGTCTCTGAACTGGTCCGCTGGGCCCTTCATCTCAAGCACCGCTCCGCTGGGCCCTTCATCTCAAGCACCGCTCCGCTGGTCACCGCCGTCTCTGAACTGCTCCGCTGGGCCCTTCCTGTCAAGCACCGCTGGCCCATTGGCAGGGCCGGATCTGTGTTGGGCAGGGCTTCACGAAGCACTCTGGCCAACATGCCTCCTCCATAACCAGTGGAGTCTGTAATCCACCTGATGGACTGTGGCTTTGCACTCCCCAGGATGGTACAGTGGCCAATCCACCCACTGTAGAGATTTGAGAGACTGTGGCTTTGCACTCCCCAGGATGGTACAGTGGGCCTGGAGGCCCCTCGTGGATCTGGCGTCGTGGACTCATGTGGCTGAGGTGCCCCCCCTTCCCTTCCCCCTGAGGGGCCTGTGGTTTTATTATCTGATGCCCCAGCAGTGTTCTCTCCAATGAAATCGGGTCTCGTGTGTGGGCTTTGCCCATGTGTTTCTGCACATTGGCCCACGAACAATGGAGTGTAGCCAATATGTGCCGGACTTTTGGACTATGTATATATTGTTCATGTTGTAATATATTTTTTTTTATATATTTCATATTTCACTTAACTTCAAATATGCTATAATATACTTCAATTTTAATGATCATTTTATTTTGTCTTTGCATTATTCTGGGGGGCTTGGGGGGCGTCACTCTGACTTGTTGCTCTGCATTGGTGTGTAGGGATTTGGGGGGGGGGGTGTCGCGTATGTGTGTGCCCGTAACCTTTTCTCCTCCCCCCTCCCCTGTGTCGTAGGTGCAGTACTCACCGTTGTCTTCTGCGCCGGCGTTCGTGCTCCTGGTAGAGGAGCAGGAAGACAATGGCTGGTAGGATGTTTAATTCGGGTTCCATGCTGTCCAGATTCCTCGTGGAGTGTGTATAGGTGAGCGTTTTCCCGTTCGTAGTCTGTTTCCGCTGTGTTTTTATCGGCGGGGCTCCCGCCCCGGGAAAGGTGGCGGATTGGTGGGTCGTGATAGTGTGGGCGGTACATTGTCTGCCGCCTGTCTGTTGGCGGTGACCGCCGTGCTGTTTGTTTGTCCCGCCGTGGCGGTCGGAGTGTTAGAGTGGCGGGCTGTGTTGGCGGTTCCCGCCAGGGTCAGAATTCCATTTTTTTTACCGCCTGCCTGTTGGCGGGTTGGCCGCCGCTTTAACACCGACCGCCAGGGTTGGAATGACCCCCTTTGTATCTCCCTACAGATTCCAGAACTTGCCATCACTGAAATATGAGGAAAATTTGTTTTTAGTCAAAGTTTGAGGTTTGCAAGGAATTCCGGGTGAAAACAATTGTGGTGACAGCCATACAAGTCATCCCACCCTGGATATCCCTAGGGGTCTAGTTTAAAAAAATGTATAGGTTGGCTAGGTTTCTCTAGGTGCTTGCTGAGCTAAGGTCCAAAATCTAGAGCTACTCACATTGGAAAAAAGGGCCAGTTTTCAGTGGAAAAATGCAATGTGTCCATGTTGCGTTTTGGGCAGTTTCCTGTTGCGGGCACTATGCCTGCCCACTTAAGTGAGGTACCATTGTTACCACAAGACCTGGGGGAATGCCGCGTGGAAGGAAGTTTGTGGCTCCCTACAGATTCCAGAACTTTCCATCACCAAAATATGAGGAAAATGTGTTTTATAGACAAAGTTTGAGGTTTGCCTTAATTCTGGGTGAAAAAAATGTGGTGAGAGCCAAGCAAGTCAGCCCCCCCGGATACCCCTAAGTGTCTATTTTAAAAAAATGTACAGGTTGGCTAGGTTTCCCTAGGTGCTGGCTGAGCTAAGGTCCAAATTCTAGAGCTACCCACATTGGAAAACAGGGTCAGTTTTCAGTGGAAAAATGTGATGCATCCATGTTGCACTTTTGGCCGCTTCCTGTTGCGGCCACCAGGCCTACGTACAGAAGTGAGGTACCATTTGTATCAGAGAACTTGTAAGAGGATAGAATAGTAGAACAATTGTTATTACTAACTGGATGTTGCTGCATTTGTGTTTTCAAATATAAGCCAGAGTATAAAAAAGATGACATTTAGAAAATATCCTCTAAATCATAAGCTTATATGAGTACCCTGAAAATCAGAGATGTACAAATAACCACTGCTCCTAAACTCCATATCTTGTGCCTGGTTTGGAAATGCATAGATTTCCTTGCTACCCATTTTTCACTCTGCCTATTTTGCTGTATGAATTGGCCTTTACTGGGAACTCAAAGAAAAAAATGGTACAGTGCAACTCAGTTGTTGGCTCTGAATACCGTTGATTCTTGAAGATCCTACAAACCGTACATAACCCCGAAACGATAATGGTCTAGCAGACGTAATGGTATCTTACTTCGGCCATTGTGACAAAACGTTATAAATTAAAATAATGGCCCTCATTACAACCTCAAGTGGGTGGTTTGCCCACTGCTTGGTCCTGGGGAGTGCAAAGCCACAGTCTCTCAAGTGGGTGGTTTCCCACTGCTTGGTCCTGGGGAGTGCAAGGCCACAGTCTCTCAAGTGGGTGCCTTTCTGGAGGGGAATTTGTGCCCAGTCTGCTTCATCCTGCCAAGGATTGGGTGAGTGGATGCCTTTCTCCACTGGTTCTGGAGGGGACTTTATGCCCAGTCTGCTTCATCCTGCCAAGGATTGTGTGAGTGGATGCATTTCTCCGCTGGTTCTGCAGGGGGCTTTGTGCCCAGTCTGATTTCTCCACTGGTTCTGGAGGAGGCATTGTGCCCAGACTGCTTCATCCTGCCAAGGATTGGGTGAGTGGATGCATTTCTCCACTGATTCTGGAGGGGGATTTGTGCCCAGTGATGCAACACTTGGGGTGTGGCAGTTCACAGTCCCTCACCTGGGTGTTTGAGGCACGAGATTTGCAGGGACCAGATTGCATGATAGTCCATGGAGGCAGGGCTAGACTCCATCCTGCGGCAGCTAAGGCTGCATACTGGTTGTAGTGCCGGTGCTGGTGGGGGTGCTGCCAGTGGTGGTAGGAGGCTCCAGCCCTTCTCCTGCAGCCTCAGACGGCTGCCCACTGGGGCTGCTGCTGCTGGTAGTGGGGCTACTGTCAGCGGTGCAGGTGGCAGTGCTTGCGGCGGTGCCTGCGGCGGTGCTTGTGGCGGTGCAGGTGGCGGTGCTGGCCCTTTTGCACCTCTGTTAGCTGCAGGAACCACAGCGGACGTCGACTTGGTGGCTGAGGTGCTGGGCTGGGTTCTGGGCACCCTGGCCCGAGGGGAAGGACGGGGGGAGGTGTAGGGAAGAGGTCAATGTTTGCCCGGAAAAGCTTCTTAGAGACACTGGGGCGGGAAGAGGGAGAGGGTTTGGGAGTGGAGGAAGAGGGAGTGGTTGTAGGAGGTGTCTGTCTGCTGTGCTTGGGTGCAGGTGCATGGGCTGGATGCTGTTGTGAGGTGGATGGCTATCGGGTGGGTGGGTGCTTGTGTTTGTGTACTTTGGGAGGAGGGGTCACAGACACACTGGGAGAGGACACAGGGGATGTGTGCATTGATGTGAGGGGTGATTGCCAGTGAGGGGTGTGTTGTGATGGGCGTGCTGTTGATGGAGGTAGTGGATGAGGATGTAGTGCATGCAGGTGTGAGTGGAGACGTTACTAGGAGGGAGGTGGATGACGAGGAGGAGGGGGACACAGTGGAGACAGTGGATGTTGGTGTGCCTGCATGGGGATGGTGCTTGTCTGAGTGCCTGTGAGATGAAGTGTGGTGCTTGTGTTTTGCCTGAGCCACCTTTGTGTGGTGATTTTGGTAAATGCTGGTCTGAAGGTGTGCTTGGGATAGGCTGGGGTTGAGGGGATTGGGAAGGAAATTGGAGGGGGGAGGCTAGAGACAGGGACAAGGGCTGCCATCAATGCTGAGGCCAGAGCATGAAATGCTCTCTATTGGGCCGCCACGCCAGAGTGAATGCCCTCCTGGGATGCATTTGTTTGTTGCCCTGGATGGCATTCAGAATGGTTGACTGCCCAATAGTGAGGGATCTCAGGAGGTCAATAGCCTCCTCACTGAGGGCAGCAGGGCTAACTGGGGCAGGGCCTGAGGTGCCTAGGGGTGAAGGAGATGCCCACCCTCCTGGTTGAGCGGGCACGGGATACACGCTGAGGGGCTGCTGGGAGGGGGGGTGCTGGCTTGGGGGGTGGCGGCTGTACCTGTTGTTGGGGTGGGCACAGAGGTGTCTGCCACCGCCAGGGAGCATCCATTGGCAGAGGAGTCACTGTCTGTGGTGTCCCCTCCTGTCCCTGTCATGGTGCTCCCCTCACGCTCCATCCCACTGGTGCCCTCACCGTCGGTGGATACGGCCTCCAGGCCCATGTGGAATGCAGCTCCCTCCGTCGCCAGTGCCTCTGCTCCTCTGCCAGATGATGCTAATGAACACAAGGACAGGATGACAAAACAAAAGGGGGGGGGAGAGACTGAGGATACACTTGGTCAATGCCAGCAACACCACCACCGTTGGCGTACACAACACACAGGGAGTAGCCCTGTGCACTAGGCCATGCACTACCAGTTACTAAGATAGTCACCAGCCCATGGGGTACAATGCCTACTGCCAATCAGCTGAACACCTGAAACCCACAGGACCATGCCCAGTAATAGATGCCCACTAACACTATTGGGGTAGGAGTGCTCCAGAGCCTGCCCAACAAGGGCCCTACCCTGCCTTCTTCGCCCTGGCCTAGGGGCACCTACAGCCCACATCCCCCACCCAGGTAACCCTTAACGCGCGCAAAGTCAGGATTCAGAATCTGTGCTCACCCCCTTGTGGCTGCTGTGATGCCTTCAAGCGCCCATCCAACTCCGGATAGGCCACCGCCAGGATGCGGAACATCAGGGGGGTCATGGTGCGACGGGCACCCCTTCCTCGTTGGGAGGCCAGGCCCAGCTAGGCCCTCCGCCGTCTTCTTTGCTCAGCGGCGCAAGTCCTCCCACCGTTTGTGGCAGTGGGCGCATCGCCTGTCAAAGACTCCCAGGGTCCGCACCTCCTTGGCGATGGCACGCCAAATACCCTTTTTCTGGTTGGCGCGGCCCTGCATGGAAAAGATAGCAGAAAAGGGAATTAGTCAACCATCCAGACCACCACACTCATGGCCCACCAGATCCCTCCCATCCCCTGATGCACATACATTGACCACCATACATGCAGCACTCTGGCCAGGACGCTTCTGCCCCCCCCCTACATGTGGCTTACACACACAGCAATCCCTACATTCATGGCCCATCCATCATGCTCACAGTGTACTCACCTGTTTGTCTGGAGGACCGTAGAGTACCGTGTACTGGGGTAGGACCCCATCCACCAGTTTCTCCAACTCCTTCGCAGTGAAGGCAGGGGCCCTTTCCCCAGAGACATGAGCCATTGTCGCATCCATCCAGGCAGCACTTGCAGTGTTGGTCCCCTCCTGTTGAAGGTCAGGTAGCAAGTGAGTGAACAGATGGAAAACGGCGGTCATGTCCTCGGCGGTGTGTACCGTCACCGCCGGCGTACATCGTCATTGGCTCCTGGAACCCATGGGGCCCAATGATAACCAATGTGAAGTTGCGCGGCGGTCTTTGACCGCCTACCGCAACGGCGCACAACGCCAGCGCAATTATCTCATTTCCACTTGTCTCTCTTCACAGGTCAGGAAGCAGCCATTTCAGGGGGGCACAAGGCATGGCACTTAACTGCGTCACAGCAGACATTGGCACAGCAACTGATTTTCCGATTCACATACTGGTTCTGTAAAGGAAAAAATGCATCATTAGTGCAATAGATGTGTGAATATGACCCACTGATCACCGTTTTCTTCCATAGGCTTCAACCTCTGAGGCTGAATATGAGATGGCGACATTCTCCGGTGTACAGACCCCTGGTGGACCTTGCGACAATGGAGGACAGACACATTATCATAACATACAGACTTGTTTGGGCCACAATCCAAGAACTGTGTGCCCAATTGGAGCCAGACCTGATGTCACCTATCTGCCAGCCCACAGGTATTTCCCCTCTAGTGCAGGTCCTGTCAGTGCTATATTTCCTGGCAAGTGGTTCCTTCCAAACTACAGTGGCCATGGCATCAGGGATGCCTCAGCCAATGCTCTCAAACGTGCTGACCAGAGTGTTGTCAGCCCTGCTGAAACACACGTGCAGCTCCACCGCATTACCCCAGGTGGGGGATTTGGCCACAGTGAAAGCTGACTTTTATGCCCTGGGACATATCCCCAACATCATTGGTGCCATTGATGGTACACATGTGGCATTTGTCCCCCCCCCCCGGAGAAATCAACAAGTTTTCAGGAATAGAAAAAGCTATCACTCTATGAATGTGCAGATGGTGTGTTTGGCTGACCACTACATCTCCCATGTGAATGCCAAGTATCCTGGCTCTGTGCATGACGCCTTTATCTTGAGGAATAGCAGCATCCCATATGTGATGGGCCAACTCCAGAGGCACCAGGTGTGGCTAATAGGTGAGCCCAAGGTCCCCACCCAGGATAAGTAGGTATCTGGATATGGTGTTGTCCATAAGGGTTAGTGTGTGCCTAACCGTTGCAGGTGACTCTGGTTACCCCAACCTCTCATGGCTACTGACCCCAGTGAGGTATGCCAGGGCAATGGCAGTGGAAAATTTCCAATGAGGCACATCGGCAAACAAGGAGGATAATAGAAAGAACCTTCGGCCTCCTGAAGGCCAGGTTCAGGTGCCTACATCTGACAGGTGGATCCCTGTACTACTCACCCAAGAAGGTGTGCCAGATTATTGTTGCATGTTGCACAACCTGGCCTTGAAACGCTAGGTGCCTCTTCTGCAGGGGGATGAGCCTGGAGATGGTCTTGTGGCAGCGGTGGAGCCTGTGGACAGTGAGGAAGAGGAGGCAGAGGAAGAAGATGTGGACAACAGAAGTAATATAATTCAGCAGTACTTCCAGTGACACACAGGTAAGACACTGTAACTTCTATTTACATTTCAGTTTTCTGTTGGACATTGTACATGGCAGCCTGATTTCCCTATGTCTATGGCCACTTACTGTACCCTTTGGCATCTCTATTTTCAGATATCTGTGGCCCACTCTGGCTCCTGGTGTGTTTACTGCTGCCCACTAAAGGTCATTCCAATGAAAATGTAACTGTACATGTGACTTGCTATGCTTTGATAATGTTGTACTAATATATATTTGAATCATTTGTCAGACTCCAGATTTGTATTTGTTCCAAGGGTGTTTATTTAAATGCTCATACATAGAGGGGGATGTGCAATGGGCTGGGGTGATGGTGTAGGAATGTCCAGTTAAAGTCCAGTCTCTTGGTATCACAGGTGCATTGTCCAATGGGGAACAGGAAGGGGAGTAATGGCAGTTCAAGGTGGACAGGGTGACAGAGTGGGACAGAAGGGTGACAATCAGGAGAGTCCTATTTCCTGGTGGGGGTCTTGGCAATGTTCTCTGGCTTCTGCCTGGATCGCAGGGACCGTTTGTGGGGTGGTTCTCCTTCTGCAGGGGGTGGGGTGCTGGTGGCCTGTTGGTCCTGTGGTGGGGCCTCCTGTCCACTAGCGCCGGCAGAGGTGGATGGCTGTTCTTCAGTGTGGCTAGTGTCAGGGGCCCGTTGTTGTGCCACTGCCTCCCTCATGGTCTTGCCCATGTCTTCCAGCACCCCTGCAAGGGTGACCAGGATGGTGTAGGTGTTTTTGAGGTCATCCCTGATCCTCAGGTACTGTCCCTCCTGCAGCCGCTGGGTCTCCTGCAACTTGTACAGTATCTGGCCCATGGTCTCCTGGGAATGGTAGTATGCTCCCAGGATGTTGGTGAGTGACTCGTGGAGAGTCGCACAGCACTCCTCCCAGCTTCCCTGTTGTCCTCTGAACCGTGTGCTCACTGCAACTGACCCCAGGTCCTGATCGTCCTGGGTTTGTGGAGTTGCCTGGGGTCCCTGTAGTGGTGGACACACTGCTGACTGACGTGTCCTGGGGACAGTGGCATGGGCCCGCTGGGTGGGTGCTGTGCTGGTGTTTCCTGAGGGGGGGAGGCTCTGTGGTTGGTTGGAACTGTGGCAGGGTAACTGACTGTCCGGATGTCCCTGATGGGCCAGGTTGGTCATCGTGATCCAGGCGTGCAGAGCTGCTGTGATCACTGTGGGCCTCTTCTGGGGGGGACTGGATGTTGCTGGCAACTCCTCTCCGGTGATGTTGAGTATGGGTCCTGTGGGATGAAAATGCAGTGTTATTGTATCTGCGTGTGCCATCTTGTGCATGGGTGTGTTTCACTGTATGGTTGTGATTGCCCTGTCAGCTTTGCCTTGTGTGCGTGGTGATTTTGTGGGCTAGGTGATTCTCTCTAATGGGCATGGTGTGGTGATGGTTGTCCATGCAGGTCTGTGATGGGGGTCCATGGATTGGTGTTACATGTAGGGCTTGGTATTGGGATGGGTGGGTTGTGATAGTGGAGTATATGTGAGGTGGGGGAGTGATGGGGTGAGGGTAGGGGTAGGAGTTTGTGATGGCATGCAGGTAGGGTGGGGGATAAAGTAGTAAAGATTTGACTTACCAGAGTCCAGTCCTCCTGCTACTCCTGCGAGGCCCTCAGAATGCATTATTGCCAAGACTTGCTCCTCCCATGTTGTTAGTTGTGGGGGAGGAGGTGGGAGTCCACCGCCAGTCCTCTGTACAGCTACCTGGTGTCATACAACCACAGAACGCACCTTCCCCCGTAGGTCGTTCCACCTCTTCCTGATGTCATCCATTATTCTTGGGTTCTGTCCCACGGCATTGACCCTGTCCACGAGTCTCCGCCATAGCTCCATATTCCCAGCAATGGAAGTCTGCCGCACCTGTGATCCGAATAGCTGTGGCTCTACCCGGATGATTTCCTCCACCATGACCCTTAGCTCCTCCTCTGAAAACCTGGGGTGTCTTTGGGGTGCCATGGATGTGGTGTGAGTGATATGTGTGCGGGTGTGTGGGGTGCTGTGTTGGGGTGTGTGGTGTGAGGTGTGTGGATGGTGTATGGGTGAGGTTGTTTTGTGGCTCTGATTGAGTGGGTGGTCCTGGCTTCTATCTCTCTCACTTGCCAAAATGCTTGGGTCATAAAGGGTTGTGGGTAATGTTGGTGTGTGTTTTATAGTGGTGTGGTGTGTGTATGTGTGTCAGGTGTGTGTAGTTTGAATTGTCCAATATAGTGTAATTTTGTTAGTGTGTGTGTATTTTGAGCGCAGCTGCGTGTACTGCCAATGGTTTAACCCGGGTTGAAAGACCGCTGCGGTGATTCGTGGGTCATGATACTGTGGGCGTATTCCTGTTGGGGTAATGGTGTGGGTTTTGGTACCGCCAGTTTATCACTGACCTTTGGTGTGGCGGACTTGTGTGGGTGTCTGTATAGTGGCAGATTTCTCAGTGTGGGTCATAATACTTGTAGCGGAATACTGCAGCGGTCACAGTATGTTGACGGCCGTCAGCACGGCGGTAGGCGGAATTTACCGCCAATGTTGTAATGAGGGCCTTAGGTGGTCATTACAACCCTGGCGGTGTTAAAGTGGCGGTAAGACCGCCAACAGGCCGGCGGTAAACAAAAAAAAGAATTACGACCGTGGCGGAAACCGCCAACAAAGACAGACACTTTAACACTCAGACCGCCACGGCGGTACAAACAAACAGCGCAGCGGTCACCGCCAACAGACAGGCGGGGGACAATGTACTGCCCACAGTATCACAACCTACCAATCCGCCACCTTTTCCGGGGCAGATTCACCGTGGACAAAAACACGGCGGAAACAGGACTTCGAAGGGAAAACGCTCACCTCTACACACCCCACGAGGAATCAGGACGCCATGGAACCAGAGCTGCAGATCCTGCCAGCCCTTATCTTCTTGCTCCTCTACCAGGAGCACGAACGCCGGCAGCGAAGACAACGGTGAGTACTGCACATACGACACAGGGGAGGGAAAAACAGGGACACACACACGCAACACCCCCACCCTCACCCACCACAACACACACACTAATACAGCATGATACATTACAGTTACACCCCCCACAACCCCCCCCCCCGGAAGAATGCAAAAATGAAATGAGTGTAACCATTGTAATATATTAAAATCCAGTACGCAAAAATATACATATATACACTATTAACAAATATATACACCAAGAATAGTAGTCCAGGTAGTGCTCCATTGAAGTCCGTGGAACACTGGGCCCACACGGTATGGGCGAGGCCCACACAAGACCCCCGACCATGACGGAGAGAACACTGCAGGGGCATCAGATAGCAATAAAACAGGCACCTCAGGGGGAGGCAAAGGGGGGGCACCTCAGCCGGTTGAGTGCACAACGCCAAATCCACGAGGGGGCCACATGCCCACTGTTCAATCCTGGGGAGTGCAAAGCCACAGTCTCTCAAGTCTCTACAGTGGGTGGGTTGCCCACTGTTCCATCCTGGGGAGTGCAAAGCCACAGTCTCTCAAGTCTCTACAGTGGGTGGGTTGCCCACTGTTCAATCCTGGGGAGTGCAAAGCCACAGTCTCTCAAGTCTCTACAGAGGGTGGTTTGCCCACTGTTCCATCCTGGGGAGTGCAAAGCCACAGTCTCTCAAGTCTCTACAGTGGGTGAGCTGCCCACTGTGCAATCCTGGGGAGTGCAAAGCCACAGTCTCTCAAGTCTCTACAGTGGGTGGGTTGCCCACTGTTCCATCCTGGGGAGTGCAAAGCCACAGTCTCTCAAGTGGATAACAGTCTCCACTGGTTCTGGAGGGGGCTTTGTACCCAGAGTGCTTCATCCTGCCAAGGACTGAGGTAGTGGATGTGAATCTCCACTGGTTCTGGAGGGGGCTTTGTGCCCAGAGTGCTTCATCCTGACAAGGACTGAGGTAGAGGATGCCTTTCTCCACTGGTTCTGGAGGGGGCTTTGTGCCCAGAGTGCTTCATCCTGCCAAGGACTGAGGTAGTGGGTGTGAATCTCCAATGGTTCGGGAGGGGGCTTGGTGCCCAGAGTGCTTCATCCTGCTCGTGGTGGCCTCAGTAGTGTCAGAGCTTTGGGCGCTAATGAGCCTGCGTTGCTTATGGCGGCGGTGCCCTGTTCAGCGGTGCTTGTGGCGGCGGTGCCCTGTTCAGCGGTGCTTGTGGCGGCGGACTCCTTTGCAGTGACTCAGCTGCTGGCGGTCCTCTCTGGCCCAGCGGGGCTGGTGCTGGCGGTCCTCTCTGGCCCAGCGGGGCTGGTGCTGGCGGTCTTCTCTGGTCCAGCGGGGATGATGGCGGCGGCCTCTTGGGCTGTAGGGCGGGTGCTGGCGGTGGCCTCCTGGGCAGCGGGGATGATGGCGGTCTTCTCCACCGTGCTGCTCTTCCCAGACCTGCTGACTTTCTTGTGGCCCTTCCCCACCTTGGAAGGTGTCGCAGCTGACTCCACATTCCCACCTGGACCCCTGGGAGCCACTTTGGTGGCTGGAGTCTTCCCCCTCTCCCGCCGGGAACTGGCCAACTTTTGATGCTTGACAGGTGGGGGACTGTCCGTGCTGTGGCTCCGTGCCACACTGGCTGCCCTGGTGGCCGGTGCACTCCATATTCCAGTGACTACAGGCACCACTGGTCCTGGAGATGTTGTGGCTGAGGTGCTAGGTTGGGACCTGGAGAGTCGGGCCCTAGGAGACGGACAGGGTGGGGGAGGTGTGGGAAAGAGGTTAAGGTTGGACAGGAAAAGTTTTTGGGAGACACTGGGACGGGTAGCTGGAGGGGGTTTGGGAGTGGAGGAAGAGGTTGTGGTTGTAGGAGGTGTTAGTTTGGTGACTTTGGGTGAAGGTGCATGCGCTGGAGGCTGTCGTGAGGTGGATGGCTGTTGGGGGTGTGTGTGCCTGCGTTTGTATATCTTGGGAGGTGGCGTCACAGACACACTGGGAGAGGACACAGGGGACGAGTGAATGGTAGTGGGGGTGGTGACTGCACGTGAGCGGGGTGTGGTGGTGTGTGTGCTGGTGATGGCAGTAGTGGCTGTAGATGTAGTGCATGCAGGTGTGAGTGTAGACGAGACTGGGAGGGAGGAGGGAGACGAGGAGGAGGGGGACACAGTGGAGGCAGTGGATGTTGGTGTGTCTGCATGTGTCTGATGCTTGCGTGAGTGCCTGTGGGATGTGTGGTGCAAATTTTTGCCTGAGCTTCCCTTGTGTGTTGACGTGTGTGCATGCTGGTCTGAAGGTGTGCTTGGGATAGGCTGACGTACAGGGGATTGGGTCTGGGTGGAGGAAGTTGGAGGGGGGAGGCTAGACACAGGGACAATGGCTGCCATCAGTGCTGAGGCCAGAGTCTGAAAAGCTCGCTGAAGGGCCGCCTGACCAGAATGAATGCCCTCTAGGAATGCATTTGTTGTTGCAACTGCCTTTCTACACCCTGGATGGCATTCAAAATGGTAGACTGCCCAACAGTGAGGGACCTGAGGCCTCCTCACTGAGGGCAGCAGGGGTGTTAGGGGCAGGGGCTGAGGTGCCTGGGGTGAAGGTGATGCCCACCCTCCTGGGTGAGCGGGCACAGGGCAAAGGCTGAGGGGCTGCTGGGAGGGCGGTGCTGGTAGGGGGGGTGGCAGCTGTACCTGTGGATGCGCGGGGCACAGATGTTGCCGCCACCACAAGGGAGCTCCTCTCAGAGGACGAGTCCATGTCACTGGTGTCAGCTCCTGTCCCTGCCGTGGAGCTCCCCTCGCCCTCCGTCCCACTGGTGAAATCCAACTCTGTAGTGTCGCCCTCCAGGGCCATGTGGGATGCAGCTCCCTCCTGCTCCGGTGCCAATGCTCCACCGCCTGATGATGCTAATGCACACAAGAACAGGGAGACCACAAAAAGGGGGGAGACGAAAGAAGAAAGACATGTTGAGTGCATGCATTACCGCTACCGTTGGCGGACACGACAGACACAGAAGCCCCCTGCACTACGCCGCGCTCTTGGGCTCCACTGTTCAATCCCTGGGACATGGCCTACAAGACGACATCTGCACACATGGATGACACAGGAGCATGACTAGATGTACTTGGCACTGTACACAGGTGGGGTGCCACATGGCCTGCCTTACGGAGGGACCTTGCCTACTAAACTCGCCCTGGCTAAGGGAAACCCACAGCCCACCTCCCCCACCCAGACACCTCCACTGCGAGCAAAATCACCAGGATGAGAGTGTACTCACCCCCTTGTGGCTGCTGTGATGCCCCCAAGCGCCCATCCAACTCCAGGTATGCCACTGCCAAGATCCTGAACATCAGGGGGGTCATGGTGCGACGGGCACCCCTCCCACGTTGGGAGGCCATCCTCAGCTGAGCCTCCGCCGTCTTCTTGCTCCAATGGCAAATGTTCTCCCATCTTTTCCAGCAGTGGGTGCTCCTTCTGTGGTAGACCCCCAGGGTCCGGACGTCCTTGGCGATGGCACGCCAAATATCTTTTTTCTGGTGGGTGCTGGCCTACATGAATTGTACAGGGGGAAAAGAAAAGTTATTACCTACTGCACCGTCACAGTCATTGGCCCCCATCCCTACCCTTGCCATGTGGCACATGCACTCATCGTCGTTTCATGCACGCCTCAATCTCCCCCCCATCTTTCATCCACCCCACTCCACACAGGCATAGCCCATACAGCATGCTCCCAGTGTACTTACCTGTTTGTCTGGAGGACCATAGAGTAGCGTGTACTGGGGGAGGACCCCATCCACGAGTTTCTCCAACTCCTCCGATGTGAAGGCAGGGGCCCTTTCCCCAGACACTCGAGCCATTGTCTCTTCCAGACCGAGGTCACAGCAGCACTTGCAGTGTAGGTCCTCTCCTGTCGAAGATCAGGTATCAAGTGATTGAACAGATAGAAAATGGCGGTCACGTCCGCGGCGGTGCGTACCGTCACCACCGGCGTACATCGTCATTGGGCCCTGGGACCCATAGGGTCCAATGTTAACCAATGCAGCATTGCGCCGCGGTCTTCGACCGCCTACCGCGACAGTGTACAACGCCAGCGCAGTTACCACACATCCCATTGTCCCACTTTACAGGTCAGGCAGCTGCCATTTCAGGGGCCCACATGGCTTAATTTTTAACTGCATCACACATACCTAGGCATAGCCTCAACACACATACAGGCCACTTTTCGGATTATGATTCATGTTCTGTGTAAGCTGTGGGTACATACCCCTGAGTTGGTTGACTCTGTGCTCGCTGTTGTCCTTCATAGGCACCGTCCGCTGGGACATGTGAGGAGATGGCGGCATCCTCCGGTGTACAGACCGCTGGTGGACCTGTCGACAATGGAGGAGCGACATGTGATCATCACCTACAGGATTGACTGTGCCACAATTCATCAACTGTGTGCCCAGTTGGAGCCAGACCTGATGTCAGCTATCCGCCATCCCACAGGAATCCCCCCTCAAGTTCAGGTGCTGTCAGTACTCCATTTCCTTGCAAGTGGGTCATTTCAAACAACAGTCAGAATAGCATCAGGGATGTCCCAGCCTATGTTTTCAAACGTGTTGTCCAGAGTGTTGTCTGCCCTGCTGAAACACATGCGCAGCTACATCGTTTTCCCTCAGGTGGAGGATTTGCCTACAGTGAAAGGTGACTTCTATGCCCTGGGACATATCCCCAACATCATAGGTGCCATTGATGGGACACATGTGGCTTTGGTACCCCCCGCAGGAGTGAACAGGTGTACAGAAACAGGAAGAGTTATCATTCCATGAATGTGCAGATGATGTGTTTGGCAGACCAGTACATCTCCCATGTTAATGCCACGTTCCCTGGCTCAGTGCATGACGCCTACATCCTGCGGAATAGGAGCATCCCTTATGTGACGGGGCAACTCCAGAGGCACCGTGTGTGGCTATTAGGTGAGCACCTGGAAACAAGACAGTGGGAAAGGTTGTCTGGGTCTGGGGATATCCCTACAGGTTAGTGTGTGTCTAACAGTTATCCCTCGCCATTTGCAGGGGACTCTGGTTACCCCAACCTGTCATGGCTACTGACCCCAGTGAGGAATCGCAGGACAAGGGCAGAAGAACGCTACAATGAGGCCTATGGGTGTACTCGGCGGATTATAGAGCGGACCTTCGGCCTCCTGAAGGCCAGGTTCAGGTGCCTCCATATGACAGGTGGATCCCTATTCTACTCACCAAAGAAGGTGTGCCAGATCATCGTGACCTGCTGTATGCTTCACAACTTGGCTTTGCGGCGACAGGTGCCTTTTCTGCAGGAGGATGGTCCAGGTGGCGGTGTTGTTGCAGCTGTGGAGCCTGTGGACAGTGAAGACGAGGAAGCAGAAGAAGAGGACATGGACAACAGGAACTCAGTGATCCTGCAATATTTCCAGTGATACACAGGTAAGAATACAGACCTGCCTACTACATGTACTTTAACACTACTACCTCTCTACTGTCTGTCGTTTTGACCCAGTGTATGGTCACTGAGTTGTCACTTTCCCTTACGATTTCACAGATGTGAGTCCCACTGTGTGGCATCTGCTTTGTTTCCTCATGGACTAGAGCTGTGTGACATAGGTATGTTGACATTACAATTGAAAGAGCATTTGTCACTGTAATTGCTAATACACTATTTCGAAATCACAGACTGACTCCAGATTGTTTTGTGCTTCAAGGGTGTTTATTTAAGTGCTCAATATTGGAGGGGGCTGTAAAATGGTGAGGGGTGATGGTGGAGGAATGTCCATGGCAGAGTCCAGTCTATTAGTCTCACAGGTGCATTGCTCACATGTGCATAGGAAGTGGAGCTGGGGCAGTTTGAGGATGGACAAGGTGGCAAAGTGGGACAAAAGGATGACATTCAGGGTGGTCTCATTTCTTGGCGGGGGTCTTGGCATTGTTCTCTGTCTTTGTCCTGGATCTCAGCGACTGCTTGCGGGGTGGTTCTCCCTCTGCAGGGGGTGGGGTGCTGGTGTGGTGGTCCTGTGGCGGGGCATCCTGTCCACTAGCGCCGGCGGAGGTGGTGGGCAGTTCATCGACCATGCTAGTGTCAGGGGCCCCTTGTTGTGCCACAGTGTCCCTCCTGGTGTTGAGTACTTCCTTCAGCACCCCTATGATGGTGCCCAAGGTGGAATTGATGGTTCTGAGTTCCTCCCTGAAGCCCAAATACTGTTCCTCCTGCATGCGCTGGGTCTCCTGAAACTTGGCCAGTACCGTTGCCATCGTCTCCTGGGAGTGGTGGTAGGCTCCCATGATGGAGGAGAGGGCCTCGTGGAGAGTGGGTTCCCTTGGCCTGTCCTCCCCCTGTCGCACAGCAGCCCTCCCAGTTCCCCTGTGTTCCTGGGCCTCCGTCCCCTGGACCCTGTGCCCACTGCACCTGCCTCCAGGTCCCTGTTGTTGTTGGGGTGGTGGGTTAGCCTGGGTTCCCTGTAGTGGTGGACACACTGCTGCTTGATGTGTCCTGGGGACAGAGGTATTGGCCCGCTGGGTGGGTGCTGTGCTTGTGTTTCCAGAGGGGGGAAGCTCTGTAGTGCACTGTGACTGTGTGAGGGGAACCGACTGTCCCGAGGTCCCCGATGGGCCGGGCTGGTCATCTAGATCCAGTTGGAAAGAGCTGCTGTCATCACTGTGGGCCTCTTCTGTTGGTGGTGTGGACATGTATGGACCCTCCTGTCCGGTGACGTTGGGTATGGGTCCCTCAGGGGTACAAAAGGATGTTTATTACATCTGTGTGTGCCATGGTGTGAAATAGGTGGGTGACCGTGTACCCCAGTGCTTGCATTCCTGTGTGGGTCCTTGTGTGATGGTGGTTTAGGGGGGTATATGGGTATGTGCAGTGGCCATGCTTTGGTGATGGGTGTCCATGCTTTGTTGTTGCATGCAGGGCTTGGTATTGGGATGGGTGGGTTGTGATGTTGGGACATTTGTGTGGAGTTGGAGTGATGGGGGTGAGGGTGGGGGTATGTGATAGCATGCAGGTAGGGTGGGGGATGTAATAGTTAAGATTTGACTTACCAGAGTCCATTCCTCCATCTACTCCTGCGAGGCCCTCAGGATGCAGAATCGCCAAGACTTGCTCCTCCCATGTTGTTAGTTGTGGGGGAGGAGGTGGGGGGCCGCCGCCAGTCCGCTGAACTGCAAGGTGGTGTCTTGAGACCACGGAACGCACCCTCCCTCGTAGGTCGTTCCACCTCTTCCTGATGTCATCCCTATTTCTTGGGTGCTGTCCCACTGCGTTGACCCTGTCCACTATTCTTCACCATAGCTCCATCTTCCTAGCTATGGAGGTGTGCTGCACCTGTGCTCCGAATAGCTGTGGCTCTACCCGGACGATTTCCTCCACCATGACCCTGAGCTCTACCTCAGAGAACCTGGGGTGTCTTTGCCGTGCCATGGGGTGGTGTGGGTGATGTGTGGAGTGGTGTGTGTAGTGATAAGTGTGGTGATATTTAGTGGTGTGTTGTGTGAGGTGTGTGGATGTTCTGTGGGTGTTTGTATTGTGTGCCTGTGGATGCTTGGTAGTAGTTTGTAGTGTCTCTCTCTGGCCTTCTCTCTGTAATTTTTGTCGTAGGGGTTTGTGGGTGATGTGGGTGTGTGTTTTATATTGTATTGGGTGTGTGGGAGTAGTATGTGTATGTGTTTCAGGTGTGTGTATTTTGAATTGTCCAATGTGGCTGTGTTTTGTAGATGTGTGTTTATTTTGAGCGCGGCAGTGTGTACCGCCAATGGAATACCGCGGTTGAAAGACCGAGGCGTGGATTAGTGTGTCGTGATATTGTAGGCGTATTTCTGTTGGCGTGACGGTGGAGGATTTGTTTCGCCAGTTTATCACTGACCTTTGGTGTGGCGGACTTGCGTGGGT
This sequence comes from Pleurodeles waltl, assembly GCF_031143425.1. NCBI lineage: Eukaryota > Metazoa > Chordata > Amphibia > Caudata > Salamandridae > Pleurodeles > Pleurodeles waltl. The sequence goes on along the minus strand of NC_090436.1, from coordinate 744,934,652 downwards.
GTCTGAATTTTGACGGATTCCGTGCTGTGGGTCATAATAGCTGTGGCGGATTTCCGCAGCCGCGGCGGTGTGTTAGCGGTCTTCTGCACGGCGGTAAGTGGCTTTTACCGCCAATGTTGTAATGACTGCCTTAATGTTTACCTCCTTCATGTGCGCAAGCAAGTCATCTATTGGAGAGAAAGGAATCATGATTGAGTATCAGTAAAAGAAATTGGTGGACACAAATGCAAGATATTTGATTATTTACAAAGTACTTAACTATTTTTCAGTAAATTGCACAATCTGTGCTAACAAGAGAGAGGCACATTAAGGAAACCACACAGCGAGAAACAACCAGAAGAGAAAGAACTAATGTTCCAACCTTTTTTGTAGTGAGAGCTACTTCTGATCAGTAAAAATCAGCATGAGCTACTAAAGGCTAAGCAACTCGCACATTGGTCCCAAAGACCCGTAGGCCCTGCTTTGTTGCCTAATTTCCGTGGAGCCAGTTAATATGTTTAGACCCAATACTTAATGTTCCCTATCTAGAAACAATGATAAGAAAGACACCAGATTTATTTTCACTGTGAAAGGAGTCTTTCACTTTGAGGCAACACGCGCTGCTGCCTTTTCAGTGACATTTGATCCGGAATGAGCTAGAATCAGATTTTTGGTGAAATTATGAGATTATGCAGCAGATGATGGATTATGTGGCTAATGCGACAGTTCCATAATTATGAGAAAAACTCCACAGCCCTAAAAATCGCAGAATGCCAGTGGCTCTAGTTATATGACAGGTTTGCATTTAACCTGCATTGGCACTTAAACCCACTGATCTATCTTACACTTGATTTTAGGGGTACTGACAAGGCTGCCATGTGTCAGTAAGTGTGTTCTGTGGAGACATGTGGACATGTTTGTATGAATGGGAAATACATGCATCGGTGACTGAGATCCTGTGTCAAATGTACAGGACATACCTCAGGCTCTCACCATATGTGATACCATCACATGTATCATAGAAAAACACTGCCATTTTTTTAATGGGAGAAATCTAAGTGAAGAAACACACTCCATAATAGGGAAAGTTTTTCTTCACTTCAAATTTCTCCCATTTAAAAAATTACTCTGTTTTGAATATGAAACGTGCCTACCGACCACTGTGAGTAAGGTGTCTGTTGTTTGTAAATGCAAGATTTTTAAATGGGAGAAGATTAAAGAGTTACTTTTTTTGGATTCCATCAAATTCTTCATTTTAATTTACTCCCATTTAACCCCTTCGCTGCCAGGCCTTTTCCCCTTCAGGTGCCAGGCCTTATTTTGGCTATTTGGGGCAGTTCGCGCTTAGGCCATCATAACCTTTTGTCCACATAAGCTACCCACCCCAAATTTGCGTCCTTTTTTTCCAACATCCTCGGAATTCTAGAGGTACCCAGAGTTTGGAGGAGACCAAGAAATTAGCCAAAATACAGTGAAAATTTCATTTTTTAGGGGGAAAAAGGGCTGCAGAAGAAGGCTTGTGTTTTTTTCCCTGAAAATGGCATCAGCAAAGCATTTGCGGTGCTAAAATCACCATCTTCCCAGCTTTCAGGAACAGGCAGACTTCAATCAGAAAACCACTTTTTTCAACACAATTTTGGCATTTTACTGGGACATCCCCCATTTTTACTATTTTTTGCGCTTTTAGACTCCTTCCAGCTAGTGACAGAAATGGGTGTGAAACCAATGCTGGATGCTAAACATTTCTGAAAAGTTTACACAATTCTAAATTCACCAAGGGGTCATTTGGGTAGATCCTACAAGGTTTTCCTACGGAAAATAACAGCTGAAATAACAAAATATTGAAATTGAGGTAAAAAAAGCAATTTTTCTACATGTTTTACTCTAACTTTTTCCTGCGATGTCTGATTTTCAAAAGTAATATACTGTTAGGTTTGCTGGACCCTTCTGGTTGCGGGGATATCTTAGGCTTGTAGGTTCATCAAGTACCCTAGGTACCCAGAGCCAATAAATTAGCTGCACCTTGGAATGAGTTTTCATTGTATACCTGGTATACAGCAATTCATTTGGTGAAATATAATGAGTGAACAATAGGTATCAAGGAAACCTTTTTATTTAAAAAATGGGCAGAAGATAAGGTGTTGAGAAGCAGTGGTTATTTGCACATCTCTGAATTACAGGGTGCCCATACTAGCATGTGAATTACAGGGCATTTCTCAAATAGATGTCTTTTTTACACACTGTCTTACATTTGGAGGGCAAAAAATGAAGAGAAATACAAGAGACAATAACACTTGTTCTGCTATTCTGTGTTCCTCCAAGTCTCCCGATAAAAATGGCACCTCACTTGCATGGGTAGGCCTAATGCCTGCGACAGGAAACGAAACATGGACATATCACACTTTTACATTGAAAACCGATGTGTTTTTTAGAAAGTGCACAGCTCTCTAGCTCAGCTGGCACCTAGGGAAACCTACCAAACCTGTACATTTGCCTGTGTTTCTTTGAATTTCGGAAGAGACACAGCTTTATGACTTATCAAGGATGTAGCATTGCATGTGATTCTGCGCATATTTACGCTTTCTGTATACATGAGGTACATTGGGTGTTTGGTAAATCCAGGGCATGGGATATTCGCCACATCCTGTTTAATTTTGGTTCATGCTTTCTCGTCAATGCCTTGAAATAGTCTTTTAGACGAAACGTGTGAAAATCTACCAAACCTGTGCATTTTTTAAAACTAGACACCTAGGGGAATCAAAGATGGGATGATATGTGGGGCTCTCACCAGATTCCGTTACCCAGAATCCTTTGCAAACCTCTATATTTGGCAAACAAAACACTTTTTCCTCACATTTTGGTGATAGAAAATTCTGGAATCTGAGAGAAGCCACAAATTTCCTTCCACCCAGCATTCCCTCAAGTCTCCCGATAAAAATCATACCTCACTTGTGTGGGTAGGCCTACTGCCCGTGACAGGAAATGCCCCAAAACACGACATGGAAACATCACATTTTCCTAAAGAAAACTGACCTGTTTTTTGCAAAGTGCCAAGCTGTGGATTTTGGTTTCTAGCTCAGCCGGCACCTAGGAACACCTAGCAAACCTGTGCAGTTTTGAGAACTAGACACCTAGGGGAATCCAAGATGGGGTGACATGTGGGGATCTCACCAGGTTCTGTTACCCAGAATCCTTTACAAACCTCAAAATTTGGCCCAAAAAACTCTTTTTCCACAAGTTTCGGTGAGTCTGAGAAGAGCAACAAACTTCCTTCCACCCAGCGTTCCCCGAAGTCTCCAGATAAAAATGGTACCTCAGTTGTGTGGGTAGGCCTACTGCCCGCGAAAGGAACTGCCCCAAAAGACTACGTAGACACATCAAATTATCAAATACCAAACTACCTGTTTTTTTGGGGGGTGGCACTTGCGTTTTTGGTCCTCGGCTCAGTAGCCATATTGGGAAACCTGCCACACCCAAACATTTCTGAAAACTAAACACCCGAGGGAGTTCAGGGAGGTGGGACTTGCGTGTATCCCTGTTGGACCTGGCCCTTTTACAGGGTCATTCCCCAGACTTTTTGCCTTTTGCCTCCTTATTTTTCTGACCTTTGTTGGCTGATGTTATAACTCTGAGCACTTTTGCACAGCTAATCAGTGCTAAAGTGCATGTGATACCTAATTGCCATATTTAATTTACCTATAAGTCCCTTGTAAAGTGGTATCCCTATACCCAGCGCCTGTACATTAAATGCTACTGGTGGGCGCTGCTTGCGCCACCCACTGAAGTAGCCTGTCAAACCTATCTCAGGCCTGCTAGCGCAGGGCCTGTGTGCACAGTTTTCTGCCACAGGGACCTGGCATCTAAATTTACTTGCCAGGCCCAGAACTCCCCTTTTACTACATGTAAGTCACCCCTAAGTTACGCCCTAGCTAGCCCTACGGGAAGGGTGCTATTTATGTAGAAGGCAGGACATGTGACAGGTTGCGTGGCCTGTCCTGGTAATGAGAAACAGCCTAACTTGGTGTCTCACTACTGTGAGTGCTGCCTTCTCATAGGATTACATTAGAAATGCCCTGCCCTACGTGTAAGGGGTATTGTCTGATTTATGAGGGGTAGAGTAGGCATGTTTGGTATGGTTGTGATAGTGATGAGAAATGCTGCTTACTGGTGTAAGTGTATTTTCTATTACTATTACAGAAATGCCACTTCAAGAAAGTGTGCATTTATCTGTGCTTATGACTCTGGTGTTTTGCAGCTTGCCTCCAATCCACATCTGGGCAGACTGACAGTTGGGGCTTTGTGCATACTTTTCAGACAGCCTGTACACAGGAACAGTGGAGGTGTCACAGAGGTGCATCTACATATTGTATAGCCTTCCTGGGCTGAAAGAAGGGAGAGGCAGGGCACACCTGCATTTGTAAAGGCTGTGCCCTGGCCTCACACAATAGGGTCGTTTACCCCCCACTGATGTTTGGGGCCTGTGCTGGAGGAGAGAAAGGGCACTCCCAGAACCAGTTGTAACTGGTTGGAACCCCCTCTCCTCCCCATTGCAAAACACACTGTAAACCTAGTATAAGTACAGGGGAATATTCCCCACAATTTAGACATCATTTTGGACATTCTTGGGACTCCAGGAACCTTACCTGGAGCTGGACAGGACGCTGTTGAGAGGACTCACCAGGACCACCTTGGACTGCTGCTGCTGTGCTGACCTGTGACCTGCTTGGTCACTAGGACAAACTGCCACTCCTGACATCCCCTTGTGTGCTGGCCTGTAGCTGGGTTCGCCAGCCCTGGGCCCCTTATTTTGGTTGTCTCCAGAGGCAGGGTGCCGTGGCCCCTGACCTCTGTAAAAACTTATTGTGGCCCAAGGAGTGCTGCTGTAGTGAGAAGCGCTATTTGGAGCACTCTTTGTGCCCAAGAAAAATCACCACTGCAGCTCGTGATCACAGTAGTGCCCCTTGCACTGTTTTAAAGCGCTCTCCTTGCCAGCAAGATCACCGCCGCAACCCGGGCTACACGTACAGCCCCAGCTCTTTGAAAAGTGCTCCTTGTTTGCCGAACGATCACCGCTGCAACCCGGGGTTCCCCGGAATGCCCCGCGCTCATAAGCACTGTACCTCTGTGGGATATCACCACTGCGACCCAGCTGGGAGAGATTCCAGTGCGCCGGGGTCGCGCTGTACTCGGCGCCCCCAGGGCACCCAGAAAAGAAAAACAGGAGCGAGTGTGCTCCAACAGTGCCCCCGGGGCAAAGCGCGCTTTTTGACGCGCCCCGGGGCACCTGCAGGCACCATCCTTGGTGCCTGCTCCACGCAATATCCCAGGTCATGCTGGAGAGTGGCTCGTGGACTGTACCGCGTGCGGCCGCTTTGTGAAGCAGGAGGGAAGCCTCATTGGAGGCCCCTGCTTCATTCCTCCTCTTTGGCAGCCGCACCGAGGACGAGGGCGGCTGCCTACCCCCTCGCAGGACACGAGTGGAAAGGGAGTTCTCTTCCCCCCGATCACTGCCTTAGGGGCGCGATCGCCCCAGCTACTTAATCTTGTTGGTTTTTGCCCCCCCTCCTTTGGGAGAGGGCCATTGGAGGCCTGGGGGGCCTACAGAGATCACGGGCCCCAGGAGGCGCCTGTTTTGGCATCACAGGGAAGGGTGCAGTCCATCCCCCTCCCCCAGCAGCACCACGTGGCCCCCGTTGTGCGCATAGGAGTACCAGGGGCCCGCATGCTCCTCTTCTAGGCAAGAGGAGTGCCTTGTCTTCACAAAACAGGTACTTTTTAGGAGCTATTGGCTCCAGGAGCCTAGAATGGACCTTGAGGGGTTTATAGGTTTCCTAACTGCTTTGGTGACATTACATATATGTGCTGATGTTCCTTTTATGGGCATGACATGCTGAAATGTATTTTTTTTATGACTTGAGATATGTTCTCTAATGTTCCTTTTATGGGTATTTATGAGGTATTCATGACAAATGCATAGAATTCTTACTGTAATTCTTGACTACTGCTTATGTTGCAGAATCCTGAGTACTTACGTGTTCTAATGTGACATTTCTGTGTGGGATCACCGCATCGGCACAAATATACTAGCACCCATTGTTACCCACAGTCTCCTGGTAAAAATGATACCTCAAATGTGTAGATGGGCCAAGTGCCTGTGACAGGGAAGAGCCAAAAACATGTTTAAATTGAGGGGGAACCAAAGTGGGTCCAAAAGGGCAGTTTGAAAAAAAACGTTTTTAGGCTGACAGGTGGGGCGTAATGTTTATCGGTATAGATGCGACAATGCTGGGTGGTAGGAATTTTGTGGATTCCTGCAGATTCCGGAAGGTTCCATTACAAAAATTTTTAGAAAAATGTGTGATTTCAAGCAAAGTTGGAGGTTTGCAGAGCATTGTGGGTAAGAAAATGGTGCGGGGTGCATGTGAAGCACACCACTCTGGACTCACCCAGATGTTTAGTTTTCAGATGTGTCAAGGTCTCGTAGATTTTTATTCATGGCAGCATCCCAAAGTCTAAAAAGTGCAGCCCTCACCATTCCAATTGGGGACGATTTTGACAGTTAGACAAGCTCTCATGGCCCAAATGTAAAACCAAAATCCCAAATAATTAAATGTCCTCTTGCTTGCCATTGGATAAGATGTTTTAGTGTGTGGGGGAGAGCTGAAAGACTGTTACCCCCTTTAGTTGGGGTGGGGGCATAACCATGCCCATACTGGTTGGCGGCCACCACCCCAATATTTTTTAATTCCCTGACATCTAATAGGTTTTCTGCCCCCCGGGGAGTGACTTGGGTGTAATTGTCCCATCTGCCCACCGTTGGGCAGTACAACTTTGTCCCCATTTATTTGGGGTGGGGGTATGGCCAAATCCCCAACCTCTTTTTAAAAAAAAGAAAATCTTCCCTGGTCTCTGCTGAGCTTTCTGTCCCCCCTTGGGGTCACATGGGCATTACAAAAATAGGCCGATCTGCCCCCAAGGGGGAAGAAATGGCCAACAGTAGTGTGCCCCCATGGGGAGTGACCCTTGCCCAAGGGACTGCCCCCCCAAACAACAGACACACACACCAATTCCTGGTTTCTGCTCTGCCTGGGGGCAGATCTGCCTAATAGAAATAGGCCAATCTGACCCCCAGGGGGGCAGAAATGACCTAAAATAAATTTGCCCCCCAAAGGAGCGACCCTTGCCTAAGGGGTCGCTCCCAATCTGTAAAAAAGTTTTTTTTAAATAACCTCTGGTACCTAGTGGTTTCGGCCCCCCCCCTTGAGGGCATATCAGCCTAATAAAAATAGGTCGATATGCCCCCAAGGGGGGCAGAAATGGCTTGAAATAAATTAGCCCCCCCCCCCCGGAGCGACCCTTGCCTATGGGGTCGCTCCCCTTGCATGAAATTGACATCCAAATGGGAAATCCCTGGTGTCTAGTGGTTTCTCTCCCCCTTGGGGGCAGATTGGCCTAAGAAAAATAGGTCAATCTGCCCCCAATGGGGGCAGAAATGGCCTAAATACAATTTGCCCCCAAGGGAGTGACCCTTGTCTAAGGGGTCGCTCCCCATGTCTAAAAAAATAATGAAAAAAATTATCCCTGATGTGTAGTGGCTTCTGCCCTCCCTCCCCGCGGGCAGATCGTTCTAATTTAAATAGGCTATTTGCCCCCGGGTGGGCAGAAAAGGCCTAATAATTAAATGCCCCCCAGGGGAGCGACCCTTGCCCAAGGGGTCGCTCCCCTTCATTATAAACATTAAAAAGAAAATTTCTGGTGTTTAGTGGGCATTTCGGCTGCCTGATCGCTTTGCGATCGTGCAGCAGAAGTGCTTACAGAGACATGAAAGAAAAGGATAGGCCTTTCCTTTCATGCCTCTGCCTGTCCCCACCTCCCGGTCGGAATAGAAATGCCTAGCATTTCTCTTCCGGATCGCACTAGAAGCACAGCTTCCAGCTCGATGGGAGGTGACCTGTGATAAGGGCAGCACACGATTTGCACGCTGACGTAATCAGATGTCATTGGGGGTGTCACGGGTGGAAGGGGAAGCAATTCCCCTTCCATCCCTGCCCCCAGGCTCATGGGAGGAGCGCCATGAGCTGGGTGCGGGATGAGCTGGTCTCATCCCTGGCACACGGGAACCGTGGCCGAGGACGAGACCAGCTCGTACGGGGCACCCTACGAGTTAAAAGGGGGGCATTTACAAACAGCAGGGATCTTCCTCCCAGTGTCTGGCAGACACAGTGCCATAGTTAGATCAGAAAAATAAATCAATTTTTTTAAATGGGCGAAGTTGAAAGTGAGAAAAATGCTTCATAAAACATACTTGATTTAATTGAATGTGAAGAAAATGATTTATAAAACACTAAGGGCCAGATGTAGCAAAAAAGCAATTTGCGACTTGCAAATTGCGAGTCCCTGCGACTCGCAATTTGCAAGTCGCAAATTGCTATGCAGTACGGTGTCTCAGACACCGACTGCAACTCGCAATGGGGTCGCAATGACCCACCTCATGAATATTCATGAGGTGGGTCGCAAATTGCGGCCCCATTGCGAGTATAGGCACTCGCTAACATGGAGGCCTGCTGACGTCAGCAGACCTCCATGTTAGCGACCTGCTTTTAAATAAAGCAGTTTTTTTTTTTTTAAATGTAGCCCGTTTTCCCTAAGGGAAAACGAGCTGCATTTCAAAAAAATCCGAAACCTTTTGTTTCGGTTTTTTCAGGGCAGGGAGTGGTCCCTTGGACCACTCCCTGCCCTGAAAAAATGTTTTGGGGTCCAGTCTCAAACTGGAAGGGGTCCCATGGGGACCCCTTCCAATTTGCGAGTGGGTTACCATCCACTTGAAGTGGATGGTAACTGCGACTCCATTTGCGACCGCGTAGGCGGTCGCAAATGGAGTTGCATACCACTGCGACTCGCAAATAGGAAGGGAACACCCCTTCCTATTTGCGATTCGGAAATGTATTTTGCGAGTCGGTAACGACTCGCAAAATGCATTTCTGCATAGGAAACACGCATTTGCGAGTCGCAAACGGCAGATTTTGCCGTTTGCGACTCGCAAAGTGTTTCCTACATCTGGCCCTAAGACTTAGGGCCTGATTTAGATATTGGCGGATGTGTTACTCCGTCACAACGGTGATGGATATACGATCCACCAAAATGTAAATCCAATTATATCCTATTGGATTTAGATTTTGGCAGATGGGATATCCGTCACCGATGTGACAAAATAACACATCCACCGGTATCTAAATTAGGCCCTTAATGTTTGTATAATATTTTTCTCATTTTCAATTTCTCTCTTTTAAAAGAATGGCTGTATTATTCTCATAAAAATGGCATAGTGTATACCAGCCACTGGGAGCAAGATGTCTGCTGTTTGTAAATGCAGCACTTTTAAATAGAACAAATTAAAATGAAGAGTTAACTGTTAACTTTTCATTTTTTATTTTCTCCCATTTAAAAGCATTTACATAGAGCATCTTGCTCTCACGCTAGCAAAATAGACTATATCAATGATTTTTGTGGAAGTGCAAGTGAGCTTCCTACCAACCCAACAAGCATTATTCCTCTTTAGCATACAGAGGAATAAAGCCCACATTTTATCAGTTTACTGAGATATTTCCCGTCTTCTATCTTTATCTACGATCGCGGGCTTCCCATATGAAGGGATGCATTATAGAATTTAATGGGACTAAAGGACCTGGTAGAGGTTATATTATGGAATCAACAGTCTATAATTGTCTTTCCTGTGTTAAAGCAGTTTTAAACTGTCTTAAATCATTAAATTGACTTTTTGTATCAGGCTCAGTGGTCTTGGAAGTAGCTCTGACATTAATTAATAGTGGCCCCCTGTCCTTATTTAACCTTATTCAAAGTGTCTTCTGGTATGGATAACAAAAAAGACTATGGGGGTCATTACAACCCTGGCGGTCGGTGTTAAAGCGGCGGTAAAAAAATTGGAATTATGACCGTGGCGGAAACCGCCAGCAAAGATAGCCACTTTATCACTCCGACCGCCACAGCGGTACAGACAAACAGTGCGGCGGTCACCGCCAACAGACAGGCGGAGGACAATGTACCGCCCACAGTATCACAACCTACCAATCCGCCACCTTTTCCGGGGCGCATTCACCACGGATAAAAACACGGTGGAAACTGCCATTTCAAAGGGAAAACGCTCACCTCTACACACTCCACGAGGAACGACGACACCATGGAGCCGGAACTCCATATTCTTCCTGCACTAGTCTTCCTGCTCCTATACGAGGATCATCAACGCCGGCGGCGAAGACAACGGTGAGTACTGCACCTACGACATAGGGGAGGGGGAGGGAAAAACACAGGGACACACACAACCAACATCCCAACCCCCACCCGACCCCCACCCACTACAACACACACACCAATGCATATCCAAACATTACAGTAACCACCCCCAACCCCCCTGGAAGAATGCAAAGACCAAAGGAAATGAGTGGAACCATTGTAATATATCAAAATACAGTAACCAAATATATACATATATATATATATACACATTAAACAAAATATACATGACGATTAGTAGTGCAGGTAATGCACCATTCATTGTCCGTGGACCACTGGGCCCAAAATGCATGGGCGAGGCCCACACTAGATACCTGATCAAAACGGAGAGAACACTGCAGGGGCATTAGATAGAAATACAACAGGCACCTCAGGGGAAGGGAAGGGGGGGCACCTCTGCCGGACGAGTGCACCACGCCAGATCCACAAGGGGGCTCCATGCCCATTGATGTATCCTGGGGAGTGCAAAGCCACAGTCTCTCAAGTCTCTCCAGTGGGTGGTTTGCCTACTGTACCATCCTGGGGAGTGCAAAGCCACAGTCTCTCAAGTCTCTACAGTGGGTGGTTTGCCCACTGCTGCATCCTGGGGAGTGCAAAGCCACACTCTCTCAAGTCTCTACAGTGGGTGGTTTGCCCACTGTACCATCCTGGGGAGTGCAAAGCCACAGTCCCTCAAGTCTCTACAGTGGGTGGTTTGCCCACTGCTGCATCCTGGGGAGTGCAAAGCCACAGTCTCTCAAGTCTCTCCAGTGGGTGGTTTGCCTACTGTACCATCCTGGGGAGTGCAAAGCCACAGTCTCTCAAGTCTCTACAGTGGGTGGTTTGCCCACTGCTGCATCCTGGGGAGTGCAAAGCCACAGTCTCTCAAGTCTCTCCAGTGGGTGGTTTGCCCACTGTACCATCCTGGGGAGTGCAAAGCCACAGTCTCTCAAGTCTCTACAGTGGGTGGTTTGCCCACTGTACCATCCTGGGGAGTGCAAAGCCACAGTCTCTCAAGTCTCTACAGTGGGTGGTTTGCCCACTGTACCATCCTGGGGAGTGCAAAGCCACAGTCTCTCAAGTGGATGCATGTCTCCACTGGTTCTGGAGGGGGACTGGTGCCCAGAGTGCTTCATCCTGTTAAGGACAGACGGAGTGGATGCATGTCTCCACTGGTTCTGGAGGGGGACTGGTGCCTAGAGTGCATCACTCACCCCGTGACGGTCCCAGTTGCGTCACTGCCCCTGCCGCTCATGGGCTAGCGGTGCTTGAGTTGGCGGTCTTTGCCCTGTTCAGCAGTGCTTGAGTTGGCAGTTTCTGACCTGTTCAGCGGTGCTTGACCTGTTCAGCGGTGCTTCACTTGGCGGTCTTTGCCCTGTTCAGCGGTGCTTGCCATGGCGGTCTTTGCCCTGTTCAGCGGTGCTTGAGTTGGCAGTTTCTGACCTGTTCAGCGGTGCTTCACTTGGCGGTCTTTGCCCTGTTCAGTGGTGCTTGCCCTGTTCAGCGGTGCTTGCCATGGCGGTCTTTGCCTTGTTCAGCGGTCCCTGGCCTGTCCAGCGGTGCTTGCCAAGGCGGTCCTTCATTGCCCAGCAGGCCTGTGGCTGGAGGTCCTTCATGGGTCAGCTGGGCTGTGGCTTGCGGGGCCTTCCTGGCCAGCTGGGCTGTGGCTGGCGGTGGCCTCCTGGCCAGTGACAATTGGGCTGGCCTCCTGGGCAGTGACTCTGGCGGTGGCCTCCTGGCCAGTGACGATTGGACTGGCCTCCTGGCCAGTGACGATTGGGCTAGCCTCCTGGGCAGTGACTCTGGCGGTGGCCTCCTGGCCAGTGACAATTGGGCTGGCCTCCTGGGCAGTGACTCTGGCGGTGGCCTCCTGGCCAGTGATGATTGGGCTGGCCTCCTGGGCAGTGACTCTGGCGGTGGCCTCCTGGCCAGTGACGATTGGACTGGCCTCCTGGCCAGTGACGATTGGGCTAGCCTCCTGGGCAGTGACTCTGGCGGTGGCCTCTTGGCCAGTGACGATTGGACTGGCCTCCTGGGCAGTGACTCTGGTGGTGGCCTCGTGGCCAGTGACGATTGGGCTGGCGGTGGCCTCCTGGGCAGCGGGGATGATGGCGGTCTTCTCCGCCGTGCTGCTCCTTTCAGACTTTGGAGATTTCTTCTGCCCCTTCCCCACCTTGGGAGGAGTCACAGCTGAGTCGACACTCCCCCCGGGACCCTTGTGAGCGGCTTTGCTGGCTGGAGTCTTCCCCCTCTCCCGCCGGGCACTGTCCAACTTCTGGTGCTTCACAGGGGGGGGACTGGCTGTGCAGTGGCTCCATGCCACACTGGCTGGCCTGGTGGCCGGTGCACTCCACATACCTGTAACAGGCACCACTGGTCCCGGAGATTTTTGGGCTGAGGTGCTAGTATGGGACCTATGAGTTGGAGGGGGGCAGGGGGAAGAGTACAAGCTTGGCCAGGAAAAGTTTCTTAGGAACACTGGGACGGGTAGCTGGAGGGGGTTTGGGAGTGGAGGAAGAGGTAGTGGTTGTAGGAGGTGTACGTTTGGTGACTTTGGGTGAAGGTGCATGGGCTGGAGGCTGTCGTGAGGTGGATGGCTGTTGGGTGGGTGTGTGTCTGCGTTTGTGTATCTTCGGAGGGGGCGTCACAGACACACTGGGAGAGGACACAGGGGACGTGTAAATGGGAGTGGGGGTGGTGACTGCACGTGAGCGGGGTGTGCTGGTGGGTGTGCTGGTGCGGGGCGTAGTGGCTGTAGTGGTAGTGCATGCAGGTGAGAGTGTAGATGAGACTGGGAGGGAGGAGGGAGACGAGGAGGAGGGGAACACCGTGGAGGCAGTGGATATTGGAGTGTCTGTATGTGTGTGATGCTTGCGTGTGTGCCTGTGGGATGTGTGGTGCTTATGTTTGCCTGAGCTTCCCTTGTGTGGTGAGGTGTGTGCAGGCTGGTCTGATGGTGTGCTTGGGATAGGCAGAGGTACAGGGGATTGGATCTGGGTGGAGGAAGTAGGAGGGGGGAGGCTAGACACAGGGACAATGGCTGCCATCAGTGCTGAGGCCAGAGTTTGCAGGGTTCGATGAAGGGCAGCCTGACCAGAATGAATGCCCATAGGAATGCATTTGTGTGTTGCAATTCCCTTTCTACACCCTGGATGGCATTCAAAATGGTAGACTGCCCAACAGTGAGGGACCTGAGGAGGTCAATGGCCTCCTCACTGAGGGCAGCAGAGGTGACAGAGGCAGGGGCTGAGGTGCCTGGGGCGAAAGTGATGCCCACCCTCCTGGGTGAGCGGGCACAGGGCGAAGGCTGAGAGGCCGCTGGGAGGGCGGTGCTGGTAGGGGGGGGTGGCGGCTGTACCTGTAGAAGTGGGGGGCACAGATTTTGCCGCCACCACAAGAGAGCTCCCATCGGAGGACGAGTCCATGTCGCTGGTTGCAGATCCTGTGACCGCCGTGGTGCTCCCCTCGCCCTCCGTCCCACTGGTGTATTCCGAGTCCGTGGTGTGGCCCTCCATGGCCATGTGGGATGCAGCTCCCTCGTGCTCCGGTGCCACTGTACCTCCGCCTGATGATGCTGATGCACACAAGACCAGGGAGACCACAAAAAGTGGGGGGACGACAGAAGAAAGACAGTTTGAGTGCATGGCTTACCGCTACCGTTGGCGGACAATACAGACACAGCAGCCCCCTGCACTACGTTGCGCTGTTGGGCTCTACAGATGCAATTCCTGGGATATGTCCTACATGGCTATGGTCGACATCTGCACACATAGATGACACAGGGGCATGTATACCTGTACTTGCCCCTCTACAGAGGTGGGGTGGGGTGCCACATGGCCTGCATTACGGAGGGGCCTAGCCTACGGAACTTGCCCTGGCCTAGGGAAACCCACAGCCCTCCTCCCCCACCCAGACACCTTCACTGCGCGCAAAGTCCGCTGAATGAGAGTGTACTCACCCCCTTGTGTCTGCTGTGATGCCCTCAAGCGCCCATCCAACTCAGGGTAGGCCACCGCCAGGATCCTGAACATCAGGGGGGTCATGATTCGACAGGCACCCCTCCCACGTTGGGAGGCCATCCCCAGCTGAGCCTCCGCCGTCTTCTTGCTCCAGTGGCGAATGTCCTCCCATCTTTTCCGGCAGTGGGTGTTCCGTCTGTGGTGGACCCCCAGGGTCCGAACGTCCTTGGCGATGGCACGCCAAATATCCTTCTTCTGGTGGGCGCTGACCTACATGAAATGTACAGGGGAAGAAGAGAAGTCATTACCAACTGCACCGTCGAAGTGAGTGGGCCACATCCCTACCCTTGCCATGTGGCACATGCATTCACAGTCCTTCATGCATGCAGAACTGTGCCCCCTTCCTTCTTACAACCAGCCCTCTCCACACAGGCATAGCCCATACAACGTGTTCCCTGTGTACTTACCTGTTGGTCTGGAGGACCGTAGAGTAGTGTGTACTGGGGGAGGACCCCGTAGACGAGCTTCTCCAACTCCTCTGCAGTGAAGGCAGGGGCCCTTTCCCCAGACGCACGAGCCATTGTCTCTTCCAGACCAAGGTCACAGCAGCACTTGCAGTGTAGGTCCTTTCCTGTCGAAGATCAGGTATCAAGTGATTGAACAGATAGAAAATGGCAGTCACGTCCGCGGCGGTCACGTCCGCGGCGGTGCGTACCATCACCGCTGGCGCACATCGTCATTGGCTCCTGGGACGCATAGGGTCCAAGGTTAACCAATGAAGCATTGCGCCGCGGTCTTCGACCGCCTACCTCGATGGTGTACAATGCCAGCGCAGTTACCTCACATCCCATTGTCCCACTTTAGAGGTCAGGCAGCTGCCATTTCAGGGGCCCACATGGCCTAATTCACAACTGCGTCACACAGACCTAGGCCTTGTCGCACAACACAAATACAGGCCAGATTCTGTGTATGAATGGTGTTCTGTGTAGACTGTGGGTACATACCTCTGAGTTGTATGACTCTGTGGTGGCTGTTGTCCTTCCTAGGCACCATCCACTGGGACATGTGAGGAGATGGCGGAATCCTCCGGTGTACCGACCGCTAGTGGACCTGTCGACAATGGAGGAGCGACATTTGATCATCACCTACACGTTTGACCGTGCCACAATCCAGGAACTGTGTACCCAGTTGGAGCCAGACCTGATGTCAGCAATCCGCCATCCCACAGGGATCCCCCCTCAAGTGCAGGTGCTATCAGTGCTCCATTTCCTTGTAAGTGGGTCATTTCAAACAACAGTGGCCATGGCATCAGGGATGTCCCAGCCTATGTTTTCCAACGTGTTGTCCACAGTGTTGTCTGCCCTGCTGAAACACATGCGGAGCTACATCGTTTTCCCTCAGGTGGAGGATTTGCCTTCAGTGAAAGGTGACTTCTATGCCCTTGGACATATCCCCAACATCATAGGTGCCATTGATGGGACCCATGTAGCTCTGGTCCCCCCCCCCCACAGGAGTGAACAGGTGTACAGGAACCGGAAGAGTTATCATTCCATGAATGTACAGATGGTATGTTTGGCAGACCAGTACATCTCCCAGGTAAATGCTATTTTCCCTGGCTCTGTGCATGACGCCTACATCCTGCGGAATAGCAGCATCCCTTATGTGATGGGTCAACTCCAGAGGCACCGGGTGTGGCTATTAGGGGACTCTGATTACCCCAACCTGTCATGGCTACTGACCCCAGTGAGAAATCCCAGGACCAGGGCAGAGGAACGCTACAATGAGGCCCATGGGTGGACTAGGAGGGTGATCGAACGCACCTTCGGCCTCCTGAAGGCCAGGTTCAGGTGCCTCCATATGACAGGTGGTTCCCTATTCTACTCACCAAGGAAGGTGTGCCAGATCATCGTGGCCTGCTGTATGCTTCACAACTTGGCTTTGCAACGACAGGTGCCTTTTCTGCAGGAGGATGGTCCAGATGACGGTGTTGTGGCAGCTGTGGAGCCTGTGGACAGTGATGAGGAGGAAGCAGAGGAAGAAGACAGTGACAACAGGGACTCAGGTATCCAGCAATATTTCCAGTGACACACAGGTGAGAACACATTCATGCCTACTACAAGTACTTTCACGCTTCTACCTCTATCCTGTCTGTCGACTTCAACCAGCATATGGTAACTGAGTTGTACATTTCCCTTACGGTTTCCCAGGTGTGGTTTCCAACGTGTGTCATCTGCTTAGATTCCTCATGGACTTGAGATGTGTGACATAGGTATGTTGACATTACATTTGAGAACGCATTTTGTCTCTGTCATTGCTAATACACATTTTCGAAATCACAGACTGACTCCAGATAGTTTTGTGCTTCAAGGGTGTTTATTGCAGTGCTCAATATTGGAGGGGGGTTGTAAAATGGTGAGGGGTGATGGTGGAGGAATGTCCATGGCAGAGTCCAGTCTATTAGTCTCACAGGTGCATTGTCCATATGGGCATAGGAAGTGGAGCTGGGGCAGTTCCAATATGGACAGGGTTACAAAGTGGGACAGTAGGATGACAATCAGGGTGGTCTCATTTCTTGGCGGGGGTCTTGGCATCGTGCTCTGTCTTGTTCCTGGATCTCAAGGACCGTTTGCGGGGTGGTTCTCCGTCTGCAGGGGATGGGGTGCTGGTGTGGTGGTCCTGTGGTGGTGCCTCCTGTCCACTAGCGCCAGCGGAGGTGGTGGGCAGTTCTTCGTCCATGCTAGTGTCAGGGGCCCCTTGGAGTGCCACAGTGTCCCTCCTGGTGTTAAGTATCTCCTTCAGCACCCCTACGATGGTGCCCAGGGCGGTGCTGATGGTTCTGAGTTCCTCCCTGAACCCCAAATACTGTTCCTCCTGCAGCCGCTGGGTCTCCTGAAACTTGGCCAGGACCGTTGCCATCGTCTCCTGGGAGTGGTGGTATGCTCCCATGATGGAGGAGAGGGCCTCGTGGAGAGTGGGTTCCCTAGGCCTGTCCGCCCCGTGTCACACAGCAGCCCTCCCAGTTCCCCTGTGTTCCTGGGCCTCCGTCCCCTGAACCGTGTGCCCACTGCCCCCAGGTCCCTGTTGTTGTTGGGGTGGTGGGTTATCCTGGGTTCCCTGTAGTGGTTGACACACAGCTGATTGACGTGTCCTGGGTACGGAGGTATGGGCCCGCTGGGTGGGTGCTGTGCTGGTGTTACCAGAGGGTGGAAGGTCTGTGGTGGCCTGTGACTGGGTGTGGAGAACCGACTGTCCCGAGGCCCACGATGGTCCGGGCTGGTCATCTGGATCCAGTTGGACAGAGCTGCTGTCATCACTGTGGGCCTCCTCTGTGGGTGGGGTGGAGATGTCTGGACCCTCCTGTCTGGTGACGCTGGGTAGTGGTCCTGCAGGGGTGTAAAAGCATAATTATTGCATCTGTGTGTGTCATGGTGGGCAATGGGTGGGTGACCGTGTACCCCAGTGCTAGCACTCCTGTGTGGGGGCTTGTGTGATGATGGTTGAGGGGGGTGTTATGGGTATGTGCAGTGGGCATGCTTTAGTGATGGGTGTCCATGCTTTGTTGTGTCATGCAGGGCTTGGGGTTGGGATGGGTGGTTTGTGTTATTAGTACATTTGTGAGGAGTTGGAGTGATGGGGGAGGGGGCGAGGGTGGGGGTCTGTGATAGTATGCAGGTAGGGTGGGGGATATGATAGTTAAGATTTGACTTACCAGAGTCCATTCCTCCACCGACTCCTGCGAGGCCCTCAGGATGCAGAATAGTCAAGACCTGCTCCTCCCATGTTGTTAGTTGTGGGGGAGGAGGTGGGGGTCCGCCGCCAGTCCGCTGTACCGCGATGTTGTGTCTGGAGATCACGGAACGCACCTTCCCCCGTAGGTCGTTCCACCTCTACCTGATGTCGTCCCGATTTCTTGGGTGCTGTCCCACTGCATTGACCCTGTCGACTATTCTTTGCCATAGCTCCATCTTCCTAGCTATGGAGGTGTGCTGCACCTGTGATCCGAATAGCTGTGGCTCTACCTGGACGATTTCCTCCACCATGACCCTGAGCTCCTCCTCCGAGAACCTGGGGTGTCTTTGCCGTGCCATGGGGTGGTGTAGGTGATGTGTGGGGTGGTGTATGTGGTGATAAGTGTGGTGATATGTAGTGGTGTGTGGTGTTTTGTGCGTGGAAGTAGTGTGGGTGATGGTGTTGAGTGCCTGGGGCTGCTAGTTTGTGGATGGTGGTGTCTCTCTCTGTGCTTCCTTCAGATTTTTTGGTCGTAGGGGTTTGTGGGTGATGTGGGTGTGTGTTTTATATTGTAATGGGTGTGTGGGAGTGGTGTATGTATGTGTATCAGGTGTGTGTATTTGGAATTGTCCAATGTGGCAGTGTTTTGTAAGGGTGTGTGTATTTTGAGCGTGGCGGTGTGTACCACCAATGGAATTCCGCGGTTGAAAGACCGCCGCGTGAATTTGTGGGTCGTGATAGCATGGGCGTATTTCTGTTGGCGTGACGGTGGAGGATTTGTTTTCGCCAGTTTATCACTGACCTTTGATGTGGCGGACTTGTGTGGGTGTCTGAATTTTGTCGGATTTCGGGATGTGAGTCATAATAGCTGTGGCGGAATTCCACGGCCGCGGCGGTGTGTTGGCGGTCTTCTGCACGGCGGTAAGCGTCTTTTACCGCCAATGTTGTAATTACCACCAAAATGCCTTCCAAGTCTGACAATAACACCAATTCGCACTGCAAATGGTTATCATTCAAACGATGTGGGACTGTTCCTCAATACTGTATTAATATAATGTTAGGGATTGCACCGGCATTTTTTTCTTTGAATCATGCCAAACAATAATGCTTATTAATTTTTTCCTTACAACTGCTCCAACTAGTAATAGAATAACAGGGAAGGACATTACACCTTTCTATTTTAGGCCTTCAGCTACTATTCTATGAAACACACCAAAATAAGTAATGCTTATTATCTTTTCTTAGCAAGTGCACTGACTGTAATATTACAGAATAACACTACACATCTATTTTCAAGAAGACCTAATCGTTTTTTGGAATTATTAAGGCATGATGATTACAATGACAGAACACAAAAATCGAGATGCATCGCCCTGCCAGGCACCACTCATAAATAAAACTTAACTGAGATTCAGGTTTTTAAATGAAATGTTCATAAGAGACATCCCACTATAGTACCTTGAACTCCTCGAGGGATCGGCCACTTTGCTTTCTGGAGTCCGATGGCAGGACTCTAGCTGGAGTCAGACTGTGACCTGAGTGCTGCTTTCAGACACAGCCCCATTGCCACTGGCCCAGACTAAGGGTCTGATTACGAGGCTGGCGGTCCGAAGACCACCAGCCTGGTGGTGGCTGTTGGATCGCCACAGCTGTGGAGGTCCAAACACCCCATTATGATGCTGGATGGCAGGCCTGCCAACCTACTGCTGTCCTCACCAGGATCTCAGATCCCGATTGGCTGACGGTGGCGCAGGTTGTAATCTGCCAGGGCGATGCTAAACTCAGCACCGTCCTGCTGGTTACAACCTTGATCTCCGCCAGCCTTTTCATGGTGGCCTAACCGCCATGAAAAGGGTGGTGGAGAACAAGTGCAGGGAGCCACAGTGCAGACAGTGCGCATTTTGAGGGTCCTGGGCCCCCTGCGTGTGGCAGCATTGCCGCCGGCTTTATTATGAGCTGGCGACAATGCTGCTGCTCCTTTCCCAGTGGGCTGCAAGGTTTCTGTCGGTCAGACCTGTGGGAAAGTCATTATGGGGCTGGCGGGGAGGTTGCCAGCACAGTGGTGACCACCTCGTTGGGAGTTTGGCGTAAGGGTGTTTCCGTCCGCCAAACTCCTAATCAACCCTTATGATTTCAGTGCTTGGCTGCTGCGAGGGAAGGCCTGTGCTAGACTCACTCAAGCTCTAGAAAAGCAGCAAGCCAGAGCCCGGAGCAAGCTGCACGGATACACAGTGTCCCTAAACGATATTTCATTCAATTTACAACAGGTTGCGCAGTAGCCCTCATGACGGAGATTTGGTAATGCTGGGCTAAAATCATTTTTGAAGAGCCCTGTGCACAAACTTACCTGTTTTTTACAATAGAAAGAAAAATGCAACACATTTAAATGTTCAAATACAAACTTGTATTTACTTTTTTCTCCAGAATAAGGCTACGAGCTACACAAAGGGGGTAGGTGAGCTACCAGTAGCTTGTGACCGACTGGTTGGAGACACCTGGATTAAAGGAATCTTGTTAGAAATGGGGTCTCTGTTTGGCAGTCAGTTTGCACTTTGTCCAGGCAGGGACCCTCACTCTAGTCAGGGTAAGGGAGTTACACTCCTCAGACAACCCCTTCTCACCCCCTTGGTAGCTTGGCACAAGCAGTCAGGCTTATCTCAAAGTCAATGTGTAAAGTATTCATAATAACACACAGAGTAATACACTGAAAACACTACAACAGGGACACAACACCCGTTTACAAAAATAGCCAATATTTATCTAAATCAAACATGACCAAAATGACAAAAATCCAACATACGCAAGCAAAGATATACATCTTTAAAAAAGTTTTAATCTATAGAAATAAATGGATGCATTGTTTTTACACAAAGTACCAGGTATGCATCAAAAATTAAGCCACACAGGTGAGCGTGCGTCGGAAAAGTAAGCGATGCGTCAATTCCTGACTTGCAAGTGAGGCCGTGCGTTGAGTCTTCTCTGGTCGGGTCGGCGATACATTGTTTTTCTCTCCTGCAGAAGAGTGACGCATCGATTTCCGGGCAAGCAGCCTGGGGTCCGTGCTGGTTCACTGTGGTTTTGACACCCAGCAACAATGCATGCAAAATCCTGACGCACTTGGGTGAAGAGCCGCGCTGTGCGGGTGATGTGTCGATTTTGGCAACTGCAAGCGGGTGTTGTGTCGATTTGTCAGCCGCATTGCAGATGGCGCGTCGATTTTTCTGCCGCAAAGCAGGTACTGTGTCGATTTTTCTTCCACTCTGCTCTGGTGCATGGATTTCAGCCTTGGCTCCACCAGCTTCTCCTTTCAAGGGCCCAGGGACTTGATTGGGCGCTACTCCGCAGGATAGGAGTTTAGGTGCTGGCAGAAGAAGTCTTTGATGGGCCTGAGACTTCAGAACGGGGGGCAAGCTCATTCTAAGCTCTTGGAGACCCTTCACAAGCAAGAAAACACAGAAAAGTCCAGTCTTTGTCCTCTCTCAGGTAGAAACAGCAACTGCAGGCCAACCCAGCAAAGTACACTCACCAGCAGTACTCCTCGTTCAGCTCTTGGCAGAGGTTCCTCTTGATCCAAAAGTAATATAAAAGTCTGGGGTTTTGGGTCCACTACTTATACTCATTTCTACCTTAGGCAAGTAGGCAAACTTCAAAGGAAAGTCTCTGTTGTTCACAAGATCCTGCCTAGCACAGGCCTGGTCCCAGACACACTCCAGGGGGTCGGAGCCTGCATTGTGGGAGGACAGGCATAGCCCTTTCAGGTGTAGGTGTCAGCTCCTCCCTCCACACTCTAGCCCAGGAGACTCATCAGGATTTGCAGGACATTCCTCACCTCCCTTTGTGTCACTGTCTAGAGAGAATTCACAAACAGCCCAACTGTCAGTCTGACCCAGGCATGGATTCCACAGGCAGGCAGAGGCACAGAATGGTTAAGCAAGAAAATGCCCACTTTCTAAAAGCAACTTTACCAACAGCTGCATTTTTAAATTGTGTGTTCAGAGACCCCAAACTCTGTATCTGTTTCTCCTCCCAATGGGAAACTGTAGTTAAAAAGGTATTTAATAAAGGCAGTCCCCATGTTAATCTATGGGAGGGATAGGCCTTGCAATAGTGAACACTGAATTTGGCAGCATTTCACTATCAGGACATGTAAAACACAACAGGACATGCCCTACCTTTTAAATACACTGCACCCTGCCCATGGGGCTACCTAGGGCCTCCCTTAGGGGTGACGTACATGTAGTAAAAGGGAAGGTTTGGGCCTGGCAAGTGGGTACAGGTTGAATTGGCAGTGCAAGACTGCACACACAGACATTGCAGTGGCAGGGCTGAGACATGTTTTCAGGGCTACTCATGTAGATGACACAATCAGTGCTGCAGGCCCACTAGTAGCATTTGATTTACAGGCCCTTGGCACCTCTAGAGCACTTTACTAGGGAGTTGCTAGTATATTAAATATGCCAATCAGGGAAAAGCCAATTACAATACAGTTTACACAGAAAGCACTTGCACTTTAGCACTGGCCAGCATTGGTAAAGTGCCCAGAGTACCAAAACCAGCAAAAACAATGTCCAGCACACAGTCAAAAATACAGGAAGCAGAGGCAAAAAGACGGGAAACCACGCCAAGGATGCCAGGTCTAGCATGTGTCCCCCCCCAGCTGAAACTAGGGAGAACTACCCAACCTCATAGGAGTTCCCATCTCTAATGTGAAAGAATCTGGACAGACCATCAGAAGTGGCGTGTTCTGTACCAGGACAGTGTTCCACCGTAAAGTCCAATCCCTGTAGGGAGATGGACCACCTCAACAGTTTTGGGTTCTGGGTTCTCACCCCTCATCTGCATTAACCATCTGAGGGGCCTGTGGTCTTTCTGAACCCAGAAGTGAGTCCCAAACAAGTATGGCCTTAGCTTCTTCACCGTCCAGAACACATTAAAAGCTTCATTCCCAATTGCACTCCACTTCTGTTCCCAGGAAAGTAACCTCCTACTAATGAAGGCTACAGGCTGGTCTAGGCCCTCTTCATTTAGCAGTGCTAGAACTGCCCCTAAATCAGGCTTTCACTGTGATCCTACAGGCCTTATATATCCCTGCAACCACAAGGGTCCAGTAGACACAAAAGTATAAGGCTTTTGAAAATCTGCCATAGTTAGAAGTTACAGATGAAAACATAGACAGAAGAGCTGTTTTTTTCAACTCAATTTCAATATTTTTTTATTTCAACTGTTACTTTCTATAAAAAAAAGCCTAGACCCCCTGCTAAATCCGGAATTTTGTCTCCTTTTCAGAAATGCATAGCTTTCCGGAATCTACCATTGGTTTCCCAACCATTTCTACCACTAACTGAAAGGAGGTTGAAAGCACAAAAATAGGAAAAATGGGCTATGTCCCAGTAAAAGGCCGAACCTGTGTTGAAAAATGTTTTCTAATTCAAGTCTGCCTGTCCCTGAAAGTAGGGAAGATGGTGATTTTAGCACCACAAGCCTTTTGTTGATGCTATTTGCATGGAAAAAGCCAGATGCTATCTTCTGCAGCATTTTTACCCATTTTTCCCAAAATCACCAAATTCTAGCTGTATTTTGGCTAATTTCCCAGTCTTTTCCATGGAAATCCACATACCCTGGGTACCTTTAGAATCTCCAGGATGTTGTAAAAAAATGGGTGCAAATTTGTCATGGATAGCTTAAGTTATGGGGTCCTAAGCGCAAACTACTCCAAATGGCCAAAAAAAGGCTTAGCCTAAGAGGTGGAAAAGGCTTAGCAGCGAAGGGGATAAGGGCAAAAACTCCATTTGTGATTAGTGAGACATTGCTAAGTTCAACTTACAGTATAATATAATACACTGTTCCAAGAAAGAAAAAAATAATAAAAATATTAGGAAGTCCTGATCACTAGGAGCAAGAGTCCTCACACACCGTATTTGGTGTCATGCTTCATCATCGGACAGCTCCTCGTCAGACCGGCGCTGCAATGTCTGATGGGCACCCCCCAAAGGGGGGCTCTTTGCCAGAGATCTTTTGTTGTCGATGATGCCGCGGAGCCAAATATGGGTCTGAAGGGAAAGGAGAAAACACAAAAGTAAAGAGTAAAATTGGCTCAGAACCCTCACTAAATATTTATTTATTCTATGATGTTGGGAAATGGCCAAAATTAAAAAATAAGGGAGTGAAATAGAGTAAATGCTCACACACTCACTAGAAACAAAATGGAGAGGAAGACGGAAATTATCCGACGTTCCTCAATATGCGGTCGACATGTTTCGCGTCTCTTATGGTCCACAAGGATCCTGTGACGCTTCTTCAGGACCTACTATATCATTAGACTTCTCCAATAGAAAAAAGGCAAATATAGACTCCTGCACTCTAACGTTCACGGTCAAGACGTCATCAGTCACTTACTAGAGTTCACTTTAACCCAGACTGGCTGTTCCTATCAGTCACCCTAAGGACATGAAGTGAAGAGGTTAAAATTGCATAGTTTCTTCATCAACAATCGCTCGTCATAATGAAACAATAATTCCATCAAGCCAATAATGTAATAGTGACAAACTGTGCAACACAAAGTGATAAAGTGGATGGTAGCAACCCATGCTAGTGATATGCAGGAGGGCTTACCATCTCAACTAGAGAACGGGCTTCATGGGATCACGCAGGCCTGTTGCCCGATTAACAAGAGATCTGGTCATGAGATAAACAGAGGTATAAACAAGAAGACAAGTATCTCTGTTACCAAAAACTTAACAGCATCATTTGCATGGTCACAGGGAGCGTGCAAAAGTTTTACACACAGAATGCACTTAAATATCTAATCAAGTCAAACACACCAAAAGTCAGAAACCACATAAATCACAAAATCGTTAGTACTGGTAATGGTCACCAAAGGTTACAAGTAAATCAATGTCCACAGCTAAATGTGCAAAACATTGTTTAGACAAGGTCAGAATACGCTTAAACGTACATATAGGGGGTCATTACGACTTTGGCGGGAAGTACCGCCGTCAGAATACCGCTGCGCAGTCAAAAGACCGCCGCGGTAATTCTGAGTTTCCCGCTGGGCTGGCGGGCGACCGCCAGAAGGCCGCCCGCCAGCCCAGCGGGAAACCCCCTTCCACGAGGATGCCGGCTCCGAATGGAGCCGGCGGAGTGGAAAGGGTGCGACGGGTGCATTTGCACCCGTCGCGATTTTCAGTGTCTGCTATGCAGACACTGAAAATCTTGGTGGGGCCCTGTTAGGGGGCCCCTGCAGTGCCCATGCCATTGGCATGGGCACTGCAGGGGCCCCCAGGGGCCCCACGACACCCGTTACCGCCAACCAGGTTCTGGCGGTCAAAACCGCCAGAACCAGGCTGGCAGTAAGGGGGTCGGAATCCCCATGGCGGCGCTGCCTGCAGCGCCGCCATGGAGGATTCCTCAGGCCAGGGGAAAACCGTCGGGAAACCGCGGTTTCCCTTTTCTGACAGCGGTTTTACCACCGCGGTCAGAATAGGCCTGGATGCACCGCCAGCCTGTTGGCGGTGCATCCGCGGTCAGTCGCGTTAGAAAAATGACAAATAATGCAGAGTGCAATCAAAAACACCAGGTCATACAACAGGAGTCAGTGTATCTGTAAATGTTGTAGAAGGTAGTAATAATCTGTTAAACCTAGGAGGCCCGGATAGTACTCTACATCCTGGGTAACTCCCTATTGCAGAAACAATTTACCTGACATCTGAAAAAAGGATCCAGGGCTAAAGGGATCCCCGTAATAACTTCGTATTATAGGTATCTACACAGCAGTAGGGAAATGAAACACGAGTCCCCAACTGCGGGACCGGTTTCTGTTTGAAGAGGCAACATCGCGTACAAACTAAAGTACAGAAAAGGTACAGAGACACTTACTTGCGAGTAACCGGTATCAAATATGGCACCTACCCTCTGGCCACGTTCCCGAAAGAGAATGAAGCCGGGCGCCCAGGGGAATAAATAATACGCGTGCAGAGCGCGCGCAGTCCAATTACTCTCTTTGTTGCCTAGCGGCTAACACACGGGTGGTAGACTAGAGCCGAAGCGTGTAGCACAAAAATAAAAATAGAAAGGGGACTTCAGAATAAGGTCGCTGAAGTCAAGAAGTATGTCGGCCATTTTAAGCTAGTGTAAACTCTCAAGTGATGTGTACATGATCCAGTATAAAACAAAACAAAGGCATTGGAAAACAGGGTTATCTACGCCCTGTGACATATCAATCTCTGTCAATGTTGCGACAATTGGTCATACAACATCATGATGTACAGTCATTTAATTAGTCAAAAAATCAGGATGTCGGTGGTAAATGTTTCCTCAAAAACCCATGTATCAACAGCAACAAGAGGTTATCGATGGATGTGGGTAATTAATAGGCCCACAAACTGCCTACATAGAGAAGTTAAACCAAGGTATGTCATCATTTAACCCTTGACGATGGGTGTTAAGTCTGTACACCCAGCGCTGTTCAAGTTCAAAGAGTGGACAGGTTCCTTTTAGGGCACAGGTCTGTAGTACAACCCACCACATGTCATCTGGTGTATGATTAAGTTCAATAAAATGAATGCTGAGTTTGGTTGTGGCTCGTCCACAGCGGATGTTGCTACGGTGTTCGTTTATCCTCACTTTGACAGCTCGTGTAGTCATCCCTACGTATCGCAAATTACAAGGACAAGTAATCAGATAAATACAGTTACGAGTTCAACTTACCACTCTCCACTCCACCAGGGATTCCAGTCAAGCCTTCAGGATGTAGGATCTGCAAGACCTTCTCCTCCCAGGGAAAGTTGTAAAGGGGGGCTGGGAGAACCACCACCAGTCAACTGGGCCTCCATGTGATGCGTGGAGGCCAGTAAGCGCACTCTCCCGTGCAGGTCGTTCCACCTCTTCCTAATTTCTTCCTTTGTGTACATATTGTTAGCTACAGCATTCACTCTGTCCAGTATTCTGGACCACATTTGCCTTTCCTGAGATATGGATGTAATTTGTACTTGTGCTCCAAACAATTGTGTCTCTACTCTAATGATTTTAGCCACAATGACAGACCTGCTCTCCCTCTGTGAAACGTGGATTTCTGATCCCTGCTGTTGTGACAGCAGGTGCGGTCTGTGTACTGTACTGAACGGGTGTGCAACAAACTCCTGCCGTCATGGAATCGCCACTGATACACCACCAGCACGACTATGTTATCTAAATAGGCTCAGCGGGATCCCGCCATCAAGACAGCAGGAGGCAACTGGCATGGCAGAGTGCACTCTGTTGTGGTGGTCTGCGTCTCAGCCTTAATACATCTAAATAGAGCAGATAGTCTTTTCAGGTCTGCCGCAGATTGGCGGTAAGACCGCCAAGATCTAAATCAGGGCATAGTCAGTCGTAGTATTGCTTTATTGTTTAAATTTTCAAAATGTGTTACAATTAGCACATCAGAAAAACAAAGCTCATAAGACGTGAACAAGATGATCCTTTCAGTTTAGTACAGTCATAAAGCAAGAATCATAAGGCTAAAAGTAAAGTGTTACCGTCTAAAAGTAAAAAGAGTATTTAAAAACAAGTATGTGATAAGGTTTAGTGATGTTTTCCAAATATGTGGCATGCACACTTCAACAAACAATTGTTATTAAGTCCATTCTATAAGAGCAGGGGCTGCCCCAGGCACTGGGAAAAGATTTGGGCAGAATTGGGTCAAAAAGCAAGCACTGAGGGTTCCCACAGGCTTTGTGGGGCATGGACCGCCTTTGTAATATTGTTGTTCTATTTACATGTCTCTGAAAAAACAATAATAACAAGCTTAAAAATGTTATTAAGTCAAGCATGTGCTTGTTAGGTATACATGATGCAGTGTATTGGAGATGGTATGACTTTAAGAAGGGTTCAAGAGTGTGTGGTGCTGCAAACCCTTCTGGCATACTAAGACATCTGAACTATGAAGCAGCCTGCTTGTAAGGGAGTCTGGGCAGCTTTTAAATTTTTCATATATGAAGACCAAGAACTTCATCAATTTTCCAATGCAGCTGTTTGTAGGTTAAAGAACAATTCAGTTGCTTTTCTTACTGTACCAAAAGTTAGTTTTCTGAATATTGACAGAAGATACTTGCTATATATTTCTTTTAGATTTGTGCAGACACATAGAATATGATCTAAGGTCTCTAGTATGCAGGATTTTGGGGTCAGATAATGATTGTTCCAAGCTCACTCAAATTTCTTGAGTGAAATATATAGGATCCAGAATTTTAAATATTTCTGTTTGATATTGACTTCAAGATTAGAGTCAATATAGTATTGCCTGACTTAAAAAAAAGAGTTTGAAGATAGCCTGTGGGTTTATAATAAGATACTCAACTACGTCCCTCATTCCAACATAGTCCTGCAGTAGGTTTCTTATAGTCTTTTTGCGGTTGGGTTTTGTCTAGTGGAGGTACATTGTGCTCCAGAATTGCAGCAGTAACACTTGAATAGGAAACAGAGAAGTCTATTTATGAGAGTTGTAAATTTCTTCTAAATTATACTCCTCAGAGTGTTACTTTTTGCCATTGACCAAAATAGTTATTTTTTACGTTGAATTTAAAGTTTTCACAGAGGATATCAGGTTCTAGTCAAATCATCGAATTAGGATTTGAAGAAAGAAGGTTTAATAATGTTCTTATGTCTGTATGTAGATACTTTCTAGTTTTTCTATTTGTTTTACTGAGGCAAACAGAAGCACAAGTTCAGGCAGGAAAGAAATTGGTGTTCAGAGTGTGAATAGTTGCATTAATTGCTCATCTACCATGTAGGGATGCAAACCTCTTTATTGTTCCATGCCATCACTCCCCTAGCTCCCCATTGCCTGTGCTCCTGGTCCTTATTCATGCCACTGTGAATTTTTCATCGCCTAGTCAGAAACCACCAGTGATAGTATGCTGTTGAATATGGTGCATTCCACTTTTCCAGTATGCTGGCCGCATTACAGCTTTGGTGTCTGTTAGACTGCACCACCAGAATGGGGAATGTGACAGTCTGGTAATGATATGGGGCCTAATTTAGGTCAGGGCGGAGGCATAATTTAGGTCTGGGCGGAGGAGAATACTCTGTCACAAAGGTGACAGATATCTCGTTCGCCTTATTACGATCCCATGATATCCTATGGAGATCATAACAAGGCGGACGGGATATCCATCATGTTTGTGATGGAGTATTCACTCTGCCAAGATCTAAATCAGACCTATAGTCACTTAAAAATCACAGATGTGGTTTTGAATTAGAAACAAAATTGAAATTTGCTAAATCCATAACTCTCAAAACAGCCATGCAAACCATTACTTGCACATCAAATACAATGCTCATGACTCGTTTAGTCTAGTCACAAGGATTTATAAAGTGCATAGTTACCCAACGTTGTTCCCAACGCTAAAACATCCGGTCATGTAGGCTACTGTCATTACTCGAAAATAAATGTCTTTAGCATTTTTCTAAATTTAAGTTAAGTCTATGTTAGAAATGGGGTATTTGGTTGGCAGTCAGGTTACCCCCTGTCCAAGCAAGGGCCCTCACCCAGTACGGGCATAGGAGAAACACACTTGGTTAACCCCACTCACCCCCTTGGTAGCTTGGCATGAGCAGGCAGGCTCAACTCAGAAGCAATGTGTAAATATTTGTACCAACACACACAGTAATACAGTGAGAACACTACAAAATGGACACCACAGCAGTTTAGAAAACTAGGTCATATTTATCAAAATCAAACAAGACCAAACAACAAAAATCCAACACAAATAAGTTAAAATATGAATTTTCAAAAGAATAAGAGTCTTACTCCATAGGAAACAATGGAAACGATGATTTTTACACAAAGTACCTGGTTAGCGTCAAAAATAAAGCTGCACGGGCGTAAGTGCATCAGAAAAAGCAGCAATGCATCAAATCCTTCCTCGCAAGGGAGGCTGTGAAGCCATTTCTTCTCCAGTCAGGTTGGCGATGCGTCGATTTCTGGACGGGCACCTCAGATCCACGCAGAGTCGGGTTGACTTTGACACCCACGGACGATGCATGGAAAATCCTGTCGCACAGTGTTAGAAAACGGCGCTGCGTGGGGTTTGCATTGTTATCAGCAGCCGCAAGCGGGTGTTGGGCGTTGTTTCTCCATCCGCGATGCGTCGATCTCCCAGTCGTGATGAAGGGGGAGCACCGATTTTAGCCGCAAAGCCAGCGGCACGTTGTTTATCAGCCGCTTTGCAGATGGTGCGTCGAAATTTGCGCGGCACCGCGTTTTCTGCATGGATTTTCAGCTCTTGCCTGCTAAATTCACCTTTCAAGGGCCCAGGGACTGAATAGGGCACCACTTGCCAGGGCAGGAGTCTCAGCAGAGAGTCCAGATGTTAGCAGTGGAAGTCTTTGATGGCCCTGAGACTTCAAAACAGGAGGCAAGCTCAGTTCAACTCCTTGGAGATTCTTCACAAGCAGGAATATACCACAAAGTCCAGTCTTTGTCCCCTTTCACAGGCAGAAACAGAAACTGCAGGATAGCCCAACAAAGCACAATCACAGGCAGGGGCAGCATTCCTTTTCAGCTCTTTGGCTCTTCTCCTTGGCAGAGGTTCCTCTTGGTTCCAGAACTGATCTAATTTTCAGGGGTTTTGGGTCCAATACTTGTACCTCTTTCTGCCTGTGAAGTAAGCATACTTCAAAGGAAAGTCTCTGTTGTTCACAAGATCCTGCCTTGCCCAGGCCAGGCCCCAGACACACACCGGGGCAGGGGGGGAAGGTTGGAGACTGCATGTGAGAGGGAAGGCACAGCCAATTCAGGTGTGAGTGACCATTTCTCCCTCCCCTCCTAGCACAGATGGCTCATCAGGATATTCAGACTACACCCAAGCTCCCTTTGTGTCACTGTCTAGAGGAGAGGTGCAAACAGCCCAACTGTCAAACTGACCCAGAAAGGGAACCCACAAATAGGCAGAGTCACGGAATGGTTTAAGCAAAAAAAATGCCTACTTTCCAAAAGTGGCATTTTCAAACTAACAATCTAAAAACCAAAAAAACAACTTCACTAAAAGATGTATTTTTAAATGATGAGTTCAGAGACCCCAAACTCCAAATTTCTATCTGCTCTTTAAGAGAATTTGCACTTTAATAATATTTAAAGGCAGCCCCCATTTACCCTGTGAGAGGGAGAAGCCTTGCAACAGTGAAGACTGAATGTAGCAGTATTTCACTGTCAGGACATGTAACATACATCAGTACATGTCCCACCTTTAACATACACTGCTCCCTGCGCATGTCTCTACGTAGGGCCTACCTTAGGGGTGCCTTACATGTATGAAAAGGGAAGGTTTAGGCCTGGCAAGTGGGCACACTTGCCAAGTTGAATTGGCAGTTTAAAACTGCACACACAGATTATGCAGTGGCAGGTCTGAGACGTGTTTACAGGGCTACCAATGTGGGTGGCACAACCAGTGCTGCAGGCCCACTAGTAGTATTTGATTTACAGGCCCTGGGCTCCTCTATTGCACTTTACTAGGGACTTACTAGTAAATCAAAAATGCCAATCATGGACAAGCCAATTACACATACATTTTACATAAGAGCGCTTGCACTTTAGCACTGGTAAGCAGTGGTAAAGTGCCCAGAGTATCAAAAACAGCAAAAACAGAGTCCAGCACACATCACAACCTGGGAAGCAGAGGCAAAAAGTTAGGGAAGACCACAACAAGGATGCCAAGTCTAACAACTCAGTCCTCCTGACTTGAAGTGGAACAGCATTCGAGAGCTTAGAAACAATATAGGAATATGAGCAACTGTCGGCTCTAGCTTTCGTGATCTTTGGCACTTTCAGAAGGTGCAGACTTGATGAGCACAGTGGTCTTGTCGGATGGTGAGGTGTCACTAGCCTCTGAATAAGTTTAGACCCTTTGTTATGGACAGCTCTATGCGCCAGGCAAAGTGCTTTGAATTGGATCCTTTTTTGTACAGGAAGGCAATGAAAGGATGTCCGGGCAGCAGTTATTGATTGAGATGTGGGAATTTTCAGCACTGCTCAAACTGCTGCACTTTGTATACCCTGCAGTCTGTTTATGACTGCCTTGGCACTTCATAAATACAGTATAGATGGCTTCCATAATCTAATCAGGAGATAATTAGGCCTTCTACCACCACTCTCTGTGATGAGTCTGGCACATATAACTTTGCCTTTAACATTATCAAGAAAACAACTATAAGTATACCATGATTTATTTGTTTGTGCACATCTTGGTATTTAATAATGTGTTTTTAGATGTTATCACATATTGGTATAAATGTTGTGAGGTCATATACATTGCATTTAGTGTACGAATATAGGGGCCTATTCACAAATTGCATGTTGTGGTATGTTTAATAGTACGACAATAGTGCCAGTGATGCAGTACAAATTTCTATTCACTAACCTACGGGTGAAAGTCTATGCCACCATGTCTCCTTTTTTATGTACGGAGGTCTCCTTCTTGACGGCAGTGATCTCTGCACTCATAGCTATACGTTTTAGTAGTAAATTAGGGATGGACAGGGAAGCATGGCAGGAAAATCAGTAATACGTAATACTAAAGAGAAGGAATTAAGGGATGAGTAAAGAAGGGATAAGGGAGGCCCAAGGAGAGGTTCAGGTAGAGACATGCACCCTCCCACAAAAGAGTAAGCCCATTGCTATTCACAAATTGCGCTTTTATATTTACTACAGCAAAAATGGACTAAAAACAATCATACATGCACTCCACATAAAAGTTGGAGCAAGTCCAACACCACGAATGGCCAACCAGTGGTAACATATTTTAACATTTTAAATATATAAATTTAATTTAATGTTGAAAAAATTATATACACATAAAACATAGCTGTTAGTTAATTCTAAAATATGTACATAACTTTTTATACTTTTTCCTGCAGGGTAAGTAAATATACATGTATTTTATGTGGAAAAATATATTTATTTTTTTCAAATCTTACCAAAATAACTATTATTTAGTATATTCAGAATAAATATTAAGTTCAAAATGAAGTTAATAAGGCTGCCTCCTTTTATTTTATTCTATATTTAAAATTAATATTTCATATTAATTTACATTATTATTTATCTTAAAATAGTTGTATTATTATTTTTTAAAGTGTAGTAAAGGTATAAACTTTTCCATACACTCTACCGTAAGAAGCTTACCACACCACTGGTGAAGATCTCCACCTAGATGTGAAAAGTTTAAAGTAGTAGCTTTACACTTCTAAATTAGGCTCTACTCCCTGAAATCAGGGGATAGATTCATGGATCGCTACAGTTTGTAGTAAATTAACACTTGCAAATGCTGAATAGCCTAACGTAGTAAATGTACTGCAAAGAGTAAGAATAAACTTACATGTGTATATTTACTTATAAATAGATGTACTTTGGTAAATCGCCCCCTAAGTTTGCGTGGTTGTTTTGTGAGTTATCACTTGCACAGCTCCCCATGACTGGCAAATGTTTTTGTTTTTCAGAATTTTAATTCGTAACCAACCGTGTACTTAAACTATGTTTTTTCAAGTTGATTTCAGAGGTGTTTGCACATTCATTAATGTGTTATAGCAGGTCCTAACCATAACTTCACTTAAACTGTAGTTTTTTCATTGAAGTTTTATAAAGACGTACTACATCCAGTTTTTGGCTTGGCTCTTTGCTACGCCCTGAAACCTTCCGCCGCAGGTAACCCATTCACTGACATCTTAACGATTTGTACGACCCCATGCAAGATATGTTATGGGGGCTCTGTTTTTGGAAGAACTTTTAATTTATTAACCCTTTTTGGCTCATTCAAGCCCCCCGGATGTCAAACTATATTAAATTACATTTTAAACATTTAGATACAGGGACATGCAAAAACAGTTGAAAGCTTCAGCTTCCTGGTGTGTGCAGCAAACGGTCTTAAATAAAAGAACCATTGAAGAAGCATGGATAAAGCCTTTCACTTTTTGGTGTGGATCTAGAATTTTACTTGCATCAACATGTTATGTGGAATTCAGAGATTAACCCTGTTGTTACTCCCACTGTAGGAAAGAAATGCTAAGGGTGACTATGTAGATGTTTAGTGGACTATGGGATTATATTAAATATTATATTTAATATAAGATTACATTAAAATAAAACATGTGTATAGCACATAGAATTTGAGCTTTAATTGAAAGATGTCTGTAATGCCAAACATATCCCCCTTCACTACTATGTTTTTGCTTTAACAGTGAAAATCAAAGAGCTACTTTGTGGAACTAAAGAAATATTTAAATGATTAGGAAAAAGCGAGCCATTGGGACATTGGCCCTCATTACAACCCTGGCGGTCGGTGTTAAAGCGGCGGTAATACCGCAAACAGGCTGGCAGAAAAAAAAATGGGATTACAACTGTGGCGGAAACCGCCAACATAGACAGTCACTTTAACACTCCGACCGCCACGGCGGAAGAAACAAACAGCGCGGCAGTTACCGCCAACAGACAGGCGGGGGACAAAGTACCGCCCACCCTATTACAAGAGGCCTATCCGCCACCTTTTCCGGGGCGGAACCAACGCTATCAAAAGCACGGCAGAAACAGTACACAGAAGGGAAAACACTCACCTCTCGACACCCAACGAGGAACCACGACGCCATGGAGCCCGAACTCCACGTACTGCCCATGCTGGTTTGCTTCCTCTTCTATGAGGAATACAACGGCGACGGCGGCGACCACGGTGAGTACTGCGCCTACAACACAGGGGAGGTGGGGAGGAAACAGAGTGACACACACACACACACAACACCCCCACCCTCACCACCACACACAATAACAGACACACAAATACATGCAGCAACATTACATATACACCCCCCACCCCCTGGAAGAACGCAGGGACAAAAGGAAATTATTGTAATCCAGTATTCAAAAGTAAAAATTCAGTATATACAAATATGTACACCAACTACACAAGTCCGGATAGTGTACTAATCATTGTCCGTGGACCACTGGGCCCAAAATGCATGGGCGAGGCCCACACATGATACCTGACTCAAAACGGAGACAATGGGACAATGGCTGCCATCAGTGCTGTGGCCAGAGCCTGAAATGCTCTCTGTTGGGCTGCCTGCCCAGAATGAATGCCCTCCAGGTATGCATTTTTTTGTTGCAAATGCCTCTCGACACCCTGGATGGCATTCACAGTGGTCGATTGTCCAACAGTGAGGGATCTCAGGAGGTCAATAGCCTCCTCACTGAGGGCAGCAGGGCTGACTAAGGCAGGGCCTGAGGTGCCTGGGGCAAAGGAGATGCCCACCCTCCTGGGTGAGGGGGCACGGGACACACGCTGAGGGGCTGCTGGGAGGGCGGTGCTGGTAGGGGGTATGGTGGCTGTACCTGTTGATGCGGTGGGCACAGAGGTGCCCGCCACCGCAAGGGAGCTCCCATCAGAGGAGGAGTCACTGTCACTGCTGTCTGCTCCTGTCCCCGCCGTGGAGCTCCCCTCGCCCTCCGTCCAACTGGTGGCTTCAGACTCCGTTGTTTCGCCCTCCAGGGCCAAGTGGGTTGCAGCTCCCTACTGCTCCAGTGCCAATGCTCCTCTGCCTGATGATGCTATTGCACACAAGAACAGGGAGACCACAAAAAGTGGGGGGGGGAGACAGAAGAAAGACATGTTCAGTGCATGCAACACCACTACCGTTGGCGGACACAACACACAGGGAGCAGCCCTCTGCACTACGCCATGCACTAACAGTTCATAGAAACTTCACCTGACCATGGGGTACGAGGCCTAAGACCAATTGCTGCACACCTGGAAGTCACGGGAGCCTGACCAGATGTAGATGGCTCTTACCACTGTTGGGGTTGGGGTGCCACATAGCCTGCCTCACAAGGGACCTTGCCTACAAACTTCGCCCTGGCCTAGGGGAACCCACAGCCCACCTCCCCCACCCAAACACCTCGTAATGCTCGCAGAGTCAGCTGAATGAGAGTGTACACACCCCCTTGTGGCTGCTGTGATGCCCTCAAGCGCCCATCCAACTCCGGATACCACACCGCCAGGATCTGGAACATCAGGGGGGGTCATGGTGCGACGGGCACCCCTCCCACGTTGGGAGGCCATCCCCAGCTGGGCCTCCGCCGTCTTCTTGCTCCAGCAGCGCAGGTCCTCCCATCTTTTATGGCAGTGGGTGCTCCGTCTGTGGTAGACCCCCAGGGTCCAGACGTCCTTGACGATGGAACGCCAAATACCCTTCTTCTGGTGGGCGCTGACCTAGAGGAATGGTACAGGAGGAAATTGAAATTACTTACCCGTCTGGACCATCATACTCATTGCGCCCCAGTTCCCACCCTTGCCCTGACGCACATACACTCCCCATCCGCACATGCAGGCCTCAGCCCCCCCCCATGTATCTTCCATCCACACCACTCAAAACAGGCATTGCCCATGCAGCATACTCAAAGTGTACTCACCTGTTTGTCTGGAGGACCGTACAGTTGCGTGTACTGGGGGAGGACCCCATCCACTAGTTTCTCCAACTCCTCTGAAGTGAAGGCAGGAGCCCTTTCCCCACGGCACATGAGCCATCATCACTTCCAGACTGAGGTCACAGCATCACTTGCAGTGTAGGTTCTGTCCTGTTGAAGGTCAGGTATCAAGTGAGTGAACAGACAGAAAATGGAGGTCACGTCCGTGGCGGTGTGTACCATCACCGCCGGCGTACATCGTTATTGGCTCCTGGGACCCATAGGGCCCAATGTTAACCAATTCTGAATTGCGCCACGGTCTTCGACCGCCCACCGCGACGGTGTAGAACGCCAGCGCAGTTACCTCATATCCCCTTGTCCCACCTTACAGGTCAGGCAGTCGCCATTTCAGGAGGCCACATGGGATGGATGTTAACTGCGTCACACCTATCTAGGCCGGAATATAGACAGATACTGGCACATTGCGGATTAATTACGTTTCTAAAAATAAAACATTGTGATACCTCAGTGTTGAATGACTCTGTGCTCGCTATTCTCCTCCATAGGGCACGTCCGCTAGGGCAGGTGATGAGATGGTGGCATCCTCCGGTGCACAGACCCCTGGTGGACCTGTCGACAATGGAAGAGAGACACATCCTGGTCACATACAGACTTGATCGTGCAACAATCCAGGAACTGTGTGCCCAGTTGAAGCCGGTCCTGATTTCAGCTATCCGCCATCCCACAGGATTCCCCCTCTAGTGCAGGTCCTGTCTGTACTCCATTTCCTGGCCAGTGGGTCTGTTCAAACAACAGTGGCCATGGCATCAGGGATGTCTGAGCCAATGTTCTCTAATGTGTTGTCCAGAGTGTTATCTGCCCTGCTGAAACACATGCGCAGCTACATCGTTTTACCTCAGGTGGAGGATTTGCCCACAGTGAAAGCTGAATTCTATGACCTGGGACATATCCCCAACATCATTAGTGCTATTGATGGGACACATGTGGCGTTTGTCCCCCCCGCAGAAATGAACAGGTGTACAGAAACCGGAAGAGCTACCATTCGATTAATGTGCAGATTGTGTGTTTGGCAGACCAGTACATCTCCCATGTGAATGCCAAGTATCCTGGCTCTGCGCATGACGCTTACATTTCGAGGAATAGCAGCATCCCTTATGTGATGGGCCAACTCCAGAGGCACTGTGTACGGCTAATAGGTGAGTTCAAGGTCCCAATACAGTTGACATAGGTGTCTGGGTATGGGGCTGTCCCTAAGGGTTAGTGTGTGTCTAACAGTTGTCCCTCGACATTTGCAGGTGACTCTGGTTACCCCAACCTGTCATGGCTACTGACCCCAGTGAGGAATCCCAGGACAAGGGCAGAGGAACGCTACAATGAGGCACATGGGTGAACTAGGAGGGTGATCGAGCGCACCTTCGGCCTCCTAAAGGCCAGATTCCGGTGCCTCCATCTGACAGGTGGATCCCTCTACTACTCACCGAAGAAGGTGTGCCAGATAATCGTGGCCTGCTGTATGCTGCACAACCTGGCTTTGCGACACCAGGTGCCTTTTCTGCATGAGGATGGGCCAGATGATGGTCTTGT